>NC_140595.1:786204792-786683111 GCF_964204655.1 Triturus cristatus | reverse complement strand
AAGATCCCCTAATACATCCGACATGGATATGGAGTCATCATTCAAGGAAGACAAATGATGAACATTTGCAGTCTCTCCAATAGTTTTAATGCAAGGTACAGTCACAGGGTTGGTGTACCGTAAAGCAGTGTTTCCCAAACTGGGGTCCGCGAACCCCCAGGGGTCCGTGGCACATTCCCAGGGGGTCCGCAGGCAGCAGTTTTAAAAGCACTGCAAAGTTCCTTGTAAAATTAGCAGTTTTCGAGCAACTATAAAAGTGTCAAGAAAATGCCAGTGATTAATGTACCTGCTGGAGAGAGAAGAGAGTTTTGTCCAGTGGCAGCTTTGACTTATCTAATGTAGCACAGAGGGTTAATAAGCCTACTGCAAAGAATGTGTACAATGCATTTTAAAAAACAGTATTTTATGTGCATAGGTCAGTGGGTTACTGATTTTGTCACAGAGATTCTTTTGTCACTGTGCAATTCATAAGGGGCAATTGTAATCTAGCACAGTGTCCTATAAACTGTCAAAGAGCTGCTTGCAAACTGCATAGCAAAAGTTAGCAACATATGTTTATTCCCAGTCTAGCATTATCCTGATGCTGCTATGTTCCCACTTCCTGCACATGAACAATGTTGTAATGCCTTTTTGTCGCTTCTATGTGTGCTGCCTAATGCAGCACACATGAACGTTACTAAACGTCATTTTTTATTAAAGATTGTTTGCGTGCAGGAAGGGTCACCTTCCTGAACATAAACAATCAAAGGCGTTTTGCTTTTTCCGTTGGAAAAAGCAAAAACAAGGAGAAATAAGGCATTTCTCCTCATTTCACCAAGTTAAGACCAGGTTTTTCATGGTCTTAATTTTGGTGCTGTCTCCTATTTAGGCTGACCTTGTAAATAGAGGGCAGCGTCAAAATCAATGAGGGTTGGAGTGAAACGCCCACTGCAACTCCCGCTGCCCTCCTTTTTCACGCTAAGCATTGCGTGAAAGGGGGCCTTTTCTACAAGGCAGCGTTAAGCCACAATAAGTGGCTTAACGCTGCCTTGTAAAAAAGGCAAAGCCCCTATTGCCACAGGAACATCGCAAAAAGTGACGTTCCCATGGCGATAGGGACTTGGAAATATGCCCCTAAAATCCTTAGTAATTTGAGTATTTGTTTTGTGTGCACATGTGTTTATTTTTTTCGAATTATTCTTTTAATGTTTGAAATTTAAACCCTATAAATTGCTTGGGGGTCCCCGGCTTCCAGTGGTGACTCAATGGGGGTCCTCAGGAGTCAAAAGTTTGGGAACCACTGCCGTAAAGAGGTTGGGTTCTCCTCAAAATGTTTTTTGAGTTTTACCTTTCTGATAAATTTAAAAAGGTCCACATGAATGTTTACAAAGTTAGGTTTTCTGGTCGGACAAAAACTAAGTCCTTTCATAAGTGCTGTTTCATCATGTTTAGTGAGAGTACATTGAGATAAGTTGACAATTTGTACATGGTCAGGAGAGTCTGCCACCGCAGTCCCTGTCTGTAACTCTGTGGAAGTAGCCGGCATCAATTCTTTGCATTGCGAGCCGAAAATCTGGTGTTGGTGGCCGCCTCTCTCCCCGCGTTTCCGCCTCCTGCCCCTTCTTGTTTTTTTGGGGTGTCCCGATTGTATGTATTCCTGTTTCCCTTGCGGTAACGATTCATCTCTTCTAAAAAAAGTAGTAGTAGTAGTGGGATCCAGGTTAGTGGCTGAGGTGGTGGGTTCTGACTCTGTGGTAGTGCTATTCTCGCTGCGGATACTGGAGATATCCGACCCACTGGTGGAAGGTTGATTTGATAGGTTACTGCCTACATTGTCTTTATTGGCATGTTTCGGTCTTTCTTCATCAAATTTCCTGGCGAAAGTAAAAACTCTCCCATTTTTGTAGTCCATCTCATCTCGTATAAATTTTCTCATCTTTTTTTCTTTGATATACTGTTGGTGACCATTAAGAATCTTTTAATATTTGGTAATTTTTTGCAGTGGGCTCTGTTAAGTTTAGGTTTTTAATTTCCAATTCTAATGAAGCTATATCAGTGAGATGTTTATTCCGCTTACGTTCTGCATGTCTGATGAGAAAATCCATTATTTTATAGGAAGAAGAGGTGATCAGTTCTTCCCATTCAATTAGAAGGTCAGGGTCCAGATCCTCAAAAGAAGGAAATATTGACCCGTAAGCCTCTGGGGATTTGTCTGATATCTATGTAGCGTTTAAGGGTGGTGGCATCCCACCACCGGGATGACTCTTGTTTCTTTAGTCTCTCTAGTTTTATGAATTTTAATTTGAGGCCTTCCTGCTCATTAGTTGCCTTTTGTTTTGAGTTAGTAGTTCTTTCTCCGGAAACTAATTCCGAGAAAATTTTGTCTCTCTCGTCGTCAAAGGTTGCCATATTTTTAAAGAACGCAACAATTAATAGGGGGTAGGGTGCGAATAGTGTACAATGCAAAGAAAAGAGTGTTGACTTCCACAAAAGTTTTACAAAACAAATAACTAGGTAGTGGAGGAAATATCAGTAGCACACCAATTTCCTTGTTTGCAGAATGATTTTAGGTGCCCATCGGGATAGAAAGACACATCCCACTACCCAAGGATGTGAACCGCAACAAGACCCGGGGAGGGGCACTTGTTGTTGCTAAACTTTTTTCCAACTGGGTACTACCCCGGCACTCCAAGTATTTAGAGATCACAGTCTCTGTGATTGTAATTTATAGATACAAATGAGGTCATGTATTGAACCAAGTCGTCCTGGCTATCCCCCTGCTAGAACATTCAGAAGTAACATATTTGTATGAACTGACTCAGAGGAAACAATGTCCATAAATTGTGAAATTTAATTCATTTGTTAGCGAAGTTCTATTCACATTCTAAAAGGACCTATGCTCCTAGTTGCAGTAAGAGGTCTCCAAAATACAGTATATACATGTAGTATTCTGTTGCAGTACATGAATTCACAAATTGTATTCCCAAAATGTAGTCTTGAAGTACATTCCAACACGTAGTCTCTTTTCAAGTATACCACCAGTGATTCTCAAAAGTAAACTGGAACAGCCAACACGTTTTTCGTTACGTGATGTAACTTTTTCAAGGCTGTAAGTATAACAAATGTACAAACGTTTTAATATGTGCCTTCCACGTAAATGAAAATATTCTTAGAACACATAATTCTTCTTGCAGGTTAGAAGAAATGTACTGCAAACCAAACGTCCCAGCAAGAGATTCGGTCCAAGATCCTATTGTAGATAACATAGGTGTGTTACTGTGATATAAGTCCATTAAGAGTGATCCGCATAAGCAGTAACCTTGAGCTTAGTTGTACCTAAAGCTAATGTAATGATTTGTACGCTGGATTGAAGTGCACAGATAAATGGCTTGAAGTGGAGAGCAAACAGCAGAGGTGAGAGGGAGCATCCCTGCCTAGTACCACATAGAATTGGGAATGTTGATGAATATAAGCTTAAACATAATAATTTGCGTTGAGGTTTATTATACAAAGATTGTACCCATTGCCTGAATTGTCCTCTAAAAGCAAATGTTGCCGTGCCAGTGTAGCCCACTTCCCAGTCATATCAAAGGCCGTATTAGCATGGGCTTTGGTATCCCTGCCCACAATGAAACCATTTTGATGGTCCGATACTAATCCGGGCATTATTGGAGCCAAACGGTTAGCCAGAATTTTTGCGACAATCTTGGCATCAGCATTTATAAGCGAGATCGGCCCATAAGAATATCACTCGTCAGGAGGTTTGTCTTTTGAAGAAAAAAAAAACTATCTGCGTCATGTTCCAGGATTCTGGTATCTAACCACTTATGCCAATGTATTATATAACCGCACTAAGTGATGAAATCAAAATATTTTTAAAAACCTTCTAGAATTCAACAGGTTTCAGAAACGAGAGCTAATGCAGCACACCCATAGTATACATGTAGAGGTCCTACTTAGTGACCAATAATATGGACCAATATTTGAACAAAGTCGAAGGAGTTTTTTCACAATTTATGAAGTCATGTATGGCAATCCAAAGTCCAACAAGATATGATGAAAGGTCCACAAGATGTCGGTAGAGCACGTTCTTTTTTCTTAAAAATTTTTCTTCATCTGCCTAATAGGCACTCTTGTGTGGTGGGTGCTTTCAGCTAGCCAAGCACCCTGTTTTGTTCATAACAATATTCCATTTTATTGTTTCACGCTTTGACTTTTCGCTATATTCATATTGTATATTGATGTGCAGGTTTTTCCCGTAAGGGAACACTAATACCCTTGTGTATAGAATTCAACAGGTATGGAGTCTTCCCAGGCCGCTTTCCCAGAAGGTAAAGCAGATATTTCCATACTTATTTTATCATTCGAGATGTTACTCTCTAATAGAACCGATTCTTCTTCACTCACAGCCAGTAGATTGCTTCCCTGCAAGTACTGATGTAAGTCTCCCTCTTCTAGTGTTAAGGTTTGTGTGTATATAACTTTTGATAAAAGATGGAGAACTGTTCTAAGATTGATTGTGGATATGTATACCTATTTAACCCTTTTATGGCTGTTATCTGGGTTTTAGCCCTTTCATCTGCCACTTTATAAGCCAAAACCCTTCCTTTTTGTTCTCCATATTCATGTTGCAAGAGCCGATACTTATTGTATCTAACTGCAATTCGCTCCCTAAATGACTTCTTCATAGCCATTCTTAAGTCTCTTAGAGAACAAAGCAGCTGATCCTAATCACTAGTACCCCACATAACTGCCCCAGCATGGTGTTCTTCAGTGTCACGAATGACAGCCTTGCCTGCAGCTTTCTGCTCTTTATTCTGCTGCCATATATATATTGTTGGGTTACCCCTCTTACAAATGCCTTCATTGTATCCCAGACCATAAGCGGGGAGGCTGACCCCGTATTCTTTAAAGAAAAAAAAAACCTCAAGCTGTTTACTAATATTAGCCAAATATCCACTGTCCGTGAGTAAATATCTAGGGAAAGAAAAAAAATCTATTTATTTCACTTTCAGCTGTGGCTCAAAGATAATAAAATAGGATTATGATAGGAAGTAACCAGAGGGCATACTTCCATATCTGATGACAATATTATCTATCCGAGACCCATGCCATATCTATTTTGAAGTAGAGCCGGTGTGGGGCCGAAGAATACGTTGGCTATAGCGATCTTCATGTTTCTCATATAGCCTGCAAGTGCCCCATTTCTAGTATTGCGGCTTGCGTTCTCCGCATTCTAGGTATGGCTCCCTGCCTTGTTGAATCTATACTGTAGTCCATAACGCAGTTAAAATCTCCCATGATCAACCGCTCCCCCTCCCAATTCAGCATCTCCAAATTTAATACGTCAAACGGTAGGGTCATCTATATTAGGGCCGTATACTGAGCAAAAATTGTATTTCTTACCTATAATTTCTAACTTCGCAAGTGCCCATCTGCCCCTCCGATCAGCCAATGTCTAATGTATTGTGCATGCAATCCTTTTATCCTTTAGTATAGCAGTGCCCCTTATCAAAGTACTTTGTGTTGTGCACACAATTGTTTCATAACCCAAGTATTTTAAGATGCCACGATCTTTGTATGAGATTAGAGTCTCTGTTAATAAAACTATCTGAGGGCTATATGTTTTTAACTCCTCATAGACAAGTTGCCGCTTAGGTCCACTATTAAGTCCTGCAACATTCAAAGCCAAGCACTTAACCCAATCCATAGAAAAGACTATTCTCTTCAGTCATATTGCTGTCACTACAATCACCCCTTATTATATTTATACATGTTTCATACTTGTGTTCTATTAAATTATTTTTTCCTAAACCCCTATGTGCACCTTGATGTTTTTCTGCCCCTCCAACTTCCCGATGTCAACCCACCCCACTCCCCCTTTGTCCTTTCCCTCCCTGTATCGTAAAGGAGGAATCCTCCCCTTTTTACCAGCTGCCACTGACTAGGCAGCTACTCTGAGACAGTGCCACCACGGTAGCCCTCACAGAGAACACCAAGCATATAATCCATTTGTCAATTAGTCAGTCAAAAAAGAAACTGAGAAAAAAAGGGGAGAAAAAGGAAGAATAGAGAAATAAGACAATTGCATTTAAGCACGTTTAAGTACCAAAAAAAAAGATAGTCGCTTAAATCTTGTTCGCCCACTCAGCTTGCCACTTGCAGATAGCTTCTTTGGTCTCTTGCTCAGTTGAGAAAAAATACGAGTGTCCTCCCTACGTAACTTTTAGCCGTGCCGGCTCCTGCAAAAATACTTGTGCTCCGGCAGCTTTTAGCAGGTCTATTAATTGTCCAGCTTCTATCCATTGTCGACTTGCAGAGATCGAAGTGCGCAAAAATAGTAAGCGAATCAACCACAACAGGGGAGCTAGGGTGAGCTTTCAAAAATACATCTAGTCTAAGTAAATAGTTTCCAAAGTAAATCAGAAATGGCAGTGGATATCAAGAACCCTGTTTATGTTGTACAATCGGATGTCTGTGAGCTCTTTGTAACACAGTCCCAATCCACCAAATCGGGAAAAGCCTTCTGAAACAACTGGACCACATATGCTCTAGGGTCTGACCCCTACTTCCCCTGTGGGACCCCAAACAGCCTTAAATTATGCTGTTGCTGCCGGTTTTCTAAGTCTTCTGTCTTAGCCTGCATGGCTAAGATCTGAGCATCATGCACCTGCAGTGAGCTGGCTCTTAAAGTAGTAGTCTCCTCGGTTTCCGCAACCCTCTGCTGGAGTTCCAAAATGTCTGTCGTGAGTGTCCCGATTTTAAGTGTCACCTTCTTCAATGACTGCTGGATACTATGATTATCCTTTCTAGCCTCCGCATAATGTTCCTGCGCTTCAAGCCTTTGATCATTAAGGGCCCACAAGATCTGGGAGAGTGATGGCTCATCATGAGCCTGATCCTTCTCAGGTTAATGTTCCCCCATCATGCCATAGGAGAGGCAGATGTCAATGGTAACCCTTTAGGACACAGGCTAAGTGACTGCCCAGTTACTGTTGCTGACTCAATCTCTGGGTTAACTCCCACTGTTTCTCCACCTTCCATACTACCACCACTGTCAGTTGGGCTTGAGACTGATGGTCGTGATTCTATTGTCTTAACTCTCCCATTCGCCTGAACCCACCTACGGAGAGGGCTGCTACTTCAAGTATCTTTGCCACATGAAGACACACTGTAGTGTTGTTGGCTATCGTGTCCATTAAGTGTTTTCTTCCGAACTCTCACTATTTTTGCCTTTTTTCTTCTTTTCGCCAAAAGATGCATTAGGCTAATCATTCTCAGGCTGTGAGCTCTCCACTGTGCTCTTGAGAACTATCGGCAAGTCTCTCTCTTTTACTGTTAGCTTGGGGTTTTCACATTCTTGCCGAGCTCCTTGTAGCTCTTATAGCTCTTCCCTGTCTCCAATTACTACATTGCCGTCCCCAAACAGTGCCTGAGCAGCCATATACGTATTTATGCCCATGTCGGGGCTTACTCCGGAAGAGATTGTTATTGTATCTACATAGCTAACAGCAGGATCCTTGGATATCAAGCACTCCATCCCCGATTCTAGGGAAACTCCAGCTTGATCACTGCTAATCTCCACACCACCTGTAGCATCAGCCCCTAATTCTAGTGGCTCCAGTGGTGACGAGAACACTTCAGGTAAGTACAGTGCAGCATTATCAAATCTTGAAACCTTCTCAGGTGGATCCAAAGAGTTGGTTTTCTCTAGCCCGGGACTACCTAATCTGCTGCTACTGCAGGCTTCATTGTTGCCCTTATGTTGCATTGGAATTGCAATTTTGTTGCCAGCCATTTGTTATTAAGCGCGCCTGCTGTGAAAAGATCAGCTGCTTTTCCTGACTGCAAGAATCACAACAGCGGCTTACCTACTTTTGACAAGCCCTTGATGGTATTCATTCTTTGTGCTGCGAGTCCCTCTTCAGCAGCATCAATCCCCAAAGCTCCAGCCACATTCGCCGGTGTTTGTATTGCCTGTGTATTCCTGGGCACATTTTTTGGTGGAGCCATGTCTCCACTTCGAACAAAATCTAAGGCTGGAGCTAAGGGCAGTCTCAAAGGCAGTCTAGACCAATAGACCAAACTGCGTCCAATTACCCAGTGTGCAACCCGGGACGCAAACAGCAGCCATCCGAGAACAACCGCCTCTGTTGCTTGCATTCGCCTTTGCCTCCAGTCTTCAGGTTATCCCCAGTGTACAAGAGCCTGTAGAGTTTCTGCGAGCAACCGCAAGCTTCCGTGAGTTTTCAGCTACTTTCCCTCCTTTCCATTTCCACCTATCTTAGCAGCTTTGTCTCGGCATCTCAGTACTAACAACCTGGGTCTGCAGGAGCCTCGCCGTGTTCCTGCTCTCTGCCGCAGCGTCAATCTGCCATCTTGTTCCTCCTCGGGTCTCTTGTATTTTTGATTGATTTTTTTTCCAGATATAGCAAAGTTCGCCCTCATTTCCAGTATCATAGACTTCATCAGTTTCTCCGTACTTGCTTGTGATCCCTGAGGGTTTTGCCCTGCCCAGGGGGTTCCTGCTTGTCTTTGTGGAGGGGGACTGTCAATATTCTCCTCCTCAACCACCTCTGTACTTAGAACTTTAAACCTGTTATTGTCCATTATTTTCCTCTCCTGAGCTTACCTCCGCTTTTTGTATGCTATTTGGACTTTCCTTCCGTCCTATATGCAAAGGATTGGGGGCCTCCTGCTTTGCCTGAACCTTAAAAAAGGACCTTAGGGATGGGGTAATTTCAACCTTCATGCCTGTTGATTTCCCTTTTCATGCTCTGGACAGGGGAACTAGGTCTTGAGCTAAAGTGGGTGGTTTCTTCTTTTTTTTGTTACTTATTGGTGCAATGGTAATTTTCCCCTTTAGTGGTTCCTGGGGGTGCTGGCCATTAAGTGCCTATTCCTGAGGCAATAACTAATCTTCCTATTATGCTCTTGATCCTGATAAGTTGATTTTACAGGGCACATTGTGGGATTTTTTTCCCTTTCCCCCACCTCCACTTGCACAAGAAATATGGAGAAATTGATTTGTGCCCGTTCCCCCACCTTCGGCATTTACCCCACTAATGCAGCTATTCACCTCTACTCCTACCGCTGTGCAGTCCTTCCACGATCTAGGCAGCCTTAGTGTCTCCCTGGCTTCTGCGCTAGTGGCAGATGTCCTGCCCGGGAAGGGAACCCTAGCAGCAGTCCTCTGGTTGCTGCAGCAAGCCGCTGCTGCTTCCGCCCACACTCCGGGAGGTCCGCTTGAGCTCAGCAGGGTCATGCCACAATTGCCGCATCCATCCTGGTCCCAGCAGTCGCCTCGATCACCATGTCCTGTCCCCCGCCCGCCGCTGATCAGTAAGTGAAAATGTATATTCTGCCTCATCTCATTTTGTTGAGGTGAAGTCTTGTCTTGTGAGTGCTTGCTTTTTTTTTAGATTCCCGTCGCAACTTGCTTGGGGAGTTCAGAGCTCCTGACCGGGCTATTCAGCCGGCCGCCATCTTCTCCCCCAGCTGTCACAAACCTAGGCTTACAGTTAATAAAATGTTGAATCTTGTAAGTTTTAGTGGTGCTGTAACAGAAATGTTTCATTTACATTTTTGCCGAATCTGCACTTATTACATTCCTGACGTGTAAAACCCCTAAACAGGAGATATAGGCCAATTGGTCTTTTTTGTTGTTTTCACATAGCTGTGATATAGCCAATTTCTTATGGTTCCTCTACAGAAAATTACTTTACGCTTAATAGGTACATTTTCCCTGAGCCCAGGGCTCTGTTAATAAACCCAAGCAATTTTGTTTTTTTTTGGCTTCAAGCCTGTTGGGGCTCTTTTTTCATTGAGTCACCTTGCGCCATTTGTTTAACTCTTTCTTTGGCTTTACTGACCATGGTCTCGTCATAGCCCCTGTTCCTAAACCTGTTTTGCATTGGCAATATTAGTAGTAAAGGTTTCACCAGCGGTTTCACCAGCGCTGCAGTTCAGTCTTATGCGCACCATTTCCCCAAATTGTATATTGTTAACAGATTAGCCATAGCTAATCTATACATGGTGCTTGGTATGGAATAATTTTCTACATAGACCATTATATTCAATAATTCAATCCTTTCCTTACTGTGGTTGTCAATTTCACATTGTAAGGATTGTCATTAAGGAAGGCATGATACTGACAACTTGTCCACCATTCTTTTGCGTAGCATAATGATGTAGTCTATATAATACCATCCTCAGAAGACAATATAGTCAGTCCAGGGGGAAGCATATCTACCCCAGGCATGCTCCCGCTCATACCAGCCCATGAAAAGGCCGGCATAAGAAGGAGAAAACCTGGAGCACATCGCGGTACCCTGTATCTGATGAAACCACCACCCATCATGGAAAAAATAATTTTTGGAGAGCATGAAGTCCATCTCCATAATCATGTCATTATATTCTAGGTGATCTGTGGTTCTGGTGAGGAGAAATGACTCAAAAGCCCTCATACCAAAATTATTCTGAATGCTAGTATATATAAACATGTATGGTTAAAAACTTGGTCATGTGTCCAGGTAACATCCTCAAACGTGGTCAATACATCTTTACTGTATAAAAGCTGTTAAGTTGCAGACAAAGATTTGTAAAAATGCGTCCACATATTCAGATAACTGTTCCTAACATAATGGGCCTCCCGGGGGGGGGGGGAATGGCCCCCCCTATGGATTTTGGCCAGTAAGTATATGCACGGAAACCACTGACATTTGACAAAGATAAATGTACTCATCAGAAATAAGGCAGTTCTCACACCAGTCAGTCTCTCATTAATGTGTGAGGCCAAAGCCTTCATGCGGTTATGTGTAATGTGTTCATAGCAACCAGTATCCAAGAGTTGTCTATTTCTCCAATTTATTCATAACCACTTTTCCCCCCTTTTTCGGCCTCTTATTACAATAGTCTTATCAGCTTTTAGTTCTTTAAGCACAGTTCTTTCTGCCAAAAATTGATTCTGCCATCTGTGTGTTTGGGTCTTAGGTTTTTCCAAGAATCTATGTAGCTCTTTGGTCACCCTTTCCCTGAATAAATCAATGTTTTGGTGCATACCTGAAGGTGTAAATTTAGAAAGTGGCTTCAACCCACTGTCAATTTGTACATTTTCCACAATATCCAAATACTTTCTCAAAGTACCCACATCAATTAAATCATCTGGTACGGACATAAGTAGTTGTAAATCATACAGATCCAATACAGTCTGTGCAGGTGGATCTACATGTTCAAAATGTAGAGTAGGTCACATAGGATTGGAGTTGACATAGTCCTTTAATTTTAACAACCTTGTGAGCTGATACAGATCAACCAGAACATAAACTGGGTCACCAATATGTGCAGGGCAGAAACCCAGTCCCCTACTCAAAACATTGTGTTATGTCACATTTAAAACACGATCAGACAGATTAACAGTCGCCAATTCAAAACTCCTGTGGTCTCTACCTTTTTCTTCTTTCCATCTCCTTCCACCCCTTCGAGTTTTTGTTCTCATCTTGTTGACCTGATAACCAAGCATAATCTTTCCATTTCCACCCAAAAAAAAATGATGGATATTGTACAGTGGATATGGATTGTAGTCCTTCATGTGATGTATTCCTATATAAAAAAGTTCAGGGAGCCGCTGATAGATTGTCCTCTTTCCCTCCCCTGTTATTTTGTCATTTTCATATTTGTGTGCAAACGTGTACATTCTTACTTTATAGTTCATGTCCTCACTTCTGATCTTTCTTAATTTTTTGTCACGCTAATACATCTGGTGGTCCTCAACTATTTTGTCAAAGATTTCATAATTCTTTTTTACTACCTCTTTGAAATCAGAGGCCTTGATTTCCTTCTCAATTTTCTCTATTTCTACTTGGGGTTTTACTTTTTTGTCAGCATGTCTAATCAATATGCGCATCATAGTGCATGAAGCATTTTGAAAATGTCCTCCCTACTCCTTCAGCGATCCCTCATCCAGATCTTCAAAAGTAGGGAAGATGAGGATTCTCAAGGCCCTTGGGATTTTGTTATCAAAATATTTCTGGAGGGTAATCCCATCTGGCCATTTCCTGTTATTTTGAAAATCTTTCTAACTTTTGGAATTTTGCTTTTAATTTCTCCCTATTTGGACCACCTTGTCCACTTATGCCGGATGTGGAGAAGTCCTGTGCCAGTTATTCCCTTCTATCTTTGAATCTAGGCATTTTAACACAAATAATCTAAAGGTTTTAACCGGAATAGAAATCCACATCGTGATGCATCTATCTGGATAAGAAACAGTTTAAGACCATAAATAGTATGTAAAATTTTGCTTAACTGTTTGGTAATGTTTGTACTGTAAATAAAAGGGTACATATTTCCCTTTGTCTGCTGTGCAGGATATATTTCTTTGCTCTCCTACAACTAGGATCTTTCAGAATGATCTAGGTTGACTCTTTGCATGTTCTTTACTCTTTTACATTTTTCTCTTGTCTTCCATAATTCCAACTGTTTCTTTCTTTGGTTAATTTATACTATGTATACAGTCAGTCAGTCAAAAGGTCTTTATTTCGATTTACATCATAAAAGACATGCTATACATATAAAACACAATCCATAATAAATTGTCCTAGTATAGTCCATAAAATCCATAAATAAATACATACTAAAAACAAGATAAAAAGTTATTAAATACAATACAAAGACTCACGACTGATGCAATCAATAGCCGCTAAAAAAAAAATAAGAACAAATTTAATAACATAATGAACAATAATAGTGAACAATATGCTAAACCACCTGCAACATTGTGTACTACTGAATTATAGACTCAAATTCCGGGTCCGTATTGACCAAGCCCAACTAACAAATTTAGATACCCCTATGACAATATACTTAGTGGTGTCAGATTTTAGGATTCGACTGGCAACCTGTGCTGATCTTGTTCCCAGTGAGCGGCATACAGGCTTTAGCCATACACATCTGGGTTGAGTGTACATTGGACAACAAAAAAGGAAGTGATCAGCAGTTTCTACCTCCTCCACACAAAAGGGACATTTATCACTGCCACATAGATTCCATGAACTCGTTACCCCACGAAGAGGGAGGGAGCCAACTCTTAGCTGATGATACAATTTGCGATCAGATGGCTTTGTTATGATGTCCCAATATTCATCATAAGTGGGGACATCCTTGATGACAAGGAATAATACTGTCACGGGGCCACCCAGAGCAGCTGCTAATCTCTTTTCCTTAATCCTACTCCTAATAGATTTCTTTAAAAAGCTTCTTTGAGGGGAAAATAGCAGTAACAGGATCAACCCATAAGGACCCCAGCCCCATATCAATCAGGGAAGCTTTTATTGCTGATAACCAAGGAATCCTCTACGAACCCCGTAGCCCTTTTACTTCCAGGAGGGCCTCGGCAAACCTAGACCGTTCCGGTGTCGCCCACAGGCGCCGCCAAAACGCAAGTGGTCTATACCGTACCATGTCCTCCACCGGGTTACAGCCTGGGTCATACAATAGGGGAATACGAGGAGTTGATTGCGGTAACCCTATTGCTGACCTAAGGAATTTGTTCTGTGCAACCTTAAGTTTGGACATATCACTAAAGCCCCACAACTCTGCCCCATACATAATGGCTGGAAGAATTTTGGAACCATAGATTTTAATCAGTGGAGCCAATGGTTTTCTTTAGGGAGTTTCTATGTTCCTTCAACAGAGCTCCGCCAAGTTGGGCGTGCTTAAGGGCAAGGACATCTATCTGGGGTTTCCAACTCAAATTTTCACTAAATGTGACCCCCAAATAAGTAAAAACAGCTGGCTGGTCAAAAATAGCCCCACCCAATCAATCAATCATAGGCATTTGTATAGCGCACTGCTCACCCGGAGGGTCTCAAGGCGCTGGGGGGGGGGGGGGGGGGGGGGGGAGAGCGCTACTGCTCAAACAGCCAGGTCTTGAGTTGCTTCCTGAAGGCGAGATGGTCTTGCGTTGTCCGGAGGTGGATGGGGAGGGAGTTCCATGTCTTGGCTGCCAGGTAGGAGAAGGATCTTCCTCCGGCGGTGGCTCTGCGGATGCGGGGGACGGTGGCGAGAGCGAGGCTGGCGGAGTGGAGCTGGCGGGTGGGCTTGTGGAAGGTCAGGCGGCTGTTGAGGAACTTGGGGCCCAGGTCGTGGAGGGCCTTGTGTGCGTGGGTGAGGAGTCGGAACGTGATTCTTTTGTTGACGGGGAGCCAGTGCAGGTGTCTCAGGTGTCCGGAGATGTGGCTGTGTCGGGGGATGTCCAGGATGAGTCGTGCTGAGGCGTTCTGGATCCGTTGGAGTTTCTTCTGGAGTTTGGTGCCGGTGTAGAGGGCGTTCCCGTAGTCCAGCCGACTGGTGACGAGGGCCTGGGTGACAGTCTTCCTGGTCTCGGTGGGGATCCACCGGAAGATCTTTCGAAGCATGCGCAGGGTGTTGAAGCATGAAGACGAGACGGCGTTGACTTGTCTGGTCATCGACAAGGAGGAGTCCAGGATGAAGCCTAGGTTGCGTGGTCCGTTGGCTTGGGGTGGCTCCCAGGGCAGGGGGCCACCCGGAGTCGTCCCAGGCGGAGGGTGATGATCCCAGGATGAGGACCTCCGTCTTGTCTGAGTTCAGTTTCAGGCGGCTGTTCTTCATCCATTCGGCGACGTCTTTCATCCCTTCGTGTAGGCTGGCTCTGGCGGCGTCCGGGTCGCTGGTGACGGAGAGGATCGGCTGGGTGTCGTCGTTGTAGGTGATGATCTTGAGGTTGTGTTGACGTGCGATGGTTGTGAGGGGGCTCATGTAGACGTTGAAGAGGGTGGGGCTGAGCGATGACCCTTGTGGAACGCCGCAGATGACTTCGGTGGCCGCTGACCGGAACGGGGGGAGGCGGACTCTCTGGGTTCTTCCGGCGAGGAATGAGGTGATCCACTCCAGGGCCTTCTCCCGGATGCCGGTGTTGTTCAGGCGCTGTACCAGGGTGCGGTGGCAGACAGTGTCTAAGCCGGATTGCGAGTGGTCGAGGGATCCGTTAGTCTCGAGGAAGGTGGCTAGCTGTCTGTTGACGGTCTTCTCGATGACTTTGGCAGGAAACGGGAGGAGCGAGATGGGGCGGTAGTTCTTGAGGTCGGAGGGGTCTGCAGTTGGTTTCTTCAGCAGGGCACTGATCTCGGCGTGTTTCCAGCACTCTGGGAAGGTGGCGGTGTTGAAGGAGGCGTTGATGTTGCGGAGGTGGGGTGCGATGATGTGGTCGGCTGTGTTGAAGATGTGGTGTGGGCAGGGGTCCGTAGGGGATCCGGAGTGGATGGTGTGTATTGTGCGTGTTGTCTTCGGTGCTGACTGGGGTCCAGGTGCGGAGGGTGGCGGTGGGGGGGCGTCGGTTCGGTGGTGGGGTTCGTGGTTGGTGGGCCGAAGCTGTTGTGAATGTTGGCGATCTCGTCGTGGAAGAAGGCTGCGAGGGAGTCGCAGAGGTCTTGCGAGGGAATGATGTCATTCTTTCCGGCGTCGGGGTTGGAGAGCTCTTTGACGATGCTGAAGATTTCCTTGCTGTTGTGGGTGTTGTTGTCCAGTCGTTCCTTGAAGGCTGTCTGCTTTGTGGTGCGGATCAGTTGGTGGTGTCTGGTTGGTGCGCCAGGTGTTCTCCAGGGAGCGGCAGTTCTTCTTGGAGGTGATGAGCTCGTCGGTGAACCAGGAGGCTTTCTTGCTGCCGCGTCTGCTGGGGGGGTTCTTCAGTGGTGCGAGGGTGTCTGCGCAGTTGGTGATCCACTGTGTGAGGTTGTTGGCGGCTTCGTTGGGGTCCGTTGAGCTGGTGGGGGGGGTTCTGGCTGAGGAAGGTGGTGAGCTGGTCGCTGGTTTTCTTGTTCCAGCTCCTGCGGGGGGCTTGTTGAGGGTGGGTCGTCCTTTTACTGAAGCTGAAGTGGACGCAGCTGTGGTCAGTCCACTGGAGATTGGTGGAGTGGCTGAAGGTGACGTATTGATAACCCTTGATTTAACTGATCATGGACCACGAAGGACCATGAATTTGGTCTTCCCTACGTTAACTTCCAGCTCATGATCGCGGCAGAAAAGCTCAAAGCAAGACATAGCAAGCTGTAACCCCTGTCTCGTCTTAGAAATTAAGAGCGTATCATCTGCGAACATTAGCAAGGGGAATTTCTTGCCAGCAAGGGAAGGTGCATCAGTGGGGATGTTAGTAAAGTAGTTCATAACCCCGTTAATGAACAGGGAAAACACGGTGGGAGCCAAAACACACCCTTGTCTAACTCCTTTAGAAACCTCAAACCTATCCGTCACCTCCCCGGGTTTACCCCATCGAACTTTAGCATACGTATGTTCATGCAATTTAATAAGAAGAGACATCAGCTCTTTGGGCATGCCCATCCCCAATAAAACATCCCACAACTTAATCCTTGGAACAAGATCAAATGCGGACCTTAGGTCCACAAATGCCGCAAAAAGCATGCCACCCCAAAGGATAACCCCTTTCCAATACAGGAGCATAACCCTGAACACTTGATCTAGGGTTCCAATATGCGACCGAAAACCCGCCTGGAGTGGTGTTAATATATCAATCGGCCATCCAGCCCTGTATACGACCCAAAAGTAGGCGGGCAATCTTTTGTACCGCATCTATAAGGCTAATTGGCCGGGGCAGAGCGATCGCCCTTCTTATAGATTGGCAATATCTCTGCCCCTAACCAAGAATCAGGAACTGAAGCTCCATTAGCAAGGGCATTGGCTAGCATGGTCAAATATGGGACCCATAGGTCTTGCTCATGTTTAAAAAGGTCTGCAGGGATACAATCGGGCCCCGGTGCTTTGCCACTCGGGATGGCCTTTAAAATAGACTTCACCTCACAGGGGACAAATACCAAGGGTTCCTCACACAAAAGAGGCGGTGTCGCAGCTGTAGTCCTACTCTTAAATTTGTACTGATTTTCAAAATACGAAACCCACTGCTGTGGGTCCACGTGGGTGGTAGATACCATATCTTGTGGGTGGTTACCCCAGTTAAGGAAATACCAAAATGCAGTCATATTCCGCCCATCGCACGCCTGTAGTAACGCCTTCCAGCGATCCTCGTCCCAATTCCTTTTAGCTGATAATTGGGCACGCTTATAAATAGCCCTACAGCTACGAATAACATCTGGTAATCTAGATTTAAAGGCAACAAGCAAGGCTCTTTGAGCCGGTCTACAACCATTATCATACCAGGATCGGGATCTCAACTTTGTTTTTGGAGTTATGGGGTAAACTCTTAACATAGAAGGATTTAAGCTCCGAGAATAACCCAATATGAATACCGGGAAATGTTCCATTAATCTCAACCTGGGACTCAGAACAATTGAGTTTGTCTAATGTATTAATAAGCGAAATCATAATCATGGACATAAAACCCTCATTAATAACTATTTTAGGCCAGCGTACCCTTCTTTCATCATTAGTTAAGAATACTTTTGCCTGAACAGTAGGGACATCATCCATAACAGTATCAATAAAACTGTTATCAAGCATGGACAAAACTAGGGGGTTATGGTCGCTTTCTGGTCTACATACAACCAACATATCATAAATCATCGCCCACAACTCCACATTAACCAGTATATAATCAATACGGGACCCAGATCTTCCATTGTCAAAGGTCACTACCCCAGATCTTTCAGACTTCGATCTACCATTAACAGCCCGCATACCCTTTTCGAGACACAAGCCCTTAATAAACAAAGCCGCTTGCGTCCATTTTTTAATGGGTATCAACTCAACTGAGGTATGCCCCACATAGTCTTCAGCATCTGTAAGCTTCCCATCATCTACTCCAAGAGGCTCAAAACAGGTGTTGATGTCCCTAACAACAACCCTGTTTACTTTTTTTGTTATGGTTCCTAGGAAATCCTCTAATATAAGGGCTGTTGGAGAACATCTACCGCCTGGGAGCCCCCTTTAATAAATATTAATAATAATGATGTTAAGCCCCTTAGTGGAGCAGACCCTAATAGCCATAATGTCTGGGCTATCTAACGGAATCTCCACCACTGACACACCCTCCCGTTGGCGTACCCAAATCGACAAACCGCCCACAGGTCTTCCCCTAATACCCTTAGCTGCTGGCTTAAAAAAGTTCAAGTAGCCTGAGTGAAAAAGTGGAGCTATTGCCCAAGTTTCCTGAAAGGACCAGATATCAGTCTCATCGATAAAGCTAGCCCAGTCTGGTAGATGTAATTTGGATTCCAGCCCCGCAATATTCCATGACGCTGCCTTCGCAGAAGGAGTAACGGCGCTAGAAGTTGCCGCCTGACTATCCACCATATTACAAGAGGCAGTACTCCCCATCACAACATTATTGAAGATAGGAGGAGAGAACTGGAGCGAGAGGGAGTCATGAGGCGGTGATACTGAACTACAACCATTTACCCCAGAGGTTTGAAACTGGCACCCATATAGCGATAACCTATACAGATCCCTTCCATCCCCATGTCAATCATTTTCCTCTAGGGTGTACAAGGGGGCAAATTGGTTATAGGTAGAAATAGGGTGATTGAATAGGTTATCAAAATGGTAGGCCCGAGGGAGGTGTCTCTCTACCCTAAAGGCAAGATTAGAATGTCTATAAGGTGATTCAAACCTATTCCATGTAAGCAAACGGGTACCTGAAGTTGATCGAGGATAAAAGTGACTTAGAGTAAGTGATTGGATCCCACCCCCTCCTCTAGAGACCCTTCCTTCACAGATAAACCTTACTGCTCTGGGATCTCTAAAATTTACAATGATACAATCCCCTTCCTTGGCCTTACATCTACTGCCCAACCAGCTCACCCTCCTTACATGAAGTATTTCACCATTAATGTGGCCAGGGAGTGGTCTATTGTGATTTTCCAGTTTCTCCTCTTCGATCTCTGGTACCCCTGCCAATATCACAGTGTACGGCACTGAATCGGGGGGGGGGGGGGGGGGGAGAGTTCGATACAGGGATGTTTCCTTTTCCTGACAACAGTTCCTACAACCTCCTTCTCCTTATGGATAACCTCTACTGCCAGAGTCTGAAACTCCTTCCTACCCTCCCACCCTGGCACATCAACTCTCGTACTATTTTGGTGACTATTCTTGATTACCCCTGTAGTGTCCCTACTATCATGATGTCTTGGATGCATGGGGTTTTGGGGTGGGATATTATTGGAGCTGACCGCAACTCCGACGCTGGTCCTCCTTCTGCTACACAATTAGGGACTATAGTGCAACCCACAACCTTTTCTAATGCAATGCAATAGTATTCGCCATAACTATTTTTCCCAATTTCCCCAAGTTCTCAAGAATTAGTTTGATTCTTTCGAATGGGGGGAGCATTAACGACTTCATCAAATGCTCTATCTGGTCAAATAAGCTATCAGTATACTGTGCTTTCAAAGGCCAGCGCTTAGGCAGCTCAGTAGTCTGTTTCCCTAAAACTTCAGGATTGAGCAGAGTATTCTCAATTACCAAATGAGGCGCTATGTATACAATATGTGGGTTCCTTTTTTCTTTTCTATTTCTCAAATTTTTAGACATGACTTTTTTTCATAATATATAGATTATGTAATCCAATGCCAACCATCCACTTTCCTAATAGTACATTAATATTGTAATAAATTGAGTTTGTTCTAATAACCATGTAATACGTTTGAGGTAGTCTATAGTTATTTGAGATGTGTGCATATTGCTTATTCTGATCTGCAAGCCACAATAGGATGTATATACATGTGTATTGTCTTCAATAGATGTGGTCTTTTCTTAGATATGTCTTAATGTGTTTGTGTCACATGTACTTCCTTTTAGGTGTAAAATAAGTTGCTTTTGCCTCTTTTGAGGCCTATTGGATTGTATTATTGTGGATGCACGGTTTCTGGTAGCAATTGTGTTTTTATATTCACATGTTTTATGTTTTTCTCAATTTATTGCAGTACTGTTGTGCTATGTTGGTTTTGGAGTTTTACATATTTGTTGCATTTACATGTTGTACATATCTATTGTATACAATCAAAAAAATGGGGGGAGGTGGAGGTTAAGGTTAGGTTCACCCTCCTTACTGAATGCAGTTCCACAACATCCGAAATTAGAAACCTCACCATAGGAAGAACAAGGATTCCACTGACTGTGTGGAAAAACCTTCTTTCCAGAAAGAAAAAATTTCTAGAGTCCCCTCACCCACCAGGGTTACCCCTAGGTGGGGTGCTTCCTCATGCGACTTGCGAACTACGTAGGAGCACTTATTTTTTAGAAAATGTGTGGTGCAGTGATGTGGAGTGGAAAACAATAGGTTACAAATACCTAGCTAGTGAGCTAATGTTTTATTCCTGCTCCTAGTCTGTATGTTTTAAAATCAGGGGTTAATACTAGGGAAAGACCTAACTGAGTATGGTGTCCCTAGTACTGGGTCGACCTGTTTCGAGCTTTCCCCTAAAGCTCTTCAGGACCACACGAGAGCCAGCCCCGTGCGTACCACTCCTAAAGAATCCTGTGAATAGCAAACAATGGGGTGCACACCTAGTGTGTGTTCACCTGATACTTAATACATATGGTTGAACACAGACTCACTGTATCTGTAGGAAATAAAGCAAAGGTAAATTTAAAAAGCCTGCATACCAGCCACGCTGGCAGGCCCTTTAAAGATGTGGTGTTGTATCTTGATCAACGTACTCCTCCTATAGTGGGTGTACTTAACAGCTATTTTGTGTGATCATCTGTGGTGAAAGAAATCAATCGCACACAGTCTTTGTGAAGAAACATGTTTATGTACAAATTGCAGTATAAAAGCACTTGTGAAAGACACCATGTGACATACAACATATAACAAAACAATAGTATAATATATCAAAGGCACACACTTTTGTTTAGGCAGAAATATGCCTCATGATCTGCAGCGGTAGAGGGGCTTGTAGTCCCACCCTAAAATGGTAATGGGGACATAGAGATAGTCATTAGTTTCCTAAAGGTAATTGATAGGAACCAGGGAGAGAATTCCCGGTGCCTTGGCTTATCCTGGAAGGAAAATAGAAACCTTATTATATCCTTGAAAAATTAGAAACCAGGTCAAAAGGGTCTGGCTGGACTTAGTCAAAGCACTCTTCTTGGAAAATGACCTGATGACACCCCTGGAGACCGCATCTGTCTCCCGGTGGCCATTAAATATACCCTGATCAGTTTAGTCATGCCTACTTCAAAAACTAGACCAGGTCTCTCACAAAATGGCCGCTGTGACTGGCAATGGAGCGGGCCATCTTAGGTGAATGACCAAATTAGTCGGGTGTTGTGGTCAAAAAGTTGAAACTAAAAACTAGCAAGGGGGATAAGTTTACAAGGGGGGAAATTTAGACACTCCAGTATGATTTTAGAGTAGTGCGCTCGCAACATACTGCACAAATCAACAGTTGAGGTGGCTGGTGACATTTGAAAGTGGTTGGGGGTTAAAGTTTGTGGGAGAGCACCATGGTGAGCAAGTGCAGCGAGCGAGTCCGAACAAGTAAAGGAGAGTTCGGGGGAATTGTCCCCCATGAGAAAATGATGAAAAAAATGGACAAATGATGCAATTTCAAGTAATTTTGAGAAGCAAAAAGGTTAAAGCAATTATGAAAGTGCAGTTATTACATTAATAAAGGGATGTCATATAACATGGTAGTTGCCTATTCAGTATAACCACAGATCTTCATAACAGACTATGGGAGCCCTTTACATGAGCATCAGTTACACTAAACAAGGTTATATTAATTTTTTTAGGCCCGGGTGAGAGTAAGAATAGGTGTAACAAAGTTGTCCTACACTTTTTTAAACGCACATATAAAGGTTTGGACACCAAAAAAACGAATTTAAGAAAATCATACTACTGTACTTTAAATATGACAGCACAGCCTTGAACCTCTTAAATTACTTCCTATAACCTTATGAAACTGCACAACAGATGAAGCACGCGTGGCCTCTCTGATCTCAGCCCTCTTATGGGACATTGATTTGTGCAAATTCGTCACATACAGTTGATTGTCTACCTGTTTCCTTTTTATTTTCTAGCGGGAAAGGATCATTCATTTCCAGGAAGGGAGTTCCCATCACGGTCACAAATTAAGCATTAATGATGCAAACACAGTGCCATGCAAAACTAGATAAAAAAAAAAAAAAACTATCTAGCCTTCATCAACAGACTTTTTTTTTATCTTGGGTTACACATCATTAGCAATGTCATTTTACATCTATCTATCCTCTTTGTTCAATGTATATTTCACATTATACCAAATGATGTTTATTCTCTATTCTGTTCATATACGTGGGAAGCGCACAACGTTGAGGTTTAGGAAGGAAATGCAACATGCTGTTTCATCATATTTTGCCAGATGTTTCCATCTTGTTAAGGTGCTTTCACCTCGGCGTTCTAGAGCACCGACGACAGATGAGTTTGTGTTCCAGAACCTTCTGAAGTCTCACCCAGAGGCCAGAGCACTGATGCAAACAGGCGCTGGCTCACCCGTAGAGGACATCTCTTCAACCAGACTTTAGTGTAGTTTTTGAGGTGCAAAAAACATTTTTCTAGAAGAGTGACATACCAGACCAATCCAGACATAAAAACAGGCCAGTATGCTTTGAGATAAGGCGCTATTATATTTATAATGTGTACCGCGGCGCCTACTAATCGTTAATAAAAACAATTTAGGAACAATGTTTAAGAACATGGAGACCTACAGAGCAGACAAAATGAATAAATATATATACCAGTGGGTACAATTTAATCAGATACATTTTATTTTTGCCACTTTATATCTAAGTTATAAGAGGATTGAGTATCATAATCATATGCTTTTGATACCTTCAAAACGAAAACAGACAATAAGACATGCGTGTCACATGAATATTTACAGAAGGTATTTTACAAAATAACAGATTGCAACTTCAAGTTGTCATGGCTGGGTAGATGTAAAATTCGAATATTTACAAAAGGTTTTTTACAAAATGACAGATTGCAACTTCAAATTGTCATGGCTGGGTAGATGTAAAATTCTACGCGCGTTTCGGCTGGGAGCCTTCATCAGGATACCATGAAACTGTGCTTCCTTTATCCTAAACAAGATATATACAAATCATAATGAGTAATACAGTCCGCATGTAGGTACTGATTGTACTAACAGGTTTATAATCTAAGAAAGTTAAACCTAAGGATCAATTATAGGTTATATCATACAATTATTTATCATGTAAATAGCCCTTTGGCGTCCATCCGTTATGTACAGTTCTAAAAACAAAAGCAACAGAGTATTGTTGCGTGATACCTTATAACCCCGAACTTTTGTGAGGTTGATAAAGACTGTGAAAACCATTAAATGAAAAAAGTAGAAAGAGCATATTGTGTAATCGACAAGAGAGTAAGTTAGCATGTCCAATGACTAGTGGTAAATTTAAGTTGAGCAATGAGGATAAACGTCTTCCACAGGTCAGAAATCCGGTACAACTGTACATGGAGACCACAGACTAGTTGCAAAATAATGGTGGTTCAGACTGTCTATTACCTTAATCAGGTAGCGGTATCCTCAAAGTGAAGATGTGATGTCCAAGGAACAGGATAGGTGTATGAGCCCAAAACAGATGGGGGAAGAAACTACCTAACCAAATAATGAATGGATACCATGAATGTGACAACCCCAAGGTGGTTGTGTGTCCGTTATTATTCTGGAGAGAACACAATGGGGTACCTTAGTTTAGAGGCTTGATGCGAAGTCCTTCCATGTGAGGAATGGATGTCCAAGTTGGAAGTTTATTGCATGAAACAAGTGCTGTGGACCGAGAGAGAGCGCGCCTGTTAGCCTATTCACATGCTTGGAGCACAATGGAATTAATTGTGAGTGTGGAATGAGGAAAATATACCTCAAAGAAGGTCTGGCATGTGGTAGTACTTGGTTCACTTGTAGGAGAATGAAGGATTGCCGCTGAGATGAGGTACTAGGGTGAAAGATAATATATTAGACTGTCAATTCTGACTATACAGAGGAATGGTTTTTTAGATAAAAAATCATGAGCTTACCTATGTATGTAAGCGTGCTTCAGGGATAAGGGGTCCTGCTGGTTTCGGATAGATCCCTTGAAGAATAAGGAAAAAGGGGGCAACTTAGCTTAACAGTCATACGGGTAGAGGGAGAAATGGTGAAACGTGGACTACGGAAGGAGACTGATCAATGGCAGAATAGAGGTCCGAGATGATTACTTACTGTTTCAAGGCCCCCTGTCTTCCGTAATACACTAGAGTTCCTGAGTATTCGAGGACCGCAGAAATGGCTGGGTGATGTAGCCACAAGGATGCCGTCAATTGTGGTTGTATTTATGTAGAGATAGAAGACGGTCATGACAATTTCTAATTGAACCGGAAGCGGATGGATCAAATAACCTCCGGAAATTTCAAGGTGTGGTGCTGGTTGTCATGCTGCCTGATGCCACAATGGCAGCCATCTTGAAGTGGTGGATAAAAGTATGATAAGATGGTGTGTGATCAATAGGAGAGAGTAATGAAGATGGAGAGATGCCACCCTGTGTAAGAGATTATGGCTCTACCTAAAAACCGATAATATCAAAGAACAGTAACCGCCATGTTGGAATGGGAAATCAATGTATGTTATGTGTGTTAATACGATAATGTTGTGAAAGGCTTGCAATGATAACAGTGTAAGGTGTGGTAAAGGTCCCTAAAGAATTGGAACCTCCTTGGACAATGAAATCTGATGAAAAGATGAAATCTGAGAATTCAGAATGGCGAGGAGGGGTTCTTACAAGTGTGAGAACTGCCAAGTTAAGGCGGTGATTCAATGTGGGATACCGTTCTTGAGAACGAGTATAGTTGAAGATCTGTGATCGCGTGAATCAGAAAGAGGGCCCTATATGATTCATTAGTTAGGGTGTACTCTAATAGTGTGGAAAATGCTGAGATGATACTGAAGAATAGATCCGGAGGTTAATTGCAGTGATATCTTAATACTTGGTCTCATGGGATGTCATTGTTCATTCCCTTCTGGTCTGTATTAAGAGAGAAAATCCAAAACACCTCTCTACACTTACGTATCTTCGTGCTGGTGATGCCTGTATTGATAATTTTTTCTAGAATTAACCATCTTATTTGGTGCTCACTGTGTTTGCCTTCCATGTAATGTCGCACAAGAGGTGCTTGGATTTTTTGCGTGCGAATGGCCGACCTGTGTTCTGTAAGCCGTGTGGCCATGGATCGTGCCGTTTCGCCCACGTATCCTTTGTCGCATGGGCACAAGAGTAAGTAAATGATATTGGTCGTTTTGCAATTGGTAAGAGTTTTCAACTGTAGCTGTATTTTGTTAAAAGTGAAAGTTGATGTCTCTATCGCAAACTTACAGGCTACACATGATGGGCATTTATAGTTACCTACAGGTCTGATCTGGCCTGAGAGAGATGTTTGGATCTTAGGCTTGGTGGTACTCGTCATACGGGAGCGAACCATGAGATCTTTTAGGTTCTTGTTTTTCCTATATGCATATAGGGGTTTAGGAATGATATTCTCTCTTGCTTTTGTAGCATTGAGAATGTGCCAATTGGAGTTGATAATTTGGCGGATCTTTTCATTCATGGTAGAATGTCTCGTCACAAAGACTATCCTAGAGTTTGTGGGTTTGAGCTGTGGAGTTAACAGATGTTGTCTATCAAAAAATCTGGCTCTTTTGTACGAATCCCGCACTAACCGTTTAGGGTAGCCTCTAGCTACGAACTTGGATTTCACAAGTTCTGCTTGAGTGTCAAATGCTCGTAGGTTGGCACAATTTCTACGGAGACGTAGGAATTGGCCGAATGGGATACTTGTCTTTTGTGTGTGGGGGGTGGTAACTGTCAAAATGGAGAAGGGTATTGCGTGCTGTGGGTTTGGTATATAAATCTACCTCTAGGTGGTTGTCTCTGTGTTGGATCAAAATGTCTAGAAATTCCACTTGTTGGTTACTGGTGTTGGCTGTGAAAATGATGTTTTTGTCACATAGATTGAGCCAAGACACAAAATCAGTGACGTCTGTGGTGTCCTCTCGCCAGATGAAGAAAACGTCGTCTATGTATCTAGACCATGAAAATATGGACTCACTATATGGGGCGATTTCATTGTAGATGTAATGTTGTCATATAGGGCCATATAGATATTCGCCACTGTGGGGGCACAAGACTCCCCCATGCTGACGCCTTTGGTTTGTTTATAGAGTGTACCATTGAACTCAAAGGTGTTTTCAGTGAGTACTATATGGAGACACTCTAAAACAAAAGATCTGGGACAGTCTATCTCATACGTGTTCATGAACCAACTCACCTCTTCCATGGCTCCTTCTTGTGGGATATTAGAATAGAGAGCTTCTATATCCATGGTGACCATGGTGTGTCTGTTGTTGTTGAACTGAAGATTCTCTACCTTATTGATCATGTCTCGGGTGTCCCTGATGTACGATGGAATCTGTGGGACATGTTTCCTCAAAAGGGAGTCCACATATTTGGACAAGGGCTCTGTGACTGATCCAATGGTTGTGACTATGGGTCTGTAAGGTGGATTGTGGATATTCTTGTGGATCTTAGGAACTCCATAAATGGCAGCCATTTTAGGTTGTTGCACATTGGATTTGTGACAAAAAATGGCAATTCCTCAATCTCGTTCTAGTGCTCGATTGGTTATGGAGAGTATGGATTGCTGAACTTTTTTGGTAGGATCTTTTGTTATGGAAGCATAATGAAGAGGGTTGGATAACATGGTATCCATCTGTGAGATGTATTTGTCTCTGTCAAGTATCACTATTCCCCCGCCTTTGTCACAACTTTTGATGGTTATTTCATCGTTGGCACTTAAAGATTGTAATGCTAGGTGTTCTTCGCGGGATATGTTGTATTTTGGTCTTGGAATGTATCGTGTAGCTGCTGTTAGTTTGTTAAAGACCACATGTTCAAATGTGGATATTTCAGGTGCTACTTGGTCCAGTGTAGGTAGAAAGGTGGATGGGGGTTTGAGGCCTGACTTATTATCGGTATGTGTCATGTCTTCACCTTGTCCTAGAAAGAAATCTTGAAGTCTGATTTTCCTAAAAAAGACCATGAGATCTTTAAAGATTTCAAACTTGTTGGTGTTATGCGGAACAAACGAAAGGCCTTTCGTTAGTAAAGATTCTGTGGCTTGATCAAGAGGATAACGACTCAAATTAAATGTGAATTTCTTCTAGTCTCGCCAATATTGTGCATGTCTCGTGACTAGATATTGGTCCTGGTTGGTGTAAGTGTTGGGAGCTTGTGGATAATTCTGAGGTGGTGGGTACGATTGGGGAGGGGGATATTGATGATTGTCTGCTTGTTGGTATGTGCCTCTGAATCTGGGTTGGAACCTGGTTCTCCATCATGCACGTTGATTGCCATGCCTGGATAAAAAAGGACGTGTGGCTCTATATGGTCCTGAGGCATTTCTAACTGGGCCTTGTTCTGGAAACTGATTGTATGTTTCATTATCAGTCAGATGTGTCTGAAAAGGTGGTTACTTTTCTAGGGGGTCTAGGATAATTAGACTGTTCTTGAACTTCTCCCATTGGTTCTGTCTGATAGTAATGTTCAGCTAAGTAGGGATAGACTTTCTCTTGGCTGAAGAATTTGATGTCTTTTCTTAATTTGTCTGTTTTCCTTTTTAGCAAGTAGTCTGTGTAGGAATGCATTTCCTTCTCTACTTCTTCCAGCTTTTGTTGAGCTTCCTCAATGGCCTGGTTGTTTTTAATTTTTGTCTCTAGTTCTAGAATTTCTGCCAAAAGGGTCTGTACTAATTCTTTTGCTGTTTCAACAATTAGGATACCGCGGCGCTTACTGCCAGCTTTCAACAGGACAAAATGCTCATTGCTGGACAGCGCTTGCATCACAAGCACCAAAAAATGCAGCGCTTTGGAAAGACATTGTAAGCACTGATCAGGAGCCCTTCAGCAGCGTTAGTAAGACCGTTGCGGTGTCAGGGACAGGCCATGTCCTATTGTGTGTGCTGCTGCTGCGTCACATCACTGGTAGGCCCTGGCCTGGGCCTTCAGCTGCAGGCCAGGGCCTACCAGTGACGTGATGCAGCAGCAGCACACAATCATCTGATTCATGGCCCGGCGTAATTATGGCCAGGGCAGAACTGCTGTCAGCGGCAGCCACATCACTTTAGTTGCAACAACAAATCAATTTATAATTCTATGCATAAAAATAATTATCGGCTCATGTAGACTCCGTACATACACGGTACTCACTACTACACTGTTGAGTGTGTGTTGCAGCACTGTGGTGTCTGTCGTCTGTCCTTTTTCCCTGGGCCCCTAGCTGAGTTGTGGCTGAGGCAGTCACTGACTGCGCTCAGCGGGCCTCTCAGGTTCAAACCAATGCGATTACTGTGATGATGGCAGTGGCACCATGGCACGCACTGCTGAACAGCAGCAGGGAAGGGGGCTTGTGAAGACTGACTCGCTCACACTCCGTCTCGGTTCTGTGTGGAAATGCCAATGGCTCGTACGACTACGCATGCACGGAGGGCACGGGAGCACCCGGAGCAGAGAGCGGTAATGATGATGATGAGTCATCACTTGTGACCATGACCAATCCCTGCACATCCTTACACTAAAGGAGGCCGTGGGGCTGCGACTTTGACCCCCCCCCTTTCCTCAATTGCACAGCGAGATAGCAAGACCAGTAAGACTGCTCATGTCGGGCTGGGTCAACCCGACATGCGCATATTTGCTGCAATGTCTCAAGGAATGCCACCCCAACTTGCGACAAACTCCCCCCCCCTCCTCGAGTGATGTCACGAATGGCATGCCCGCCCACGGCTGAGACAGCTGACTGCTGCCTTGCTGCGGGCGGCTGAAATTTAGAAAGACTTGGTGATGCTGCTGGTGGACCTCTGGGGCCAAAATTATCAGTGGGGCGACGCCCCAACGCCCATAAAAGGAACCACCATTGCGCAACGGTACATCTGATTGATGCTCTAGACCCTTAGACCTAACCACTCGACTGTGCTCTTTTCAGAATAGATTGTATGTGAATCATTACATGACTAATCCTCACGTCGTGTTAGGGGTCATGAAAAATGCCAGATTCCTGGATAATGTGGTTCATCAGAATGATGCACAAGACCCCTAGGCTTTACAGCTGGACTACGATCTTTCTCAGAATTGCTTGTATATACATCATATAATGACTAAACCACATGTCTTGTTAGGTGAAAGTCATAAATAATCCCCGATAATGCAAGATATCAAGTATGAAATAGTAGACTCGTAGTTGTCTGTTGGAGTCTGAATGCCCCCGATAGGCAGTCTGCTGTTCATAAAAGAGCTGCTGCTATTGGAATTGTGATGGGGCACTCTAGATGGAGTGATGCCCATGTGTTGGCATTATGATTTATGTTAGTGTATCACATGCGGTTGGACCTTTACTTCTGTTACATTGAGTCGAGTGGTATACTCCATCTACTCCGTCTGGCCAAAGGTGTATTCCTGATTCATTTAACAAACTGCCCCCACAGGATATCCTCTTTAAATCTTTCAGTGTCAGTGTGCAATTTATACACCCACCGCTGCTCTTCTTCTAGCCATCTTTTTTCTAGATTGTCAGTGTTTGAGATGTTCTAACACACCCCAGTATAGATCGTTAGGGGTGCGTTTCAATGAAATGAAAAGTAGACTTATAAAGCGTGAATTGCTGCCCTGAGACGTCCAAGCGCTACCTGGAGAGTGTAGTCAATTGTCAGAGGCGGTCAGCTGGGGGTTAGTTATGGACATTAAAAAGAAAGGTCTTTAATTGCTTATGGAAAGAGAGCAGATTAGGGTTAGACCTGAGTTGAAGGGGGGAGGAGGTTCCACGATTTGGCGGCATTATAGGAGAACATCCTGCCACCAGCTCTCGCTCTCCTGACTCTGGGAACTGTAGCCAAAAAGACCTGGCCGGAGCGAAGGTGTTTCCTGGGGTGGTATTGTGTGACTAATTCACGGCTAATTGCCGGGCCTTTATGCCAGAAGGCTTGATGGGATATGCACATTGCCTTAAAGGCAATTCTTTGCCGAACCGGAAGCCAGTGCAAGCTACTCAGCCCAGGTTTGGCTGACAGTCTCCGTGGCAGCTGGAGCAATGTGCGAGCAGCGCAGTTTTGAACAATCTGCAGCTTGCGCAGTGTGTAGTCGGGGGCACTGAGATACAGGTCGTTGTTGAAGTCCAGACGAGACTGGACCGGGCCTTGGACAGCAACTTGCCTGGCCTCCATAGGTAGAAGTGGGAGCACTTTTTTCAGCATCCTGAGGAGGCCAAAGCAAGTTGCAGAAAGCCTGATGGCCTGGGTGTCAAAGGTTAAGGCTTTCTCCAGCCATACCCCCAAGCCTTTTATGTTGTCCTTGGGTACAGGAGGGGAGCCTAGGCATGGAGGCCAGAGGGAGTCAAAATGCGTTGGAACAGTGGGGCCCATGAGCATCAGCTCAGTTTTATCCCCATTAAGCTTAAGGGAAGATCTCGTCATCCAGCTTTTTACTTCCTCCAAACATTTCCTTAGTCCCATTTGTGCAGATTGGCCGTCCTCCTGTGCCAGGGATACCACTAGCTGGGTGTCGTCCGCATGTGAAATGATCTTAATGCCAAACGGACGAACAACCTCAGCCAGTAGTCTCATATAGATGTTAAATAACTCGGGGCTTAAAGAAGAGCCCTGCGGAACCCCACAGCTCAGGGGTTTGCTAGAGGAGACTGTATTTCCCTCAAAGATCTGAAAGGACCTGTTGCTCAGAAAGGATTTTAGCCAGAGTATTGCCCTGCCTGAGATTCCAACCTCAGAAAGGCGACACAACAGCACGTCGTGACTAACCCTATCGAATGCTGCGCTCAAATCGAGGAGGACCACTGTGAGAAGTTGGCCTGATGTATGATGTCACTAGTTCTAGTGTACACCTTATATCAGTCCAAACAACCCTTATGGTGATTGGTTGAAAAGTCAACCTTATAGACCAGCTATCCTAGTGGTAGCATGGACAAGAGCAGTCTTAAGCTAAACTCTAAATGGCATGTGAAGCCAGCTGTGATACCATATATAATCCCTTGAATACCAAATGAAAGGACACCACAACAGATGTATATATAAAATAAAGGGTATTTATTCTAGTCAAACCCTCAGCACTTTTTATGAGATTCGAGGTAAGTACAACACAGTCTTATTCAAGCATACATTAAGTCACACAGGTAAGTAATACAGTTAGGCCCTAGGGGCCACACAAACCATATACTAAACCAGTGGTATAAGGACCACTGTCACGGAAATAGGTTAGGCCTAGGGAATCACTGGGGCTGCACTACACTACCAACAGTTAGGAAGTGGGAGGCCCACGGGATTCAGGTGCAGAGTGGAAACACTCATGCGTATAATCGATAGAAATAGTACAGTTCTGAAATAAGCAGTTTTAGGACACTTCTGGAGTAGATAGAAAGTCGAGACTCGGAAACTAGACCCTAGGATAGTCACTACCCTCGTGAGCACCGAAGTACCCAAGTCACCTAGCCCACAGGCTGCGGATGCATAGGTGTGAACTTGCGTCGGGTTTCGTCGTGGACTTCTATGGATGCCTGAAGGAAAGTTGCTGACAGGCAGTCAGTGCAGAGTGTCCGGTGGATCCCAAGGCCGGGATCAAGAAGGAAGGGTACCTGCAAGCAGAAGGGATAGAGTCAAGGTCACTAGCCAGTGACCACGTGGAACCAGGCGATGTCGTGAAGATTGCAGGCGAAGAGGTGAAGCTTGTCGCAGCAGCCACGGGTACCAGGAGACGTCGGACGACCAGGACCAGGAGGCGAGCTGTCCCACGAAGGCTCTTGCTGTCGGCGGCGTCAACGTCTAACTAGGACTCACCAAGCCTTGGCAAGCGGAACCCACAAAGAATGGAGGACTTGCTTCTGGTGCAGACCAGGAAGGTCTGGGGTGCTTCTCTTTTGCAAAGAAGCAGGAGCCAGTCTGGAGGAGCCAAACCAGCAGTGAAGATTTAAAGGTGTCGTCGCAAAGGCTGCTAGCCAACGGGCAAGCAACCGGACAGACGCGGCAAGCAGGAAAATGCAGAAGGGCCCCACGCAGGACTCGTGGAGTGTGGGGGGCTGATCTTCGGTGCAGATGGTGCTTGGGGTTGGGGCTTCTCAATCCCCGGTGCACAACTTCGAGGGTACCTTAGAAGCTGCGCTGGAAGATGTTCACCACTTTTCCCAGGTAGCCGGTCCCACGTCTCTCGTCGCCTCCACGGATCTCAGCTCGGCTGTGGATGTGGATCAGGCTTGGAGAAGTCTGGAAGTCAAGGCTCTGGTCGGGCTCTGCAGTCGGTCCCTCGTAGAACTTCAGCAAAGCAAAGGGTAAGTCTCTTGATGGTGCCTGTTTGCACAGGGTAGCCACTCCTTGGCCACAAGGGAGATTCTTCGTCTTCTTCTTTCGTCGAAGGTCCAGAGTTTCTGTTCAAGTTGCAGGTTCAGGATAATCTAATCTCCTGGGGCCCAGCTACCACACTTATACTAATCTGGGGGGCTGGGTTGCCTGCTAGGTCACGCCTTATGGGTGGGACCTGGGAGGGGGGTGGTTACACCCCCTTCCCTTTGTCCAGTTTCGCGCCAGGACTGGGGCTGGAGTGCCCCAGCACCGGTTTGAACTGGACTATGCATGGGACATCTTGTGTGCCCCAGGCATGTCTCATTCCTTTCAGCCCTCCCTTCCCCAATACACTTAAGTCTGTCTGGGGAGGTGCTAGCACCTCCCCAAGCAGGAAACCTATTGTCCAAGCCTCCCTGGCCGGGATCACTCCCAGGAGCAGGTGGTCAGACTCGTGTCTGTGGCAGCAGCATCCATTTTGTGATGCTGAGGCTTTGGTTAGAGTTAAACAGCAAAGTAGGATTTTAACATGTCTCTCCCTCTAGAAGGGGGGAATAATATCCTCATCCCCGGAAATGGGATGGGGGTATTATTCCAAAGTGTTAGACACCTTACTCGACATGTTTCGATAAAGCCAAACCATAGTTACCATAACCGTTTAAGATTATAAGGCACTTTACGAATATATGGTAGGCTATATCATAGAACAGCTATAAGGACATGGTTCCGAAAGCTGCAGACAGGCTCAGCTCATGCTAGAGCACCATCTCGCATGTTACCAAGCACTCTGCCTCCAGGATTGTTAAGGCCTGCCATAGGAGTGGCTGATAGGTACACATGTGTCTATTTTAAGGGTAGATATAGGTATACTATATCTAAGCAAGGGGTGATTACATGACCTTGCCCCAGCTGAGTGATCAGCCAGTTGTGTCTGATTGGAAGGCCAGACCAGGGGTGGCATAATACATGCTGCAGCCCCTGGGAGGCCTAGGGTACACCTATGCCCTGGGTACCTAGGGTACACTGTACAGGGTCCAATAAGGTGATCCTTACCAATTGTGTATGTACCTAGGGTACATGGAGTCCATTTTAAAGAGAGAGCAGACAGCCTGAGACCCTGAATGGCAGGATCTCAGGCCAACTAAGTCGAAAAACCAGCTAGACACTAGGCAAAAAGTTGGGGGTAACCATAGTCAGATATCCACCTTACTACAACCACTGCCACTGAACCCCCTTGATCCAAGATCCTTCTGGTTTCCTCGGTGACAGCTAATAAGGCAGTCTTCGTCCCATGTCTAGGTCGAAAGCCCGTTTGGGTGGCATCCAGCAGCTGGTTATTCTCCAGAAAGTCAATCAGGTGTGTATTGATGTGCTTCTCTAATGAAATGTGATGCCATTTTTGTGGTGACCCGGTGGCACCTGATGTTGCTGCAGTGTTCTCCTATCCTGGTGCTAAGCTTTCTGGTGGTCATACCCACATAATGTAGATTACGTGTGCATGTGATCAAGTACACAACACCTGTGGTACTGCAGTTAGTGAATTTGCGTAACTCCCAACTCATCTTGTAGTTAAAACTTAGTTTTTTTGTAATGGAGGTCAGTTGACAGACTGCAGTTCCCGCAAGGACGGTGGCCCATCGGTATGGTACTCAGTACTTGTTGGGTCTTATCGTTTCTTGTTTGGGGTTTGGGCGGGTGTGAACCAAGATGTCGCTTAGGTTTTTTCCTTTTTTGTGTGAGAACATGGGTGTGGGGATGTTCAGTTTCCCACTGTTAAGGGTGCACCAGTGATTTTTGACTATTTTTGTAACCCGGTCAGACGCTATGTTGAAGGTTGTAATACATATAGGTCTTTTTTCTTTTTCAGTGATTTGTTGTGGATATGTCTCCAGGAGTGCTTCTGTTATTTTCAACTCTTTTTGGCTTTGGATATCAGGTTTTTGGGGTATTTCCTTGTGAAAAGTTTCTCAGATAGCCCTGTGGCTTGTGCTTTGAGGTCCTTAGTCTCCGAGCAGTTTCTCCTAAGTCTGAGAAACTGTCCGAAAGGGAGGTTCTCTTTCAGATGTCTCGGATGGAAGCTGTTGTATAGGAGTAAACAGTTTTTTGCAGTGGGTTTTGCATGTGTGGTTGTCTTTAGTAAACCATCAACAGCATAGATGTTAAGGTCCAGAAATACCAGTTGGGATCTACTCATGGTATGTGTGAACTTATTGAAAGGGTCCTGTTGGTTCAGCCACTCGAACTCATTGGCGTTGGACTCGTCACCCTCCTTAATCAGTAGAACATCGTCTATGCATCTCTTCCAAAGTTGAATATGCTGGCTGTGTGAGTTCCGACCTGACAGGATTTTGTGCTTTTCGAGGTGGTGCACGTAAAATCCCGCCACACTCTGGGCAAAAGTACTGCCCATACTGGTCCCCTGCTGTTGTCTGAACAAGATATCTTCAAAACGGAAAGTTTTCCGCCAGGGCCCACTTGCAGCACTCTAATACCAGATGTCTTGGTGTATGGTAGGTCCATTCTTCTTCATAGAGGAACTCTTCAATGATGTCCAGGGTCTCCTTGTGGGGTAGGCTTGTATAAAGGCTCTTCACATCCAATCCAAAGAGGATGCTGGTTGTTGTCAAATTGTGGGTCTTGAAGGGGAGACAGTACTGCCTTGGTGTCTTGTAGGTACGTGTGGTCCTGAAGAAGAGCTTTAGGGGAAAACTTGAAACATGTCGATCTAGTACTAGGGACACCATACTCATTACAGTTGGGTCTTTCCCTAGTATTAACCCCTGATTTTAAAACATACCGACAAGGAGCAGGAATAAAATATTAGCTCACTGGCTAGGTATTTTTAACCTTTTTTTCCACTCCACATCACTGCACCACACATTTTCCAAAAAAGAAGTGCTCCTACGTTGTTTGCAAGTCGCAGCACTCCTCAATCCACTGCCGATTGAGAGGACCCCAATGATGAAGCAAGCCACCTAGGGGTAACCCTGGTGGGTGAGGGGACACTAGAAAATATTTTTTCTTTCTTGAAAGGTTTTTCCACACATGTTCAGTGGAATCCTTGTTCTTCCTATGGTTAGGTTTCTAATTCCGGATGTTGTGGAACTGCATATCTATTGTATTGCAGCCCTGAAGAAGTCCGTTGTTATGGATGAAACACATTGGTTGTCTTCGCTGCATATCTGTAATGCTTTTTAAGGAATGAAAACAAAGACAAGAATCACACAAAGTTTACATGCTTGATTGGAGTGTTGTCTCACCTCATCTTCTTGCGGTCATTGATTTGGTGCACCTCTACGCTCAATATTGGGTTTACAGTTATGTTTAGGTCTCCAAGGAGAAAATGTGTAATTATAGTCCTGTTCAAGTCCCCTTAGAGATATTGTGTGATTATAGTGACATCCAGTTGTGCAATGATAGTGTATGATCATAGTGTTACACAGTTTGCCACATAGTGTGTGACTATATACCCAGGTCCCCACAGAGATAGTGTGTAATTGTAGTCATGTTCAAGTCCCTATATAGATAGTGTGTGATTATAGTGAGGATCAAGTCCCCTCAACGATAGTGTGGTATTAGTGTTACCAAGGTCTCCACATAGTGTGTGACTTTAGAGATACTTGTGTCCAAACAGAGATAATGTGTTTTTAGTGATGTTCAAGTCCCTGCAGTGATAGTGTAATCATGTTAAAATTTCAGAGATAACGTCTGATGATAGTCATGTCCACATCTTACAGACATAGTATGTGATTAGTTATGCTGAAGACCCCAAACAGTTAGTATTAGTCTGGTGGCTTAGTGGACTAATGCATCCACAATTCATCCATTTGACCTCATGCTCACATGTTTGAACCTAAATACCCGAGTTCCCATTCTCTTTTCTAGTCATCACCTTTTGAATAAGTCTCCATTAAAAAATGTATTTTCAATTGCAACGAACTCCTTAGGTGGATTCTTTCTAAGTCTGCTGATTTATTACATTGGAGAAATATGCTTTGTTTGGGTGCACAGCGTTTGTAAGTAGTACATACAACCTGTTTTCCTAGACATGGGTATTTGTCACTTTGTGCAAGAGTAGGAAAAATTGCATTGGCAGTTGTATAACCACCTTTTAATGTAGGAAAAAATGTATTTCCATGTTAAATATGGGCAACTTCATCAGAGTTGAAAAATCCATTTCGGAATCAGTTTTTTTTATTTAGGGTGCAAGACAGGAATTCTTGAACACGACTTGTAATTTTGTTGTACAAAAGTAGAAAGTTTTTGTGGCAGTGGTGCAACTGCCTTCTTTATAGGTAAAGGGATTTTCTCAAAATGGGCCAATGTTCACTACAGTGGTCTTTGACCGCTTTGAAGATTAAGGTCAAATCTTTGGCTGACTTACAGCTGTCATTCTAGAGGAATAAATACCTCAAACTGTACATATTATTTATAGGAGTCTTTCACAAAATCGAAAAAAAACATTTTTGGGGAGCCCACGTGTTTTATGTCAGTGTTTTGTGTTATGCAGCTGGTCTTTATCATAGAGGCTGGGGTATTCTTTGTTTCGAAATATAAACAATTTGATAGTTGAACAGCAGCTTTTTTTACATGGGGGGAAAAAACCCCTCTAAAGGTGCCACTGTTTAAAGATCGGACTCCTTCACACAGTTGAAAAAGACTTATTCATTAATGGACATTTGAGTTTAGGGCATTACACTCTTACTTCAGAATTGGACTGGTGGTCTCTTTGTGTCGGAGTAGAGAATCACTTTAACAGTTGTGCAACTAAATTTTTCGTGGGAAAACACATTGTGAAAAAGTCGCATTGAAATGTGCCCATATTATTATAGAGCTATTTTACAAAATGTATAAAACATATTTTTGTAGCCAGATGTTGTCCTTATTGAATAGACTTTCTATTATTAACTGCAATGTGGTTCTAGTCCTTCAGACAATATTTAGGGCACACGATTTGTCAGATTATATTCTGACAATAATATGCTTGTACCATGACCTATATGTCAGAGTAAGGAGGTGAGCCCTGTTTTTGGCCCATTTAAATCGAAAGCACTCTGAAGTGATCTATTTAATACTATTCATGTTATTAGAATTGTTTTAATAGTCCCTGTAAACCTTTGCTAAAAGCCAGCTACTTACATGATTAACTATACATCATATGCCAAAGCAGAAAGATATAGTTCACCTCCAGGTTAAGATGAAAATAATTATTTCATATTTGTGTTGCCATTAATAAAGAACATACCAAAAAGGTATGCAAAAATATAAAATCATGTATCCATCCATTGAAAATTCAAAATAGTGGAAAAGTTGAAAGAAAAAAAAATATATACGAAATGCAGATGTCACCAGCCCACTGTACAGCTATACATTGTCCCAGGACTGAATACTTTCCCTGTGTCATTAAGAGTTTGAGTTTAAAACATTTGTAGAGCGCACGTACACCTGGCGGTTTCATGGCGCTTTGAGGTACTGGGCCCGGGAAGATCAAGGGATCCGGGAGGAGGGGGAGAGTAAGATGATTAAAGTGGGAAAGCGTTTGAGAAAAGGAAGGTTTTGAGCGCCTTTCGGAAATGAGAATATTGAGTGAAGGATCTAAGGTGGACGGGGAGAGAGTTCCAAATGGCAGGGGCAAGTGTGGAAAATTTCGTGCCCCCCCACTTTTTGCGCCGAAAGCGGGGGACTGTCAGTAGATGTTGGGAGGAAGAACGTAATTCCCTAACGGGGGCGTAGGCTTTGATTTCAGAGGAAATAAAAGTCGGGGCTGCGCCGACTCGGGCCTGAAAGATGATACATCCCATCTTGAACTGAACTCGCTCTTGAATAGGGAGCCAAAGCAAGGACTTAAGGGGCTTAGCATGGTGGAATTTGGCCAGATTGTAGACCAGGCGGGCGGCCTGGTTTTGGACCAGCTGTAAACGTCGCATGCTGTAGGCAGGCATGCCACAATATAGAGCGTTGCCATAGTCTATGCGGGAGATTACCATCGCCAGGACAATAAGTTTAAGGGCAGAAAAAGAAAAAAAGCGTGAGACTTTACGGATGGTGCGAAGTGAGAGAAAGGAGGAGGACACCACAGAGCTAACCTGGGAGTGCAAGGTGAGTTGGTCGTTCAGCTAAATCCCAAGAGTTCTCACCGAGGAAGAAGGAAGTGGGGGGGAACCTAGGGAGAGGGGGCCAAAAGAGAGGTCCAGGGACTGGAGCAACCACCTGTCAAAACCAGCTCGGTTTTAACCGGATTTAGCTTCAGGTGGTTGTAATTCATCCAGTCCCAGATAAAAATCATAACAGACTGGAACTTCACCTTAGACTCTGGGGATGGGGACAGGGTAAAAATAAGCTGCAGGTCATCCGCATAGTTGTAGACGGAGACCTCCATTTGCTGGAGGGCAAAAATCAAGGGAGCAATGTACAAGTTAAATAAGAGGGGGGAGAGGGAGGAGCCCTGGGGGACCCCGCATTGCACCTTCCGGAAGTCTGCTGAAAAGTTGCCCAAGCGTACTGCCTGGGTGCAGTCCCTCAGGAAGGAAGACAGCCAGACCAAGGCTGAACCTCCAATCCCCGCTGCTCCGACACGAGAGAGAAGGATGGAATAATCAACCGTGTCAAAAGCGGCGGAGAGGTCGAGGAGGACCAAGGCCTGGGGGTGGTTGGTGTCCATACACTCTCTGAGGTTGTCAAGGACCGATAGCACCACGGACTCCGTGGAATGTGCGGGGCGGAATCCAGCCTGGCGGGAGGCTAATATCCCGTTCTCCTCCACAAAGGTGCTGAGCGTTCTAGTAATGTGACGCTCCAGTACCTTCCGCAGAAAGGGTAATAATGAGATGGGACGGTAGTTTGCAAGAGCGGAAGGGTTGGCGCCTGGTTTTTTAAGGATAGGAACAATGATGGCCGTTTTTAAGGATTGAGTAACAATGCCCTGGGACAGTGAACTGTTGAGAAGATTGAGAGGGGGCTGCACACAAACAGAGAAGATGTGCCTAAGGATGTGGGCTGGGCAGGGGTCCAGGGGTGAGCCTGATTTGACCATAGGGAGGAGGGAGAGGAAAGCCTCCTCTGACAAAAGAGGGAAGGAATAGAGGCGTGCCCCGACTGACGGAAACTGGGGGTCAACAAAGGAAGGGGAGGGAGGAGGGATGTTTACTTTGATGTTTGAGATTTTGTCCAGGAAATAAGTGTTAAGAGTCGCATAAATCCTGGGATGGAAAGGGTTTAATGGTGGCTCTATCTGAATAGGCAAGGTCGTGAACCACGGAGAAAATTTCTCTGGTCTGATTTTCGGCAGCCAGAATTTTTGAATAGAAGTAGGCAGTCTTTGTAGCCAGAATAGATTTTTTTGTATTGGGACAGGAGGGAGGTATACTGGGTTTTGAGATTAGGGCAATAGTCTCGCCTCCAGGCACGCTCTGCATGGCGCACAGTGAGCTTAAGGGCTTTAAGTTCCTCATTGAACCAACGGTTCGTGTCGTTCGGACGTCTGGAGGACACCCGCCTGAGGGGGGCGACAGAGTCGCAGCCTGACAAGAGCCAAGAGTTGATAGTCTGCTTGTGCAAGAGATGACAGGCTGTGTAGATCCGGACTGGATGCGAGGAGTGTGGCGGAGAGAGCGGCCACATCCAGCTGGCTCCAAGAGCGCGCCCAGATGTTTTTGGGGGGAGAGTGCTTAGTGACTGGGCTAAGGTGTAGGGAGAAGGATATCAAGAAGTGATCGGACCAGGTGCAGGGGGAAATGGACAGAGAAGTTATGGGACAATTAAGAGACCAAATCTGATCGAGGATATGGCCCTTAGTGTGGGTAGGGGAGTGAACATTAAAGACAAAGTTAAGAGAGCAGAGAGTGTCCGAGAATTCTTTAGAGGTCGAACATTCTGCAGGGTCGGAGGGCCAAAAGTTGAAGTCTCCAAGAATCAAAATGGAAGAGTTGTTGACCGCAAGGGTGACCACTAGATCTTGGAAACCCGGGAGGAAGAGTTGAGAGGGTTGGGGGGGACGATACATAAGCACGCAGGTAAGTGGGACCCTGAAAGATGGTGAGCGGGCAACTTAAAAATCTGACGATCCAATAGAGGAAAAGGTTAAAGACTGAAAGGAGAGTTCTCTACGGGCGATCAGAGCGACGCCGCCTCCCGGTTTTCCGGGAGGTCGGTCAGCGCGCAAGGCGAAGTATGCGACAGGAAGGGCAGCTAACAGACAAGGAAGGGAGTTGTCACAAAACCAAGTCTCTGTAAGAAATAAGAGATCTGGTTTGTGCAAGTCTAGTAAGACAAAGAGTTTGTGACAGTGCTTAACTGCTGACCTGGTGTTAAGATAATAGACGGATAGGGTGGTAGGCACAGTAGGGACAGGGGGGACGGGAGCTGGAACGGGGGAAGGGAGGGTAGGGAAGGGAGATGGCACGAGGCCATCAATCCCAATCTACCAATGTGCAAAATCACAGTCGTCCAAAGGCCACGATCCTTGATGGTTGTGGAGTTGCGCAGACGTGTAATGAGCAAACTGGGCATGGTGGGGAGCCCCTAGGCCCGGTCGGCCGCGGACGGGCGCAGACGGGCTTACCTTTGGCGCACAGACGGCGCACCCGCTGCGCTCGTCCGCTGCGTGTCCGGAAGATGCACATACTTTGAGTGAACGGGGCGGAGGTGGGGTGGCGTTAAAAACAGAATGAGAACAACACGTCTCGCTCCCGGCTTCCGCCTCAAGAGCACAGTACAACAATGAGAGGCGCTAGTAGTCAGCGTCTATATGTGGGCTCGGCGGGGGGCGTGGCCTCTGAGAAAGGGGCGTGGCCTCCGGGATCGCCAGAATGTCGGCAAGAAGTGCTTGCAGCTGAGGCAGGTAAGGGTTTGCCAAAAACGCTCGAGTGCATACAAGTGACTTTAAAAACGGAATGAGAACACGTCTCGCTTCCGCCTCAAGAGCACAGTACAACAAGATAACCGTTTAAAGACAGGATCCATGCAAGTATCTGACATACATTTGTGTTTGAGGCAAAAAGGCAGATTGTGATGAGTTTCATAGAATGTTTTGAGGAGTGAAAGATCTTTGAAGGCTGCATACGATCCTAGAAGAGTCTGTTTTATTCTAGCACTTTGTTGTAATAATTTTATTATTTATATTAATAATTCATTCTTGATAATGGCTACCTTTAGGCATCCCAGCGCTAGTAGCAACCACAAGAATTTTCCAGTCTCACTGCAGTTTCTGGAAGAGCCACATTTTTAATTGCTTCCCGAATGCAAAGTGGTGGGTAGTTGATCTAAGCTGGATCGGAAGCGTGTTCCATAGAGTAGATGCATTGTATGAGAAAATACGCCTGCCCGAACGTGTACTGAAGATTTTGGGAACATTTGCTTGGAATAGGTTGGCCAATCTCAGGCTGCGGGTGGGCCGGCGAAAGGACATCAAAGAGCGGTTATTTTTTGGACCTGTACCCCAGAGGGTCATATGTGCAATGCAAAGTGATTTGAACATTATGCGTTCTGAGATGGGTAGCCAATGCAGTGCCTTCAGTGCTGGATCAGCCTATTTGTTTCCTGGGGATGATATGTAGCAGCCTAGCTGCGCAGTTCTGCACCACCTGAAGTTTTTGTGGTGGCATTCGGGGTGCCCAGGTATAGTGAATTGCAGTTGTCCAATGTTGGTGACCATTTATTAAGTGTTCTGGTATATTCTGATGCAGGAATTTGGTGTGCATTAAGGCCTTCTTGGGTAAGGTTGTTGAATGCAAGCATTTCAAACATTTTGATGTGGGAATAATTATTGGGGGAAATTAGACCTACATTAAAAAAAATTGTTACTTATTGTTCCTAAGTCATTCATCTTCCAAATTCAGTTTTGCTTACTGAGTGAATGCTTTCATATTTTATTACTGTTTTCATAAGGTTGAATATATTTATTAGAATGATTGAGTTATCAACATAAAATATTTATTGGTTGCTTGTTTTATATTCAATGTACATGAGGAGTTATTCATATAGTATCCTATTTGATCTCAATGCTCTAGTTCAAATGTCAAAACATTTTTTAATCAATATTTTTGCATTATTTTACTGGTTTGATTAAGATTGCAATCACATGCTGTTTATGAAGCATCTCAGTACATGCCAACTATACTGTAATGTTTATGGAATACCTTGATTTACTGAGTTTATAGCATTCTTTTAATTTCTTTACACTGGCCAATTCCAGAAAAAATCATTTTCAACTGTCCACAGTTGGTACCATGTCTAACAAGTGGAAGAGCAGGACAGTTGTGGTTATTGATAGGAAGGCAAGTTGTGGCAATATCCTTTCAACCATATGGAAAAAATATATATTTCAGCTCAATTGTTTTATTGCTAGGCTGCCTGTTTCCCAACAAACCTAGATTGAGACTCGGGCAATTGTCTCAGTAACCGTCCTAAATTTGCTGTCAATGAGTTAAAGAAAAATGCTCTTGTTTTTTTAAGAAGGTGAAGACTCAAAAGACTAATTGGGAAGCACAACAGTGCTCATCTTGATAGGTGTATCAACATGAAACAATGGTGTGGATAATTATATTTTTAAATAAAAGTTAATGGTAAGACATATGATATATATTTGAAAATGTGTATTTCTATACAATTTTGTAAATATTCAAAAATGCTGCAAAAATCATCCTATGAAGCCAGTTGTATGCAGTCAAACTCAGTTTATTACATAATCAAATTTTTTGACTTCAGCCTTGCACTTTTTTTTATCTGTAAGAACTGCAATGTTGAAGGTTCTGACACTGAAATACAAAATTAGAATTTCACATTCACTGAATTAGTTTGCGTGTCTCTCTAAACCCCATCACTCTCCTCTGATGTATTTCTCTCCCCAAAGTAAAAAATACACAATTAACAGAATCAAGGTAAATTTGAATAAGTATACTGAAATAATTAAAAACATTAATGAAAAGGATAAGGTAAAGAGAAACAATTAAGACAAATGTTTCCTCAAGTTCTTGCCTGTGGCCCCTACTGGTCGAAAAGCATAGGCTGTCGTCTTTTGATTGCAGCAATTCAATTGTTTGTAATTTTTCACCCCTCTCCAATCTCTTCCAGAGCCTGGGAGTATGGGGCAGCCAATAATGCATTTTTCACAGTCGGATTTCCCAGGAACTTTCATTTTTTTAAATCCATATTTACATGAACGTTTTAACTGCTTCTTTTTCTGTATGAGACTAAGGTTGTCTTAAATGCTTCACTGTGTTAGTAAAATAGTAAGAATTCAATATTCTATTCAGTGCTCATTGTAAGCTGAAATCAGAATGAGTTCTAGAAGTGTGCTGCAAACAGTCTTGTCTCCCAATTTTCCAATGTTTGCTAGCTCCATTCAAGATACGAGCCCAACACCCTATGGTAAGAAAACCCAATTTTATATTTGCAATAATATATCCTAGAACTAGTAACATATCATTGATGAATATGCATTGCACCTTTGTCTAATCACTGTATTGATTTTTGCTCATGTTATTCAACATCAGAGGGGCATTAATATGTGCCATATTTACAAGATTGTGTTTTTATACACACGAAAACCTGCCCGTTAATTTAGTATTGCTGTTTAATGATTAAACCGACTCAGACCGTGTCAAATTCAATTGGTCTTAAGTAGTTTAATTACTTTTTCTTTATGCTGATTTGTAACTCATTCAGGCATTATTGAAACCGGTCTTTCAAAAGGACTAACCAAATATAACAATAAACATATTCATACTGTGTTCAACAAAAGAATATTAAACCTACATTATGTGCAAAGTACAAGACACCATTGTTCTTAAACCAGTCCTTTTTTTAACTCAACAGCCAATAGAGTAACAATTTGTGGACAATTCATTACTAATACTACAAAGGCTGTTGCCTACTGAGAGCTCTATTTACACATCTAATGGGCAAAAATCATTTCAAACATAGTGCTCAGTGCAGACCATTATTATTCATTAATTGTTAACCCAGTAGGTGTAAACGCTGACTCGTTTCGAGCCCCTAACCAGTTGTCAGGGTTCTCTTCAGGGCTTGTGACTGGATAAACTCTGGAATTAAAAAAAATCCAGAAACAGTTCATAATTGTGCAACTCTCTCATTAATTATTGCCAAATACTACATTTTATCCACAATATTGTGAAAAATGGTACCTGTTTAGCCAACCTGTGAGATCAGGTCTTCTGTATGGGATAAATAGTAGTGTACGAATTAGTAGTTTTGCTATTCTGTGTGAGGACAGAAAAACATGCTTTAGAATTAAAACTGTTTGCAGGGTTGAAGGGCCGCTTATTTTCAAACTTGCAGGGTCAAAAGCGATGTATGCAAAAATGTTGCTTAAACTTACATTCTGATTCTTAGAATTACAACAAATTGTGAGGCTCAGGGGGCCGTAACTCTTTCTAATATGTTGCTTCACTGGTTCCACGAAGCTGAAAAAAAATTTCTATCACTGGTTACTGATTCTATGTGAGGACAGAAATCCGATCTTTAGATTATTAACCTTTATACTTAGTGGTGGCTTAATGATAAAAGAATTTCACAAAGTCATGTTGCTAGGCTTACATTCAGGTTATTTCTGTTGGTGAAACCCGAGTAAATGAGCGGCGTAGCGGGCCGTGACTGTTTAGTGTAGCGAACTGGGTTGATTCAATTTTGCCGCTTGACACACTCGTTCAATTTAGGCTTCGTTCAATGGCACTGCAAAACAAATAAAACTGGCACACAGTTCTGAAATATTCTTATCGCGTAGGAGTTCAATCAAACAGCTACCGCTGCTGTGTTTAACTCAATGCTGCTGTGTTTTCGCACGGCGTGGTAGATCCTAACGTGCTGCTAAAATGCGCTTTTCTGGTTGAACTACCTTATGGCCTCCCCATGTGCCAATGATTTCTGGGAGGCGTAGTGTTTCGAAATTGGCTCAATCCAGTAGTTTCTGGAAAGTGAATGACCAATGGCAACTTGTGTTTCCAAACTTCAAAGTCTTGGAGCTGCTATTATTAGAGAGACCAGTTTTTACTTCTGACTATTGTTATGCTCGATCGATAATGTCTTCATGGATGTGGATATGAGAAAGTCAGTTCACTAATAAGTGAATTCAGATCAGTACATTGAGTCATACAATAAAGTCTGGAATTACGTTTTCCCAATTTGACATTTCATTGAGACCATGCACTGTACTAATAAATTTTAGAATTGAGTATGCCTCTTCTTAGGAGTGCTGTTTCAGTGTCACCTCCTGTTAAGTTGGACTTGATGACACTTAGAACTGTCCATCTGAAGTCTTGTACACTGCGATTCTTTTCCACAAAATGGCTAACCCTCGGGGCAGTGTCTATTTTGGTTTTAATCGTCGACCTGTGTTGCACCAGCCTTTGTTTAATTTTTTGATTCGTTTTTCCGATATACAGTTTTTGGCAAGGACATAACACTGTGTATATGATTTTTGTTTTACAATTAGAGGAATCTTTCTCGGTCTATCTAATATTGCGATGTACAAATTCAGAACCTTCAATTTTTGTGTTGCATACTGAGCAATTACCACAATAGTGGTGTCCTACGATGGGTTTCAAATTCCACTGAAATAGTAAATATCTTTTCTTGGGTGTGGGCGCAATCTCTGCATGGACAATTTGTTGACCAATGCTGGTCGTCTTTCTCATGGAAAATAAGGGTGGTTGAAGTGGTTGCTCCATGATTTTTAGCAGGTGCCAGTTTTTAAGTATAATCTGGTTTAAACTTATTCGTATGGGCACCGAATGTGGAGACACAAACCAGCTTGCCGTCCAGTTGTTTTTCCTTCTTGATTAGTAAGCATTCTCTTGGTGTATAGTGAGCTCTTTTAATAGCATGCTTCAGCAGTTTCTTGGGGTACCTGCGATTTATTTTTTTACATTTTTTTTTTTTAATTGATCTTAGAAAGCTCCTGCGTGGACGGAATAGTCCTCTTGAAGTGCTCAATTTCTTCTTATCCTCAGCAGTTGTCCGTATGGTATATTGTCCTTCAAACTGCAAGGTTGTAAGCTCTTGTAGTGCAGAATTGTATTTAGGTCGGTTGGTTTCTTGTGTAGAGTTGTAATCAATATATTTTGATAATATTTTTGACTTTCACATCAACAAATGTGAGACTTCTTGTACTCTTGGTGAGGGTGAATTGGATATTGGGATGCATGAAGTTGATCCATTGATAAAAGCAGGCCCATTCCTATTCTGTGCCTTCCCAGATACCCCAAATATCATCTATGTAATGGTACCACTGCTTCAGATGTTCATGATGAGGATTGTTATTAACGATGTATTTGTCCCCAAATTGTGCCATGTACAGTATGGCCATCTCCGGTGCGAAGGGACAACCCATCGCAGTCCCCTTTGATTGGACATAGAAAGAGTCTTCAAATTATTTTTCTTAATTGCTATTGAAGCCAATTTCAGAATGAACTCCAATGCAACCTAATGTGGACGAATTCTGGATTCAAGATAGTATTCTAATGCCTCTAATGCCTCATCTTGTGGAATTTGTGTGTATAGCGAAACTACATTTAGAGATACTAAACACTGCTTGGAAGGGTCGCAGTGTATGCCTTCTGTTAGAAATGGGCATCTCTAGTTGGCAGCGGCTGGCGCCAATGTCCAAGTTGGGACCCTTCTTCCTAAGTCAGAGTAAGGGGGCTACACCCTTTGATAACCCCTGCTCAACCCTGAGGTAACATAGCACGAGCAGACAGGCCTATCTCAGAGGCAGTGTGTGAAGCATTTATGACCATACACAATAACGTAGTGACGACACTACAAAGGGACACCACACAAGTAGTTATATAAAAATAAGTATCTTTATATAGGCTTAAAACACGGCTCAAAAGCGATCAAGAAGCCACAATGCACGTAAATATGAATTTACTTAATAAATGATGAAAGCAATCAAAAGCGTGTGAAACGCACTTAGTTCGAGGCCAGGGTCTACGCGACCCGGTGATGCACAATGTACCTGAAGTTTAAAGGGGCACGGCACGCAGCTCCGTGAGGGAGCCAAGATGATGACAGGCGGACTCGCACCAGCCACAGCTCCCAGCTGTGGCGGTCCGCGGCATGCGCTCCCCATGATCCTGAGACGATTATTAAAGGCAGGCACTCGGCGTCACAGCTCCTCAGCTGCATTGGCCCACAGTCCCATTAGTGATGATTCTCGTAGCACAGGCAAATGCGGGCTCTCAGCTGCAACAGCTCCTCAGCTGCAGCGGCCCACAATAGCGATAGCGATGATTCTCGTAGCACGGACAAATGCGGGCTCTCAGCGGCAACAGCTCCTCGGCTGCAGCGGCCCACGATAGCGATGATTCTCAGCCCACGTTCCCCGCAGTAGACCCAGAGGCTCCGGAATTCTCGACAAAAACCTCACCTGCGATTAGAATGCCCCTCAATAGTAATTCAGAAGGCTGATGGGTGAAGTCTAAAGTTGTCTAATGTCCCTGAGACTTCGGCAGGAGGCAAGCTCAAATCAGGCCCTTGGGTAGTTGCTTCAGCACGATAGATAGAAGTTTCAAAGTCCTTTCCCTCTAGTTACAAGGACAGAGGTTCATCTTGACATCCAGAAGTAACACACCGTGTAGGGGTTTTAGCACAGATATTTATACCCCAAAAGTCGTTGTTCTCAAAAGTCACAGGTCACTGAACCCAGCCAGAACCTGTTTGGTGTGGTCCTGGAGCACTTTGTTTACAAGGCTGCATCCTGCCTTTCAGGAAGAGGGGGTCTGCCATCAGACGCACAGTGGAGGGTGGAGCCATCATTCACAGTGCCAGGCACAGCCTTGCTCAGATCAAAGGGTCCCCCCTCCCCATACTCAAACTGCAAATCTCTGTTCAATCCAAAACCAGACCACCAATACATATAACAGCAGAGCACACTGGAAGACTTAGGCAAGAATATAAAAATAACCCCCACCAAAAGACGCACTCTAACATTCTGAGCTCAGGCATACCAAACTCGACTCTCCAAACATGTTCCCGGGGTCAGCTAGGGTTATAGGGAATACCAATTCATACAGTCATTCTACAATAGGGAGCAATTGTGCTGTGGCACTGAATGGCAGTGGCACAGAGCCTAGAGTATCTATCAGCAGCAAACACAGAGGAGACAAAAGCGAAAGATGGAAGGGAGACCCACGCCAATGGTGCCAGGTCTAACACCTTCCATTTTTATTAATAAAATTCATAGTATCTCTCAGATACATAGGTACTTGCTGAAGGAAGGGTTTCAAAAAGATGTCCACATATTTGGATATTGGTTCAAATAAGGAATCCCAACCGGAAACAATTGGTCTGTCCAGTGGCTCCTGTAGAGCTTTGACTTTTTGGTAAAAAATAAATCGCCGGAATTCTGGGATTTGTTTTTTGCGTGAGATATTTGTCCTTGTGCTTTCTTCCCTAGGATACCTTGTTCAAAGGCTGCCTTGGTGATTCCAATAACTATATTCTGGAATTTCCATGTGGGGTCTTCTTCAATTAGTCTATACCAGACTTGATCCAAAACCTGTTTAGGTCCCTCCTTCAAGTACATTTCTCTTGGCCAAATGACGACTGCTCCACCTTCATTGGCCTCTTTTATGACCACTGAGTTGTCGTTTTTTAGATCTTGTATAGCTTTTTGTTGGGCCAGCGACAGGTTGTTCTTCATGTAAGACTTCTGTTTCTCTAACTGTTGCATGGATGACAAAACCTGTTCAAAGGCAGCAATTTCCTTTGGAATCATATGTCAGATGACTAAATCAAGATTTATAACTCTAGCCCATCGTTTCTTGATGTGAAGTAGTCTATTTGAAAAAAAGGATTAGGCCTGATTATAGAAAAAATTCAATCACTTCGATTTTTAATTTGGCGAATTCTGTGTCTGTTCAGAACAAATTTCAGGCCTAACTAGAGTACTGATGTCTCATCTTTCATTAGAATTTTGTTAGGAAAGTTCACAATTGAATCTAGGATTTGTGGTACTCTCGTCTCGTGCGCATTTCCCATGGTTGTTGCTTGAACCGGACTTTGTTCTTCTGTTGGCCTTTCTCTAAAAAAGTATTGCCTCTTTGCTGGTTCCTATCAGAAGGGCCTTCACCCGCTTCTGAGTCTCCTGTGGAATCTGATGATGACCCTGAAAATTTAAGAAATGTATTCAGATAACACAACGAGAATCCGTTCTTGTATAGAAGTCGCCTTTTAGATATGGATAGACTGTTTACAAACTAAAGGTTTTTAAGTCCTTTTCCAACTTTGATGTCAATGGTGTTGTCCTTGAAAGTGACTATTTCTTTTTCAATCTTCTCCAGAAGAGATTTAGATTCTACCACTGTGTGGTTAGCTTTGATGGCTTGGATTTGTTCTTCAATTTCAGGCGCTTGTTTTTTACAGATCCGTTGTGCTGTTTCAATTGTATGTACCATCAGATCCCGGCTACATTTAGAACTGATTCCGCTGAATCCTTTTTTATATTCAGGGTAGTCTGTAAATATTTAATATGGTTCAGTGGTATTGTTTGATGGGGCTAGTGGCGCCACTCAGGAGAATAACACTGGTATTAAATCGCGAAAATCTTGATCTCGGTGCTGCAAGGTAGGGAGAACCACCCGTCTCCGCAAATCAGTGATCAGTCACTTTAATACATAAATACAAAATCCCCAGCACACGATTGACATATAATACAATTGTCTTAGTGCAAAGTGTGAGCACAAATTCGACACCAGTATACAAATTCTTGTTCTCCTTTCTTTTAATTATTTCCTCCGGTCTTCAAACAACCGACACGTGTTTCGTCGCTAACATGGGAAATCGTCCCGCGACTTTATCAAGGCTGTGTAGATAAAATGAGAAACATGCTGTCTCCTAGTGACTTGCCTAATTGTGCTAAATTGTTAATTTACAAATCGCCCTATGGTTGGTGATACAACATGTGTATAGTTCCAGACATGCAGAAGGTCTGTACACACGTGATGAAAATGAATGTCCAAAATGACAAAGGGATTTAAAATGTATACCAAGGACCACAAGTGGAAATGGTAAGAGAAGTGAGTCACACATGGGGTGAAAATAAGTGTATAAAAGAAAATTTATAATGCTCCTATTGTCCGCACCTATATGCTGTGTGTGCTATGAGTTAAAATCAAGTGAGTTGGTGGGGCGTGATGGCTAAGAAGTGGCGTGCTTAATTGGAAGTATAAATCCCAAAAGAAGACACATGTCCGGTCTATGTCTACCTTTCTTCTTCGTTAATATATCCCTATAGTTGGAAAGACAAGAGAGTATCAATATTGGGCCCATACCTTAATCCGCCTCAAAATACCTGCTACAATCATGAAGGCAAAGGGAAAAACCACCTATGTTGTCTGTGGTGATACTTCCGACCCACAGAGGGGTTCTGTTATCCTAGAGGTCCGTTGGTGTGAGTTTATACATCACCCAAAGTTCTGGCTTGACTTCACAATCCATATCGACATGACAAAATATATTTGTTTAAGTATATCTTTGTGGAAGCATCATCTTAAGTACCCAGTCCAAAGTAACTGACTATTCATGCGAAGGCATATCGGTGTTCCAATATGCACAATCACAGCACTACTTTAAATACAAAGACTCCAAGATGAAACGCAATGCCTGTATATTAAGTCTATCACAAAAGTGCCCCACATGCAGTGCTATCCCTGTGCCAAAATATATGCAATAGTATTATTCTGGCATCCTAGCGGTAAATCCTTAGTACTATCTAGTAGTCCACCCCTTAATGGTGCTGCCAGCGTATAAAACAGTAAAGTGTGTGCTCTCTAATTCTCCTAGTACCAACTGGTTCAGAATATAACAATCTCGCATTGGATCTCACTCGTGAATAATATGACCTCCAAATTCTGAAGTTCAAACTAGTTTTAAAACCCGTACGGTTCCCGTTATACAAGTTAACGAGGCATGTCACAATCCGGTCTGGATCTTACCGTTATTAAACGTGAATTGTAATCGCCGATCCGCGGACGTCCATACTTATGCGTTTCTGAGTGCGGAATACGCAGAGCCAGTCTTGTGGCTGTATACGTAAGCCGGCATGTACTTCCGGTTATTGAATAGAAGACGGACTAAATCTACGAGTTTAGGTCTTGAGACCAATGATCAGTGCAGTCTCCTGTTGGGAACGAACTAATTTGGCGGCCATCTTAAAATTAAAATCGCTACAGAACTTCCCCTTGACAATTGTAACGTAGGCTGAGTCTTACCCATCCTGAATTCTACGTTACCATATGTTTGTCGATTGCACATAACCGTAAATCTGCAACTACAAAACTTAATTTTGAGCAGTCAATGACCTCCCTGATTTCCACGGTTAAATTATGTTGTTCCCAGTGATAATAATTTGACGGTTCAAAATTGTGTAAAGTAAAGCTCTGTGATATTCATGCAGCACGCCCGTGTCGCGTCAAACGCGCTGTTAATTTCTCTGTTAGCATATTGATTATCATCATTATAATTAGATTTATAAGTCATGTGATCATGCCTTGGTTCATGTTTTAAGGAGTGCTAAAATCAAGTGATGATCCAAACTTCCTTAAGTGGATAAACATGCAATTACCCTTCTCTCCTCCATTATCCCCAATAGTAATATTGATGATGTGCCAAGCAAAATGTAGAGCACGGCACATGTGAGTTTGTGTCCATGATTTTAGAGGCATCTATACAGAATGAAAAATAAGCATTTCAATGAATAAAGCATCGCATAAGTTTACAGACATGCGCAGTAATATAGGTAGAACAGTTTCTCTGTATAATTATCTTTCTAAAAAATAATGAAGTTCTGAATCGACATTCAACCCGATCTCTGTACTGCGCAGTCTGAGAATCCAGAGCGCTTTGCTCCTGCGGAGTGTCACTCCTCTGTTCCCACCCCTGGGATGTCTCTGAATATGTTCTATGCCAAAAAACTCAAATCGTTTATGTAGTGTGTGTGCTTGGCAATGGGTTATATGTGCAGCAATAGGATATCTGACATCACCTTATTTAACTGCTCTTATATGTTCCCCATTCTCTTTCGTAATGTTCTGATTTTACTTCCAACATATCTTTTTTGCATTTGCACTCCATGATATAAACCACAAATTTCGTCATGCAGTTGATATTGGTCATTATTTTGTAAATTCTATCTCCTGGTACTGTAAAGTCAGTCTTTTTGTTAATCGCCCAATAGCAGGTGCCACAATGTCCTCACCCATAAAAACCCTTCAATAGGTGTGTTAGCCAGGTAACATTTGGCTCGGTCCTAGGGTAACATGGACTTAGCAGATTTCTGAGGGAAACACCTCGTCTACATGTAATAGTTGGTCTGTCCGTAATATGATCCTTCAGGGTTTTGTCAGCCTGGAGCAAGTGCCAATGTCCATTCAGACTCTGTCTCAGGACATCAGACCAATCATTAAAGCCAGTGATCATGCGTATCCTGTCTGTTTTTTGTGTTGAAGCAGTGTATTCCTTAAGTGTATCTTGTGTGCTAATCATCTGTATTCTTAGGTCTGCTTTAGTCGGAGTAGCACTATCATAGCCCCTCTTCTTGAAGCACGCTAATGTCCATTTTTGAAATTCTGGTTCAAAACTGCAGTTGCGTCTTAACCTGACAAGTTCACCGAAAGGTATTGACTTGATCTGGTGTGCGGGGTGGGTGCTAGACGCATAGAGTAATGCGTTGCACGATGTTTTTTTGCAAAAAAGTCTGCTATGCATTTTGTTGTCTCTTATGTACAGCTCAACATAAAGAAAGGAAATCTTATCACAGCTGTGTTCAAAAGTGAACATAATGTTGTACTCATTGCTATTAAGATATTGGTAAAATCCTGTTAATTTCTCAGGGGTGTCTGTCCAGATCATCAGTCGTTGATGTATCTGCCCCAGTATAGAATGGAATCATTCCAATGTGACCCCCTTGGGCCCCAGATCATCACCTCCTCGAACCAGCCCATAAACAGATTTGCGTAGGAGGGTGAAAATCTGGAGCCCATGGCAACTCCCTGTTTCTGTCTGTACCACTGATCATTAAAAAGGAACACATTATTGTCTAGTACCAGCTCTATCATTTCTATAAGCATCTCCGTATGATGCCATGCGCTGGCTGATCTTATGATGAGTATTTTCTTTATGGCGTACAAGCCGTCTCTCCTGATACTAGTGTATAGAGTAGTCACATCAAGGGTGACTAACATCATGTTCTCCTCCCAATTCAGTTCAGACATGATGCTCAGGATCTGTTTGGTGTCACGGATATAAGACGGCAGATTCTTGACCATCGGTTTTAGAAATGTATCTATGTATTCTGAGAATTGTTCCATCGGCCCTTCATTCCCTGAGATGATGGGTCTCCCAGGTGGAAAGGGGAGATCCTTATGCACCTTCAGAAGAGTATAAATGCAGGGGTACCTAGGCCTATCTACTCTCAAATATGTCAATTCGTCATCGTCTAGGAGCCCTTGTCCATGCCATCGTTTAAGGTGTCTATTAGGTTGATCCGTCAGAGTCCAGATTGGATTGCCGGGGAGATGTTCATGACCTTGCTGATCATCTAGTTGTGTTTGCATCTCATTGTTATAATCATTGCTACGCATGACAACAATATTCCCCCCTTTGTCAGCCTTCTTTATAGTTATATTTCTGTCACGCATCAAATGTCTAAGTGCCTCTCGTTCTTTTGGTGTCAAGTTGTCCCTCTTCATTTTGCACCGTGTTTTTCTGTCCATGTGTCTATCAAGATCAGCTACCACTAAATTGTGGAAAATGTCTATATTATTCCCTGAGAAAAGAGTTGGGGTCCATTTAGATTTCTCTTTTAGCTTACTTGTAATCCCCCCCCCATCACTAGTTATGTCAAGATCACGCATAATCATTTCTGATGTAATTACTTCATCCTCAGTCAGTTATAAATAGTAATAGTCTTATGTCTAGTACCTCTTGGATCGTGTGCGTACTAGAAGCAAAAAGCCTGTGACTTGGTTGCACATTTTTTTCACATCATTAGTCCTTTCAAAGTGTTCCTTAATTTTCATTCTTCTGATAAATTTGTATAAGTCAATTTTAACATCACAAATGTCACCATTACTCTTAGGACAGAAACACATACCTTTTGTAAGTACAGAGAGAGCATCATTAGAAAGACATTTATCACTCAGATTGACAACATTGAAATTATTTACTTCCACATGTTCCAGGACTGGGTCCTCAGCCCTGGACGTTCCTCTCCCTGCTCCTCCTCTCTTGCCCCTCCTTGTTTTGCTATATTTGCGGGGCGTCTGTCTGCCCTGTTCCCTTTTTTTATTCTTTGTACCTCCGTTAAAAAATGGCTCTCACTATTCGAGACATTGCTCGTGCTGTCTCCTTTATCGGACTCATTGCCACTGGTCTGAGCTGTGTCTAGGGATGTTGAGCTTGAGCTAGTGGACTTGTCTCCCTTAGTACCCATTTTACTCTCACTGGGAACTAGGTGATTGTATTTTTTGCGAACGTGACGATTCTGCCACTAGAATAGTCACGTTCGTCTCTCCTGAGCTTTCTAGTGTTACGTTGTTTGATATCCGCCAGATGATGCTTAAGTATGTCATTGAGCATAGCATAATTCTTCTCTGTTGCCTCTGGTAAATTAAGTTGCTTAATTTCAAGTTCTAATTGGTCGATATCTTTTTGCACTTGAGCAACTTTTCTCTCACTGTTCTCAATTAGAATTCCCATTAGTCTATTTGAGTTGTCTGTGAGTTCCTTTTCCCAGGCCACTAGTAGATCAGCTTCCAGGTCGTCATAGGTAGGTATAATTTTTGGCGACCTGAGCCCCCTAGGAATTTGTTTGACTCTCATATACTGTTTGAGAGTGGCGGCATCCCACCATTTGGAGATTTCATTCTTTCGCAGTCTTTCTTTTTTTTTCTTTTTTTTAATATTTTTTATTGCAACCGTTGAAAATTACACTGAATTCATTCCAGTTTTAGACTTAAAGATTAAACTTAAACGTTGGTCACATATGAAAAATTATATGCAAAATATCACGAAATTTGAAGAAGTAATCCATTAGACATAAATAAACATAATTAAACATAATTCAATTATACAGCTCTATTATTATTACTCCAAGTCTTGATTGGTTTCCAGATCTTATTACCTAGGGCTCTCGCCATCTTGCCTTTACAGGCAAAAATCGCCTTCTCTTGGTTATACATAGCTTTGCCCCCCGAATCCAGTGCCTCTTTAATGGCTTCGGACACCTCCAAAAGCGCCGTCTCGGTGCTTAAATTGGGGTGGAAGCCAGATTGAGTGGGGTGCAGCAAATTGTGAGATTCCCAAAAATTGGAAAGCACGATGTGCACATGCTTCTCAAAGATCTTAACCAGCGCAGGGAGAAGAGACATAGGCCTATAGTTGGCCAAAGCCTACGGGTCTAGGCCAGGCTTCTTGAGAAGGGGAATAACCATCGCCTGCTTCCAGGCCTGCGGGACCACCCCCGACTCAAGGAGAGATTCAAAAGTGGGTTCGCCAACGGATTTACGACTTCAGCCATTTTCGCCAGGAATTTGGCCGGGCATGGGTCAAGAGGCGACCCAGATTTAAGGTTGGCCATGAGTGCTAATGACGAAAAAACTGAGATTGGCGGAAAATCTGCCAGGACTGGGCCCAAAGGGGCCAACTGAACTGAGCCGTCCTCGGAGCTGGGAGGTACTTCAGCCACCCTCAAGGGAAGAGAGTCCTGGATCAATTTAATCTTGGTGGTAAAGTTGGGAAGGGCAAAAACCCACGACTCAGAAGGAGCGGCCTGGGTCGAATTATGTCGTGGGGCCGTAAATTCCCTAACGATCGTGAAAATCTCCTTGCAGGAGTTAGAGGCAGCCTCTATCCTCCTTGCCAAATAGCCTTTTTTTTCAAGCAGGATATCCCGATGGTATGCTTTAACCGCTATCCTGTAGACAAGCCTGGCCGCGGGATCATACTGTGACCGCCAAGCCCTTTCAGCCACCTTGCACTGCCGTCGAGAAGCCGACCGTGCTTCAGTAAACCAGGGGGCCGAGACCCGCTTAGATATTAATCGGGGGGCCATCTCAAGGGCTAGATCATTTAGCCTATCCGTTAACCACGCCTGCAGGGACTCTAAATCCCTCTCCAAGTCTCCCGTAAGAGGGCAGGGATGATCAACTGTGGTTGGTGATACAACATGGGTATAGTTCCAGACATGCACAAGGTCTGTACACATGTGATGAAAATAAATGCCCAAAAAGACAAAGGGATTTAAAATGTATCCCAAGGACCACAAGTGGAAATGGTAAGAGAGCAGTGAGTCACACGTGGGGTGAAAATAACTGTGTATACTGTATATAAGAAAATATATAATGCTCCTAGTGTCCGCACCTAAATACTGTGCGTGCTATGAGTTAAAATCAAGTGAGTTGGTGGGGCGTGATGGCTAAGATGTTTGAAGTCCGGAGGAAATTATTAAAAGAAAGGAGAACAAGAATTCGTATACTGGTGTCAAATTTGTGCTCACACTTTGCACTAAGACAATTGTATTATATGTCAATCGTGTGCTGTGGATTTTGTATTTCTGTAGTATGTAAATAAGACTGGGATATTTTTTACTTTAAGGCCCCAGGGGATAGTGCCTGACTTTAGATGTTCTAGTAAAAAATGTCCGTGTTTTTTGCATAAAAGTATTAATTTTTCAGATTTACTTATTTGTTGTTTTGCGGTGGTACTGAGAAAGATTGTAGGAAACAGAGAGGGAGCGGAAATTAAATTCTGTATGTGTTCTTCAGTAAAAGAAAGCGTGTCTTTTTCTGACACGATATCCAAGTGGTGACCGCTCCAGATGGGCCGTACCACAAGTGGAGAAGTGTGGCTCAATGATTAGAGCGGCAGACCCTGATGCAGAGGTCTAGCCCGGGACCAGGGTTTAATTCCACGCCTCGGCGGGTCTTGGGCTCAAAAATTCCACGGACCTGATAATTCTCGCCTCTGTGCCATTCCAATCATGTAGTCCCACTCTGCAACTCTGGGCAATAGCTTGCTTAATCTCCACAACGGCCCCCACAACGCTAAGGATGCTTGGCCTCCACCTTGGGGGTGCCCAGGAGTGGACGCCTCACAGGGAAACGCAGGATGGGTTCCACAGCGGTATTTGTACAAGCGCCTTGAGACCCTTGCGGGTGAGTAGTGCGCTATGCAAGTATCAATTTACATTTTACATTTACAAGTTATATAATTGAGAAATGTAATAAAAAAAGGTTGCTTATTTCTATATATAAACCCTCGTAGGTGGCTACCCGCTCTGTTAGTTTATTAGAGCAAGGGAGGTTGGCCCTAAACCGGTCAGGAAGGACCTATCAAACATTTTATACACACATACATATTATCAAGATAAGCATGGGCTCCTTAGTTTATTCTCATTTAGTTTCTTTGTATGCAAATTTCCACCACACCTCTTGCCACTCCCTGGTCAGTGTTTGACAACTCTGACATTGCATGTACAATTAAATCTACCCTGCTGGGCTAACGGGGAGAAACCAGAAATAACAAAATGTATTACTGCTAGCAGTAATTGTATTATGTTGGAAAGGCCCTTTATGGATAGAATGTTGTCCGTCATTAATGGCATTTTCTTCACAAAAATGCACAGTTTAGCACAAGCTCAGACAATACAACAGCCACAACAATCTTATGCATCTGGGTGCTTGGGTTTGTCTGTTCACTAAACAGATAGGTGTAGATTAACCAGTGTAGCACTCTAAACAATACCAAAGCTGTGAACGGTATCAAACTGAGTAGTTAGATGTACAGCATGTCACTTGCGGATATCGGTCTGGTGTGTTTAAAAAACCATGTAACACTAAGCATTGTGCTATGGAATAGGCAAGACAACACAGTCTATTGTAAGTTTGTGCTTCAGATACGCCCCCAAATTCATATTTCAATGGGTGGACACCCATGCAAGACCTCACAAGATATCCCAAAATATCCTGCATGTCTTCCTGGGCCAGGTTGTGGCCAAGTAGCGCAGAAGGTAGCATTGATCAACTATGTTCACTAAAACGATTACATTTTGCACATTTATTCAACATATGCAAGAACAAAATTGTTTTATGCTGCAAAGGGCCAGGCACCTTACAACATACAAAAAGTGGGTTTGAAGGGCAAAAGACAACAAACACCCTAAAATTTGGCGCAAGTCTAGATTTGTTAAACTAGCACAATATGGCTTTGTCTCAAACCCCTAAGCCAAATGAAGCCAGTTGCAAGAAAAGACACAGGCAATGAAGTAGTGCTGGCCGAGTTGGACCAACCCAACCTATTTAGAGAATTCTGCTGATTCTGATTTTTGTAACCAATGCTGTTTAAGTCAAACTAGAAGGAACTACTTCTGGAAAGAAAATAAATGCAGTGAAATAGCGTACATTGGAGTGGTGTACCGTACAGTGGAATATCATAGAGTAGTGCGGCATACAGTAGTGGTAGAATAGCGTGGAGTGACAGTGGTGTTCCTGGGGTGCCTCCGCAAGTACCCAGATCCACAGCCAGAATGGTAGCATGCCGCCTGCTAAGCACGCGGCCGCAACTCCAAGTCGACACATGGCCAGCCAGGAAGTTGGCGACTTTCAACACCACAATCGTAGGCACCAGGGCTGAAGTGTCGGGTCCAGCGGAGAAGGTGGGGTGGCAACAGTTGGTGAAGTAGGTCGAGGAGCATTTCTAAAATGCACCAGTCATCTTGGCCACTGCAGCCACGCCCCATGAAGGCATATCCTTGACAAAAATGTTATGTCGATTAAAGTGCACAGAGCCAGTGAGCAGAAGGTAATGGAGATGCATTGTAGGTACTCTGTGTCAGCACATGCCAAAATACTGTCAAATGTAGCTTCAGTGGGATAAATAACTATTTGATGAGAGTAATTTGTAACATTTATGAATAAAACGATGAGCCACATAGCAAATGTTGCCATGACCTAATTTGCAACTGCTGAACAATCCCACACCAGGAATAGTGGCTAGAATATTTTCCAAGCTGCTATTGTGGATAGGAAGATCTGGGGGTGGGGGGTCCAAAGTGAACCATGTGCCTTTAACACTCTTAGTTCGATAAATCTTTTTATTTTTATCTTCCGCACTGCGACCTCTGCCCACTGAAGCTGGGTGTTACGATTTGGTTCTTGATATTTCACGATTGCCCCAAGTTCATTCGATGATAGCACATCTTGTGATGGATTTTGGCAACTCCTCCTATTTAAGCCTAAATGGACAGGATTGTTTTGCTCGTTCACTTAAGAGGGCAGAGGGCACTAAGCCCAAAATTAGTAAGGGGGCGTAATCTCACCTAATGTTTCAGTGCATTTTGGAATGTTGCAGGGATCCAAAACAAATTAAATGACAATAGTTGGCTAAAAGTAATATCTGCCTATCATATTAAATGCCTCCAGGAGACTTGGTCTTGTTCTATAATACATGTAAATGGTTTTCTTTCAGTCATCTAACCTAATATTTTATCCCCCTCAGGGCACCATAGTGGAAGATTATTAACCCTCATAAGCACCACCCTGGCAGCGAAGGTGGCAAAATCTGATAAAAGTGAATTTTCCAAGATTTGTCTCTCTATCTGGGGCATTGTTGGCAATACTTATTCAGTCAATCATAAAATCAATTTATTTCAGCCACGAGGGCCATACAAGTGCAATCCATTTACAATGAATTAAAATGTGAAACATAATTAAAATCAATCATCAAATAGATCATATTAAAAAAACAAAAGATATTAGAGATATTTTTAAAAGAAAATAGGTAAATTCATAATGTGTTCCTCGGTTATCAGATCAAATGAGGTAGTGCCATTAAAACAAAGTATTAAAAAAGCAGCAAAAAGTACATCACAAATGAAGTCCACATAAACAGGATCATGTGGAAGGACAGCGAAGGGCTTTGCTATGGAGCACCCACATGGCACCCAGGAATTTTGCGATAGAAATAGCCATTACCGGGCATGAATCTCATCTTAGGATGCGAAGGGCTTCCTGATGACTACATACACCTATTAACTAGCATAAAGGTGCAAACCAAATATGCAGAGGGGAAGAGTAGCCTGGACACACAAACAAAACATGGGAGACACTTTCTCTTGGGAAGTCACAGATGGGGCAAGAGGTGCCTCCATTTCCAAACCATCCTGATGTAAACACTCGAAGGGGTAAAGTGCCTATTCAAAACTGAAAGTATAGTTTCCTCTGAACAGACCCTAGATCCTAAAATGACTTGTCCCCCCTTGTGGCCTTAATGTCCATGAAGTCACTGGTCAGCTTGGCAGTGGCTGCTTACCGAGCTACTAATACGTATTCATTTCTACCATGACCATTTTAATTCTAGCAACACTCTAATTATGTGGACAAGATATCTTGTACCTATCAATAATGTTAATGTGTGTGGTACCTTTGGGGCTTGCCATTCCAACCTTTTGCTGAATAGGCTGCTGGGTCTGCGTGATCTCATTTTTAGTCATCATTTGGTCCCAGCTGAAGTTGCTCAACATATGGCATATACAGGTAGAGGCAAGGGCTCATTTCATTTCATAAGGCTTTATTCGAACATTAAACAAGTTCATAAAAGCACACAATACAACAAGATTTATTATAATACAGAGGCAGAAAAATTCATCAAGATAAAACATTTAAAAAAGCATACTTTTCCTAATATTAATAGATTTAAGAAGAAAAGTAGCCGTATAAAAACATACTACCGGATGATGTAGATTAAAAAGTAAACACAATCACGTATTGTTCTGACTTCAAATTTTAAAAATAGGGGTTTCAAATAAGCTATCCGGAGATGTTTGTACAATTGACAGAGCAGAAGAAAGTGCACAGTGCTTTGGGAAGTAGAGTTATCACATGGACATGGACCAACACGATGTAAATTCAAAGAAGGGAAGGCAACAAGGTTGTGGACAACTCCCATTCTAAATCTGGTCAACACAAACCGATGTGCTTTCCAACTTACTTGAGACAGTTATGGTTGAAAGCCCACAACTTCATTTAAATCATGGTAAAAGGTATAAGATGAAAGATTGGAGCTGTTCTGATGTCTCTCAATAGCAGCTTGTTGTAAAAAACACTGCTTAAGATCAGATTTAGACAACATATCTGCCCCGTGATGATCCTCTAGGATGTCGATGTTAAAGGTCACCCGAAAGTTATCAATAACGTACTTCAACCATGGGATCCTTGTAAAGTGGTCCATAGTAAGACAGTCAGAAATGATAGCTCTACACAAAGAGGTCTCTTCTTTAATCCAAATGGAGCGCCATAGGAGCAAGGGTCTAAGGAGAATCAAATCGGATAGATGGTAAATACCCAATTCATTATGAACTAAGGTATTGGAGACAGAGCTTGGCAGGTACAGAAGTTTTTTCAAAAATACGTTCTCCTCAACCTGAAGAGAACCTGCCGGGGCATAGCCCCATAAACCGGCTCCGTACAGAGCAATTGATACACACCGTGATTGATACATTTTCAACATGTCGTTTATCCGCCTGTCTCCCAATTTGGTAGCCATAGTGAAAATACCAAAGGCACTCCTGGCCATTTTAGACCGTACGTTCTTAAATTCATTTGCCCAGGTGTTTTTATTTGAAAAGGTAACCCCCAAATATGAAAAATTATCAACAACCTGAACCTTTTGACCCTCTATGAAAAAGGAGGGCTGTTTCTTACCGATCCTACGGCCACATTCCATAACATAGGTTTTGGATTTATTTAAAACTAGCTTTCTGCTTTTAATAAATTGCATAAAACCATCGAGCAGCTGTTGAAGACCGTGTGGTGTACGTGAGATTAAAACCGCGTCATCCGCGTAAAGTAACACAGGGACATATTCATTATTAATTTTGGGAGCATCCACTGCCAGAGATTTAAGAAGGAATTCAATCTCATTGATAAAAAGTATAAAAAGCAATGGGGCTAGCACACAACCCTGACTTATTCCACGCCCAATCTTGAACATGGATGTACATTCACCTTGTGACCCAAAACGGACACAAGCTCTTAATTTAGTGTATAGGCGGGCTAAGAAGAAGACGATACCCTCTGGGGCCCCCATTTCTAACAGCTTTTCCCAGAGAATGCCGTGGTCCACCAGATCAAAGGCACTACTTAGATCTGCAAAGCAGAGGTAAATAGTGCCAGTCTTGGCCAAGGTATATTTACCCACGAGCAGTTCTAAATTTAAACATTGCTCTATCGTTCCACGACCCTTCCTAAAGCCGAACTGGCTCTCGGCTAAGATACCATTTTCTTCAGCCCATTCCTCCAATCTCACCATGAGCACTCGACTCATAACTTTAACAGAAGAGTCCAACAGGGAGATTGGTCGATAATTCTTGGCTTCCACACGATTGCCTTTCTTAAATATTGGAATTAAGATGGATTCTTCCCAGGTCGGGGGCATCTCATTTCTGACAGCTGCATTAAAAAGATTAGTAAGCAGAGGCCCCCAAATCTCTGGGACCAATTTATACACATCAATTGGGACCCCATCTGGGCCTTGTGCTTTCGCCCCTTTACTGTCCCGTATACTATCTAAAACCTCTTGTACCGTAAAATTTAATGGGATATGCGGCCATTGATTCCCTGAAACTAGAGGTCCACCATCTGACTGGAAAGTTTTTGAGAAATGCGAGATCCATTCTGCCTGCATAACATAGGAAGTTAGTTCTGGAATTTTGTCTTCTTTAAGAAATGGGGAATTGACAGTTTTCCAAAACAAGGTACAATTATTCAATTCAGCTGCCTTGGTCAAGTTATCCCAGGCCTCTTGCCGAAGTTCCTTTTTCCTATTTTTAAGGGTTTCGTTGTATCTGGTTCTTACATCTATAACCAGTCCCTTATCTCTGGGTTTAGCTGATAGAGCAGATTTCAGCTCCCTCAGGGCCGAGGTGCAAGCTGAGTTGAACCAACCCCGCGGTTGATCCTCTTTATGTTTACAGGTACCTGTGAGTTTTAGGTTAATGACCGCATTAATACTAATAAAATGTTCGATAGAACAAGAGGTACCTAAATTATCTTCAAGGAACGCGGTAATATGTACCAGGGAACTAGTTATGATAGAATCAGACGTAATGTCTGCCTTATCCCCCTTCCATTTGAGTCTAGTACCGTTAGGGCGCTCAGCCTCAATACTATTAATAGTACGGCCAGGGATACTAACGTCATCCTTTTCCCACAACTTAGCCTTTACGACCAGGCAGTTATGGTCACTCAATTGAATATCTATTACTTTTGGGGCCGTAAGCAAAACCTCAAGGCCCGGGGAAATGCAAATAAAATCTATTACAGAATTCGTTCCCCTGCCTATAAAGGTAGGGCAAGTATCCCCCTTGGCGTTTTTCTCATTATCCATGATATACATATTATATGAGGCGAGGAAATTATTTAGGGCATCTCCATAATAATTGTGTTGGAAATGGAGGATCCCGTCCTCGTGGGCGTCCACCAATCCGCAGACGTTAGCCTCAGAGAAAGGGCAGGTGGTAATATTGAAATCCCCTGCGAAGATCATATCAAAGACTTCATTAGAGTCCTTGAAAAACTCTTCCAGTGCTTTAGAAAGATCTTTAACCGGCTGATCCCTGAGATCGATAAAACGATTATTATAAAAATTAATTAAAAGAATGTTCCTACCTCCTCTTGTATGCAGCCATAAAATCTGGGAGTAAGCCCCAACTTGTACATATTTGATTACTGATAGGGGGGCTTTAACTGAGATCAAAACAAGTAAACCCCCCTTGGCTCTTCCTGAAACGGAACCAATAGCGGGAAGCTGCTATGAGTTAAAACCACTGTAGCCTATAAAATCAGTACACCAAGTTTCCTGTAAACAAATAATGTCAAAAAGATCCAAGAATTCCAACCACCCCAGACTATCTGTTTTTGATCGAATCCCAGCAATATTCCAGCTTACAATGTGACAATCAAATGAGGCGTGGGTACCTGTCCCCCGATTTATACCATTGCTACCCTGTTGAGAAGGGACAACATTTAGAGTCCCCTCATCTAACACAGGGTTACCCGATGTATCTCCCTCCTCAGCAGGGGGCAGACAGACTACAGGGATTTCCGCCTCCAACCCAGGTACACAAATATTAGGGCCTCTTGACAACCGGTCTTGGTTCCCCGGGGGTTCCGTACTGATGGCGGGGGAGCCCGACCTGTCCATTGATATGGGGTCTATTGTTGGACCTAAGAGGGTACCCATCTCCTGTCAATCATTTTGGTCCAACCCACTCAGGCATTGATAACGGTTAACAGTAGCTACCTCGGTGTGTGTCAAACTAAGCCCCTCTTCTCCCCGCAATCTCCCTCCCCCTGATGCACAGGAAGGTGCTCAATATATTGACTATAAAAAAAGCCAAGGGGCCGGAGAACGATACCCTGTTCATTACTGGGACGGGACGTAGCACGAATCAGAGCTGTCGTTGCAAGGTGGGGGTTACTAAAATTAATAATAACACAATCACCGGGGATGTTTTTGGGGGACATTCCAATCCAATTGGTTCTGGTGGTAACCAGAATCTGGTCCGCCATAGCCACAGGAAAGCCGCATTCACGGTTAAGCCATGCCACGGTTTTATTTTTTAGGGAATCATGTGATTCCACAAAACGATTGGGCCCGTCCTCTCTGATAGCTGGCACGTTGGTCAAGACTGCCACATAGGGTGCACAATCAGGTGGCAGATTAGGTTGGGGGAGGCGACGATTATTAAACCTCCCTCTTCTTGAAGTCCTATTCATGTTCCCCATATCATGAGTAACTATATTAGGAGGGGTACCATTAGGGCACAAAGGCCTAGCTGGAGTAGCACTAGATATATCCCCAGTGATACGTCGTGTTGAGTTACCAGCGAACCCCCGCCGGTCGTTATTAGGATTGATCCTTCTAGTTGGCTGAGAGGGAGAAATAGAACCCACGCATATTTGTCCTGTAATTAATAAGTCTTTGGGATCTTGCACCTGTTTGCCTGATAGGTCCCCAGTCTCCCCCACCACAGCAATCGGTAAGGAGCTATTATGGGATTTAAGTCCAGATTGAACCAGTTCACCCAGTCTGTTCACTTCCCTAGATACAGCCTCTAATTTATCTAAGAGCGGTATGATAATTTTATCTAACTTGCTATCAATCATACCGATTAACATCTCGAGCTGATCTGGTGCTAATATCATTTGGGTTGGGTTATCTCCATTATTTAAGCAAGTATTCTAGGGGGAGCCAGCATTAGAGACCGTATTCTTTTTACTTTTGCGCCCCCCCTTTTTGGATGGAACAAATCTGTTAAGCTGTAACCCTGATCTTAGCACTCTGTGTTTTGGGGGGTACAGGGGTCGAGACTACAGTAACATTAGGAGACTTGCCAATATCAGAATCCATAAGCAAATCAATATCGGGCAGGGTAACCAGAGTGGTCTCAGTTGTGCATACACCCACCCTCGCTGGGGAAACTGTGGAAGCCGATGCTTGGCTATCATCAGCTGAATGGATCTCAACGGAGACTAATTGGCTCGTAAGCTCAGGGCCACAGTTGCTAGTCCGACCTAGGGATAGTCTGCGTTCCTTGTTGATTTTGTCTACAACTTTAACTAGATAATTATCAAGTGTAGACACAGTTGAACGAGGGGTCCCAGTAGTTTTAGACATGCTGCCCTAAAATAAAAACAGAGTAATAAAATAAACTTTATAAGACAATAACTACCGCTTAAAATAGCGCTTACTATGAAATGATACCACCAATATAAACATTGGATACAAATTAAAAATGGTTATATAACATAGTAAAAACACCTTAGATTTTAAATGCTAATTAGCAGAAACTGTAATCCTAAGACCTTTAAGTGCAGGGTACAAAGGCCAACTACACTACACAGGAACACGTATATAACAATCGCCCGCACAGACCTGATTAGAGTAGAACAACACCTCAAAAACCACAGCATTCAGCAAGGTGTCAATAAGCCACGGAAATAAATATCACCCTTGTTACATCGGGGTCTTTAGCGATGTCCGGATATTGTCAACTAAGGGGGGTGGCCCCGACCCGGCCTCCTCTGGCCCCGGACGGCCACAGACGGTCCCGCCCTTGTCCCGGGCTTCTCCCGGCGCCACCCGCGCGCTACCAGGGTGCGTTATGTAGCGCCTCCGGGCGCGCTGATGGCGTGTTTCCTGGTCCGGCCCCAGGGGATCGTGGGGGATGTAGTTCCACACAGCGGTCGCTATGGAGTGCGACGGCAGGAAGGAAATGCTGCTACAGGCGCGAAGAAGTTGAAGGCACCAAATTGCTCAGGTGGGTAGCAGCAGATTCCCCAGGTATTGAGCAGGTTTCTGGGCTCATTAATTGATTTTACGTTAACTAAAATATGGTCACCAATGGTGTGCATTTTTCATATCCAAAGCTGTGCCTTAAGTGATCACAACCCACTAATCCTCAGCTTAAAGCTGGGATTGAATCAAGCTCCTTTTGAGAAGATGATCTGCCCTATTAAGTATTCTAGAAATAGAGGTGTTACGTAGAAATGGAAGGACATAGAAACTAATACGTTTTTGGTACATCTGGTGGACACAATTTGACACAATCTGAAACACATCTAAGTGAGACTTCTGATCCTGAGGCAATATTGGGGGCTTTCTCTGAGATTTGTGCCCAGGCCCTGGTTCAACTAATGATACCAAAAACGCCCAATCTCTTGGAATCAAACTAGGTGGTTTGATAAGCCATGTACAAGAGCACATGGTGAGCTTTTAAAAGCTTTTAAAGCCACTCATAGGAATCCATCACTTATTAAGAAGTGTATGGGGGCCTTCTAAATAAGCCCTCAGTTGCAGGAAAAATGAGATTAAAGAGGAAGCTTGGTAGCAGCTGGTTAGTGCCTCTTCCAGGAAAGATGCTGCACAATTTTGGAAGATGGTTTACACGCCTTACTTTTTGTCTATTCCTAGAGTAGGCTCTGAGGTAACTATCCCTGAAAATGATTGGGTTACTCATTTCAATAAGCTGTATTATTCTAATGAGCAAGTTCCTGGTGAAGGAAGCATACGGATAGAGGAAGAGACCCTATTTAGTTCAGAAGATCTTATAATTTCCTTGATCCCAAAATCGCAAAGCTCAGGGCCCTGATGGAATCCCTGCTGATCTTAAGTATAATTTGGGTCTGTATGCTCCATTCCTTCTGAACATGCTTGAGTACAAGTGAGGATGCCCCACCTAAATCGTGGTCCCAGGCAACAATTGCCCATTTTAAAAAGGGGATAGGAGTAACACTAGTTGTTATAGCAAACAAGGAGATGATGGATGGAGCAATGAAACTTTTCAGACACTCACCCCCAGTCACAGATCTGGGTTGAATCCATCAACTTTCTTTAGCTCACTTTGCCACCTCAGTTCAGACCCAGCCATATGCAAATCAGTCTTAACCCTGTGCCTCATGGAAACAGTCCAGCCCGAACTGCTAAGCCAGGACTTCCCTGAGCTGGAAACAACCATTCTGGGGCCGGTTTTGGTGGTAACGCCCCTCATCAGCCAGGCTAGCTTGAATCCAGTGGCAAAGTGAGCAAGGGACCCACATCTGGGCATAACATGCAAACTTAGGGTGAACAAAGCAAACACAAGGAGATGGAGGGAGAGCCGAAACCTTTCAGACACTCACTCCCAATCACAGATCTGCGCACAGTTTTTGGGTAGGATCCTGTTGACCATCTAGAGACGTGGGCAAGTGAGCATCAGATTTTGACATCTGCTCAATATGGATTAAGACTGGCATTAGGTACTGTAGATCAGTGCCTAAAAGTTAATCTAGTTGTAAGTTTGTGACCACAAGGGAGGGTTGTCTCTGCCCGGTGTTCATGGAATGAAGCGCAGCGTTTGAGAACATTCTCAGAGGGAAGTTGTGGTCAATGCTATTGTCTAATGGGGCTAATCCACAAATTCTTCATCTCCGCTCAACTTCATTCTGATGTGGAAGCTAGGATTAGGTTTGGGCCACACAAGGAATGTACCCCTTGTATCTAGATCAAAAAGGGGTCAGACAAGGTTGTGTGCTGACCCCTTTTTAGTTTTTATATAAATCAGTTGGAAAACTTTGTCATCTGCGGATATAGATATTTCTAGGATAGGGACTCTTACTACGATACCTGTCCTAATGTACGCAGATGATTGTGTACTTATGACTCCCACAGGAAGAGGACTCCAAAATCTACTGGATCGCTTTGTGGGATTAATGTCTGACCTAGGGCTGACCACTAATAAAACTAAATCATTTGCTTTGATCTGCGGTACCCACGCAGCAGAACCCCTATATTTCACATTGATGACACTGCCCTTAAAGCTGTTGCCACTTTCACATATTTAGGGATCCCATTTGATCATAGAGGTACATTTGAAAACCATGGGGGCTACCCAGCTGGAGCAGGCTATTGAGGCCATTTTTAAATGTGGTTCCAAATTAGGGTCCCTCCTGTTGGATGCTGCTCTTGATACTTACAAAGCGAGACCTACTCCTATAGCTACCTATGGTGCTGGTGTGTGGGGCTGCTCTGATCATGCTGAATTACAAAATAGTGAAAATAAATTCTTACGCAGGTTATCGCTTCCCTGTAACACTCCTGCTTAAATTGCGCATATGGAATTAGGCATGCAGTATATTAAAGATTCCATCAAAGTTGCTCCTGTTTTACTTTGGCTTTCAATCTGGTCAAGACCTGAGGCTGTACTATTGCAGTCTATAATAAATGACTGTTCACCACTTTCGCAGGCCCATCAGATTAGGTGGCTGACTTGTCAAAAACCAACACCAGTTAATTTTTAAAACAGAGTTGTTCATTAATCCAATACCAGTTGATGGCCAGACCAGGCTTCTGGTCAAAAATGAATTATTGGGCCATATGATGGAACACAGATGGGAAGGTGAGCAGAAGAGTAGGGTGGTGATGTATTTATCGTTATGTGCTATGCCTGATATTAAACCATATCTGCTGAGACTACCTTGCCACCAAATATTTCTTTTGCTGAGGTTTACACTTTGTCTGGCCCATTTCTTGGTGTCCTATCATGCCAATGTATTTTCCGAGAAGGACTTTGAATTATGCCCATGCTACGCAACTACCCCTCAATCGGGATTACATCTGGTTTTCCTCTGTGACCTTTATAAAGAACATAGCAATCGGTTTCTAAAGCCAATTTTAAGAATTTTAAATATTCGGAAATGTAAGGAGGGTTTAGAGCATTTACAATTGCTCCAGGCAGATCATGTGTGAATTACAGTTTTTAGATTTCTTACTCCTATCTAGAAAATTGGTGGGGAAGTAATGATGATCTGTATCGGTGCCAAATGTCTTGAGCTGTTCTAAATGTTATATGGAACCCTTTCTAGAGTGATTATCTTAACTTTGTATTGTAGCATTTTGACTGGATACATATTTTATGATCCATATTTCCGTAGCTGTATCTGTGTAATTAATTGGATGTTTTTACTGTTTTATTAGTTTGCTTTATGGTTGTTTTTAAACTGAATAAAGTATTACTGACTGATTAGTGGCTAGAATGAAGAATGGGGCAGGCATGTGTTGATGTCTGGTAGGGAAGCAGAACTTAAACCTAGTAATGAGATTTATGAAATCGGGCACAATTCTTTTTTTTTCCAAAATCTATTTATTAAAAAGAAAGGATGCATGCCCCAATAACATAAGAGGTACCCTATTAGGGAGAATAGCCCCACATATAATTACATTAAGGTGAGCACCTATTTATATTCCCTCATCTATTCAGAGGTGTAATGGATGACACCATAGTAAACCACAAGTAGCTTACTAAGCTTAGCTGCACCAAACAGATCCGGATAGAGAAGGCCATAAACTGTCTCCAAAACTTCCCCTAACTGTGTCATAAATAACACCGTAAGACATCTACTAACAAAAAAGCCCTCTAGTACCTGCAGCAGCTCAGCAATGTAGTGCAAGTCACTTCTCCAGCATCAAAGAAAATATTAAACTGCATTCTCAAGACCAAAGGTGACATTTTCCTTCCTCTTGAGCATTAAGTCCTGTCTCTTAATCTGTGATGCTGTGCTCACATCAGGTGATATAAGAACTCTTGAATCCCTACAGATAAGACTTCATAAAAGTGGTGCAAACCCAGCGTTAAATGTGTTGCCTGTGAGCTACTTTGTGCTGCTTTGTGTTGAGAGGATTCCACGGGTGTTCCATGGGTGTTCCCATGCAACTACATATGGGTTTCGATACAAATTCCTATTTACTAACATTGGTGCACTGGGATTTGCACCAAAAATGTAAGACGCTTCAAAGCAATCGTAGAGGTTTTTAGAAAAGCGCTCCAAACTTTGCTTGTGCTCCACTATACAGCATGTATCAAAAATGGGAAAAATATTGAAGCATAGTTTTTGTTGTGGATTTGCCCCATTCCAGTACACTAAATTTGATGGTTTGGGCATTGGCGCATAGCAGCCAAAAGTGTGCCCATGCTGGCAAGAGAAAACAGCACAAATATTTGTAGCCCTCGCACAGTTTTGCCTTTTCCCGTTGACACAATGCAGTGCAGCAACTTTGTTTGCTGCATTGAATTGTGCTAAAGTAAGCCTGTCCCTATGTTTTCAAAACTCTGGATGAAAAATTAAGTTTAATTTAAAAACCACCTGATTAAATAAGATGCCTCTGATTGTATTTTATTTGCAAACATTTCTTTCTTAAATGTTTTAAAACAAATTCGATCATTGTAATACTCTGCTCCGTGTTTGATAAATAGCCTTTTTGGGTGCATTCACCAACACAAGTGTGTGCCCCGCGCTTGGTTCAGTGTGACAATCTTTTATTCTGCCTTGTTGGCAGCACTTGTCTATATTTTAATCAACAATAGGAACGGACTTCCCTGTTGTCGAATGCTCCAATATGGATTCTCTCATTCGAAGACCTGTTACCAACCATTGAATTTTGTGAGTTCCCCACTATGTACCAATAACTCTAGCGTTGGGCAAACTCATTAGGCTGCACTGTTTTAGCATGATGAATTGCTGTTACTTTTTGGGTTTGCATTAGCACTTTATCACTGACCCATCTGTCGCCTTGTCATTTGCTACCTTTTTATCCCATAATTGTCTTTGTGTGCAATGCATTTACACCATCATGGTTGTTTTTGCACATCAGGCTGCTTAATTCTCCTGCATATCTCTGCTACTTGCCATATTGATGCAGTTTGGTTTTTGAGTTGGCACTTTCTCATTCTCGTATACTTGACACAGAACCATAAGAGTCAGGACCAGCAGGACTTTTTTATGCTTGTGGTATGTTGTACATAGTGACATTGGCTTACGTCATAAGCCTGTGGCCCCACTTAGGCCCAGTTCTCCATCGGTTGTGTTTTTTTGATAATTGATTTCACTAATGATGATGTAAGCCTGTATCTGCCTTAAATGTACGCGTTTCTTATAATCATAATTGTTTTTATTAATCGAATGCAATAAATATATACAGGATGCCTCTTGTTAGTGTAACATTTGTTGGACTCCTGTTTCCAACACTCAACCTTCGCAATGCCAGGGCTTGTTTCTGTTCCCCTGCTACATGTGCCAAGTAATAAGAGTGGAAAGCTGATAAAATCATTGTCTCTTGAAGACCATATTGTCTCCTCAGGACTGGGTGCCATGTTAGGAGGAGCGTGTCATGTACAGAGGAAGTTATTAAAGCGTGCGGTAGATAAATGTGGGGACTACCTCAAAATTGGGAAATTCATATATAATGGAACTAATTTGTTGTTCCCCCTATAGATTATGGTGCACTTGTGTAACAAAACTACTTTTAGTGTAAGACGAATGCACCGAAGCACACCAAACTGCTGTTACTTTTATCCTCCAACAGTAATGCAACAACAAAAGAGCACAATTTACAGTGCCCTGGTACCACAAGAGATGTTCTACTGTTGTGCCGCAGGGCGGGGCTGCTCTCATGCCATCGGGAAACAGCACGAGCAGCTCCCACCTGCCCTGAAGCCATGAGAGATGCATGAGGGCACAGCTCTGTGCAGCCCTTCTGTAGGGAAAGGCGGGCAAGACAACATAACCTGCACTTGCAGACAACGGCACTGATGTGACTCGAGTCCCTTCCACCACAAATGTTTTTTTTTTTTATTTTGCACCCCTTATCGTATTCCCTATGTATGGTTGCTTGCATGGGCATAAAATCACATAAATGGTAAACTTGTGTTTACAATCAATCCATTCCTTGATTCTGATTTCTTTTGCCCTGTGGCATGGGTACAAATTGGGTTTTATTGACTCCTAGTTTGCAAATATTATGGCACGTGTGAAAGCCTGCTGGTCTTCCAAGAATGTGATTACCCGTTTCCTTTCATGCACAAACTCTGATCTGCATAGCATACTTTTGAGATTTGGTGCCTGTCTGAAGCTCATTTCTGGTTAATTGTGGAGATGATCCTTGAGTCCCGGAGTGTATTGTAGCAAGTGCCAGTGGCGTTTGAAAATTTGCTGCTATTGTGGTGTCCATTGTGATAGTCCGTGATAAAACATAATCTGGTCTCTTTCACATCTTTGCTTGGAGGTTTAGGGCCCAAGATACTGTCTCTCTCAATCCTCGAGACTGCATTCAGAGTATTTTGTAACTCACATGGGTCATATCCTCGCTTTTCACAGCGTGTTATTGCTGCCTTTCCATTGAGTTCGAACATCTGATCTTCACTGCAGTTTCTTCTGATTCAAAGTAGTTCTCCTTTTGGGATATTCTTGATGTGTTTGGGATGGCAGCTTTCTGCTCATAAAATAGCATTTACCGCTGTGTCCTTTCTGTAAAGTTTGTTGTGTAGTAGTTAGACCTAACATTCTATGTGAAGGACAAAAGTTAATTTCAGTTTTGGAAAAGTTCAAAGTGGTTTTGATTCCCCATGGGTTGTTGTCCAAATTGCCTAGAAATCTCTCTAGCAGATGTTGGTCTCAGTGCCAGATGCAGAGAATGTAGTCTATGTACCGATGCCAAAGGACAATATGCGTAGTGAATTCGGAAAAGTTTGTGCCCCGTAGCCAGAACGCGTCTCAACAAAGCTCATGAAGACACAGGCTTATGGCGGCGCAAATTTTGTGCCCATTGCAGTTCCGCGTCTTGTTTGTAGATATATTTCTTAAAACTGAAGATGTTATGGTACAGACAGAAGTCCAGCATCTTGAGTATCATTTGGTTGGTTACTAAGTAGTTGGCTGATTGGGCCCCAAGTGATTGTTGTATTGCTCTTAGACCATCTTGATGTTCAATGGAGATGTAAAGGCTCACAATGTCAATACATAACAGGAAAAAGTCTGGTTCCCAAGCGATGTCTCTGACTTCAAGTAAGATATCTCTGCTATCTTGTACATATGAAGGGATGTCTCATCAATATTTGCAGCTTCTTGTCAATAAATCTCCCAAGTCTGGAGCAAGGCGACTTTATGCCCGCTATAATGGGTCTTCCTGGAGGTGGGTTGATACCCAGTGTTGATTTTAGGGAGAAGGTAAAATGTGGGCATAGTAGGACGTTCAATATACAAGTATACTTTTTCTTTGAGTGAGGAGTTCTGATCCACACCATTTGGTATGTTAATGTTATTGTTAGTTATGCTTATAGGGCGCGAACTGATACCCGAAGGTGTCCTGGTGCTATGAGAAGACCACCTGTAAGCTGGAAGGGTGAGAGCAGAGACATCTAATTAGTTCGAGAAAAGCCGTATTTTATAACGCTTTTCGAAAAGGCAAAGGGTTCGGTATGTTTCTAAGGGTTAAAGGTAGAGCTTTCCATGATTTAGCCGCATTGACCGTAAAGCTCCTGCCGCCCCAGTTAGCTTTTTTTCGGTCGGCTGACCGTGATGCCCTCTTTGACAGATACCAGTTAAAACGACATTTTAGAAATTCTGGTCCGATACCATGAAGGGCTTTAAGTACTAGACACAGGGACTTAAATGGTTTGTTTACTGACTGTGAGCCAGTGAAGTAGTTTTATTTTAGCTGAGATAGACTTGTATTTAGGGTGTAGCTGTTATAAGTCTGGCTGCAGCATTCTGCAGCATCTGTAGTTTGTTCATCGACCCTTTGTGCATCGTAAGATATAGACTATTACAATAGTCTAGTCTAGACATTAAAAGGGCCGAGAGTACAGTTTGTTGTGCTTCCTTCGGCAGAAGGTGCATTTTTTTGCAAGATTTAAGGATGTACGAAGTGGAGGCGGCAATATGGTTAACCTGGTCCCTGAAACTCAGTTTGTCGTTAATCAATCTCTTCTGGCCAGAAACTACGGGTCTAGAAAGTGGGGTTGTTTCCTTAAAGCACTACCTTAGTTTTACTGGAATTAAGCTTCAAACAATTCTGAGCCATCCAGACTCCCACAGCTTTCATACAATCCTGCAGCCTTATCGCAGTTTCCTGTATGTCCTCTGGTAATAATGTCACCACGATTTGGGTGTCATCAGCGTAAGACGTTAAGGTAAACCCAAATCTCTGAATTAGGGGAGCTAGTGATGACACGTAAACGTTGAACAATGTTGGGCTCGGCGACAAACCCTGTGGTACCCCACAGGGCAGGGAGAAAGATTTGGCTTCAAATTTATCTAATGTCACTGTTTGACTTCTGTCAGCGAGAAACGATTTAAGAAGATTCCACGCAGCGTCTTTGATCCCTAACTCGTCCAGTCGGTCCATCAACAAAACGTGATGGACCGTGTAGAAAGCCGCAGATAGGTCTAACAATCAGTACGGCCTTTCCCCCTTGATCCAGAATAGTCCTGATTTATTCTGTGGAATTTTATGAGGGCCGTTTCTGGACTATGGGCCTCTCTAAACCCATACTGTGTTGGATCAAGGGCCTGTGAATCCTTCAGAAATTTGTTGAGTTGGGTGTTCAAATTACTTTCTGTGAGCTTAGCAGGAAGGGGTAACCTGGAAATTGATCTAAAGGTATTGGGATTTGTCGAGTTTCTCCCTTAGCATTTTTAAGATTTCTGGTGTTGGGCCCCGGGAAAGTAGTTAGTAGCATGTCATCCGAAAGTTGACTATGTGGCTCATTGATGTAAACATCCACGTGTAGGGCCACTGGGTTGCCCCCTTTATAAGCTTCCTTTAAGACCAGGTCCTTCCTCTCCTTTAGTAATTTAATCGCCGTTCTTTCATCTGTGGTGATATATTGTGGAAGGAATTATTTTCTTGAGATATTTCTGATGTTCTTTTCCCAGATCATGCGTCACTGCCAGGTGGAAGGCATCGATACGGTTACCCGCCGGTAGCTGCGGACATTAACTGTATTTTTTTCGTCAGGCTGGTGTCTATGGTCATGTCGGTACTTATTCCCAATTCCATGGCCATTCTGGAGAGTGGAGACAAACACACAAAAGTCCCTATATAGTGTCTAATCAATCTTTAGCTATAATGTTATACATTAGATTAATGACGGTAAGAAACTCAAGACCATATAGATATACAATTCATAAACCAACAATTGATCAGAGCAACACAAAGAGCGAATAACAAACTTATTAAAATCAATATAGAATGTATTCAATGATTTTATACAATAAAAAAGGAGTTCATAAAATCATAATACACAATTCAAATTTAAAAAGAAAAACATTTCATTATAAAAATAAACGTTTTGTAATATCGTTAGAAAACAGGAAAAGTCGACGCTGCGTTTCGGTGAGTCTTTGATTTGTCACCTTCTTCAGGACAGTTTTGTAAGTAATAGAAACATTTTTGTTATTCATCTCCAGTGTTGCTACTGTAATTATTATATACACAAACCTAATTCTAAAGATTTCATGGCATTTTAAGTTCTTACTTCTGACATGCATATTACATATGTATTTACCATCCTCAATATGTTTTGTTTTAAACTAGACAATGTTGCATCATGAATATATATATATATATATATATTTTAAACTAGACACTCTAAAATCTCATAACATTTAGCTTCCTGGCGGTATAACTTACTAATAAATAAACCTCAAAATTATCTTAACCTTTTCGGTGCTCATGACGGAACGGTTCCGTCATGAGCGTCGGTTGAGCTGTGCTCATGACGGAACCGTTCCGTCATGACCACGCCCGCGCAAGAAACGGTCAGCGCTGAGCGGGAATCGGCGCCGCATGGAAGAGGTTAACAAATACCTAAAAAGTAGCTAGGTTTTTGATTTGTAAAAATAATCTTCTTGTGATTAAGGGCTAAAAATGTGCCACTTTTTAAAAAGCCTCTAGAATGAAGAGAACCAGATCAATCAGAATTATTATTCAACAATAACTCCAGAAGTAATCTATACATCACATCTACAGCTTTTGTCTGTACCTATTGTATTAGAGGCCATATTGAAGAAGTTGTGTTTGCTGTGGCAATCATTATATAATATTATTCTTCAAAGAGGCCCATTGATTCTGTAAAAAAAAATATATAAACAAATATGTAGTCTATTCTTCATCAATATAATAAAAATAATTTAAAAAAATTATAATTGGCTTACCAGCAGGCAAGGAAAGATGAGATAGTGCTAATGGCTGATCCGCCGTGATAACATGCACTATATTGATATTCCCAAGTTTCGCCGTTTATTTTGTTTTTGGCGATGAGGAGACTTTTCTAATGGAAACAGACATTTTTATTTATATATCTCTAAAAGATTATAATTGTAATCTAATTCTTAGTCTACAAATAATAGTGCATCTATTTATTACCTGATTAATACACAGTCATGATCATCAAAAAAACGGGTTGATAAAAAAACCTATAAAAAAGAAATATATTTCACTTATGGGCCTTATCACAACTTTTTAGTATACTTATAATTATAGGGCTCCATTTGAAGAGTTTGACAATTTTTAGCACATCCAAGCGATTATTAGAGGTTTTAACGGTATAAGCAATATTTGCAGTATTTAAGGGAATCAGATTAATTATTCTGCAATGTTTTTTATCACTTTCTTTTAGTATGCTGATGCTTTTTGCAAAAACGCATGAGATCTGTTACTGTATATTTACTCGGGACCACCCAGGGTCCGTAGTCATTTGCTATGCTAATCGGCAACATCTCAGGCAAAAGTCTCGATCTATGTAGAACTTAAACATAAATGGCATAAATGAGTGAACTTGTGGGGCACAACAAGACTCGCGTATGTCTCCCTCTCACAAATGGTATCACTTGTTCAGAAACATGTACTATGCTGCTGCTTCTTGCAAGAAAATGCACAACGTCCGTTACTACATGTTTACTCTGGACCACCCAGGGTCCGTAGCCATTTGATTTACTAATCGACAACATCTCAGGCGAAAGTCTCGATCTATGTAGAAGTTAAGCATAAGAAGCGTAAGTGAGTTAACTCATATGAGGTAAAACAAGGCTCACGCATATAATATCGACCTCTCACAGGTGTCCTCACTTGTTCAGAAACCTAGACTAAGGATATCGCGATTAATATCTATCTTGCTTATCTAAAACGAGCAAAATGGCCTCCTTGCCAGCAGCAAAACTCCTCCTGGGTCAGGATACGTGTTCTTAATTTGACCCGGACTTCATTTTTATACGTACTTGTCGGTAATCATGTGATATCCGTGCAAACAATATATATAACACATTCAAAAAACCACATCATATTTATCGTAATATAATGTCTACAATGAGATAGTTTTTGTATGAACAATCAATATTGTTTTAGATTGTTTTTCTATCATGAGAAGCTGTCGGAAATGTCGGCCGTCTTGGAAAGGTTCTCGAAAGAGTAAATACTCTAAACTAAGGAAATACGTGCAGGATTTCTCATCATTTCTATAGATACTGATATCATATGTGAACAGTACTACATGTAGCTGTAAATATAGTTTCTCTGGCCATAAACGTCCTGAACTAAGATAAAGTTCATGTAGATAGTATCACCTGAGTGTGTAGGACGAAAAAAGACGTCGGCCATTTTGGAATGGGATCCATTATGAATAAACATGAACCAGATCTTATTATTACAGATAATCAGAGTTAGATGAAACTATAACAGTAAATAAATGGCAGCAAGTGCACCTACAAAACGGATTCTAATTTGAGACCTGAAAAGAGCTTTATAATGTACAGGGCTGAAATTTTAATATCATCTGTACTTATTTTAATTATTATTTGAGTTCAGAAAAAAGATACAAGTCAAAGATGAGATGAAACTTATTAGTTAAATAAGCTTCTCCCAGTCTTCTTTACTGTTAAGTCCCTGTCTAAAGGTGTTGAAACGAGACATATGAAAGTGTTCTCGTTTCTTTCAAGAGTCAAATCTCCTCCTCTAATCTTCATATGTTTTGTTTCTAAACCGCACCATTTTAAATCTTCAACTTTATGCTGTGCATTATACCAATGTTCTACTAATGGGGGCAGTTCTTTTGTTAGTTCGAATTGCAGATTTGTGTTCGTTAATTCGGATCCTAACTTATCTTGAGGTCTCTACAACATAGCCCAGAAGACATGGGCACATAATGAAGTATATTAAGCTCTTTGTGCGGCAATTCATAAAAGTATTACATTTATGCGTCACACCATTGTGTACCATCGTTGGTCCTTTAATGATGATAGCACAATTATTGCATCCACTGCATGCAAAAGTTCCCACTGGTAATGGGGCATTCCATAGACAAGGTTGTCTGTGTTCACTGGTATCTCGAAGTATGGACTAAACAATTCCTGATAGTTCTATTGCGTCTAAATGGGAACATAGGTTTCGGAAGATTCTCTGTTTCGATTAGTAATCAAGTGCCAATTTCTATTGATATTTTAAATTTTGACACTAATATTACTGTAATTAGTTACAAAAATCAAAGGTGTATCTTTGGGAATAACTTTTACATTCTTGTTCTCAAAGAAAGAGCATCTATCAAAATATTTTGCTCTTTTATATGCATGTCTAGCTATTCTCCTCGGATAGCCTCTATTCAGGAGTTTCTTAGTCAAGATATCTGCGTGTTTGTCATAATCGCTAATAGTTGTACGTTTTAACCGTAAAAATTGTCCAAAGGGAATATTGTGTTTTTGACATGCAGGGTGATTGCTGTTGTAATGGAGCACAGTATTGTGATCTGTTGGTTTTGTGAATAGTTCTACGTTGAGTAAACCATCTACATGTTTAATTTTGATGTCTAAAAACTCAGTCTTGTTTGTTAATAGAGGAGGTGAAATTAAGGTTTCTGTATTTCCTGTCCAGATAAACAGTCAATGTATCGGGACCAGTGCGAGATGTTCTCAAAGAAAGGTGCTGATACATTAAAGATGTGCTTGTCCTCAAATTGAAGAAGTGAAGGAAAGGAGCACACCTTAAAGTAAACTCTATTTGGTTTTTTTGTGCAACGAGTTTGAAATTGTTAAACCTTGGGGTGCTAAGGTACTAATGCCGCTGTCACTGCGGAATTGAAAAGTAGAAAAAAGGGGAAAGTGGGAAAACCCACCTGGTACCTTGCACTATTCACCAGCTTGGGGAATCCCCCCCCAAGAACGCATTTTAGATCAAATTTGTTTCAAATTACATTTTCAAAATATGAAAAAACTTTACACAACATAGAAGTAAACAAAAACATCTTTAGTGTTAAACCATTTGATCTCAAGAAAGACTTAATCAAAATTCTCAATGTTGTAACAAGTTAATAATTTCTTAACTGTGCATACAAATTAACTGGTTCACTATTGAACAAACGTGGCTGTTTTATACATAGTGAAAATTGCTTTCAATTTGTTGATGGAAAATGCCCAATGCATTTCGGGATTGTGAAAGTCCCTTCGTCAGGGGCCGACCTAAAACAAATGTAAGCCTCATAAATTTTTCATGTTAGAAACCTTGTACGACAAATACTAATGCAGTGATGCTCAAGTGGAGGTAGTAATAACACACAGCATGCTTGACACTTCAAGGCATGTTTAAGTTTGAAGGTAACAACTTCTATTCAAAGTACCCTTGTGTGAATATAGTGGCCACTGCAGTGGGCATTGAATATACGTGATAGGTTTACCATTGGTGAAATACACTCGTGAGGAAACATTCTTGTAGGGAGTATGGTGTGAAAAATTCAAAAGACGAATTCTTGTGAGCCTGTTTGTAAAAGTTAGGAAGAATGGGGGTGCAGACTAAAGACAATGCGCAAACCTGAAGGCGCTCACCTGAAAGCATATGATAACTGAATTTATCACATAAACAAGTGTAGCAACCGAATGAGGGTTCAAACAAATCTATAACACAAAGAATGTTGAAAACTGTAGATTTATGTAATCCACAGAGAAACTGAGAAAGCTGAAAAGCGGTGAAAAACAGGTTGAGGTTCTGGGCTTACCTGGTTCACAAAAAGTGAAATGGCAGCGCTGTTGAATCTGTAGGTAATAACCACCACCACATGCGATGCTTCCGGAACGGTAAGTTGGGTTGTGCCCGTATTGTGGGCCGACCACTGAAATAAGTGATAGATGTTGTAATGCATGGAGACTACTGCGGGACTAGACAAAATAATTGGCCATAGCGTGCAAACGGATACCTCTGCTGCCGTAAACCGGGACGCGTACAGGTGGAGATTCAAAATCTGTAGTGCAAGCTGAGACAGACGCGGTGATTGGACAAAGAATCACAGATACTTAATAGGATGTGCGGCGGTGAAAAAATCACGTGCAACAATGAACATAGAAGAAATACTTCTTACTATGCAGATCGGAAACTGAATTGTCGGTGAAACTGAGAGAAAAAAACCGAGAGAAAAAAAACGAAGTGATGAAACTGAAGTAAATGAAATGGTTGAAATGCTCCCAAACACGAAAAAGTGTATAATGTTGAAAAAAGGAGAGGGGACACCTGATTAACTTGTATTGCAAGAACACTCCTACATGGATCCATGTCTAAATGACTGGAGAGAGAATGGAATTCTACCGTTGGGGACGTGTCTAATAAAAAGAAAAAAGAAAGCGGTGCATGTAAACCATGTTGTGGATGTGTGATGGTTAGAAACCCGAACAATATGTGGGTTAATTAAGTGCTCTTCGTGTGAACCTAGGCACATACAGCATGTGAACACTTTGAATATGTACTAGTACAGGATATACAGTTTAACATCAATGCTTGAACATAAATGTAAATATCAAGATATCAATCTGCAGTCATGTCCCCAAAATGTTCAAAAATGGAGGGAATTAAATGAATTTTATGAATGGGGTCTTGTAAGGTACGGGAATAAAAGGAGAGGGAATAAAAAGAGTGGGAATAAATAGAGTGTGAAGTGAGAATGTACATGTATTCACAAAAAACAGTTCATATCAATCCGGTCGTTGAGACCGGATGGCATCAAAGTGTTAAGGTGTTTGATCAAGAAAATTTCTCTTTGTAGCAGTTTTTTCGATGTGTCAATGCCTGGAGTGATGCTGATGAGTTCGACTACCTGAAATCTCAATTGAGAGATGGTATGATGTAATTCATTCCAGTGGGTGGCAAGTGGAGAAGAGGTGCTGCGGTTCCTGATTTTACTTTTGTGTTCCGTAATTCTTATTTTGATTTTTCTTTCCGTTTTGCCAATGTAGGCTTTGCCACAAGGACATTTGATGCAATATATTACGTTCATAGAATTGCAATCACATGAATGTTTCAAGGTGATTAATTTGCCTGAAGATGGATGTGTCAAAGTATTGCCAGTAATCACGTTATTGCAATGCACACAATTGTTGCATTTAGTCATTCCTTTGTAGTGGGTAGTAGTTTGGCTGGTATGCGTTGTGGATAAAAGTGTTTTGACATTTTTCCAGCGAGTGTAAGCAAATAAAGGCTTAGTGACAAAGATTTTCTTGAAGTAGTCTTCTGATGATAACATCTCCCATCTGGTGTTGATGATGTTCCTTATCTCTTTTGCAGCTGTAGAGAATTTGGATACAAAGACTGGACGATCAGTTGATGTTTGTGTTTGTTTTTGGAGCAACATGGTTCTATCCTGTTGTTGTGCCCGTTGTAGGCATTCTTGGAGAACACTGTCTGGATATCCCCGATTTTGGAAGCGGGAAATGTATTCAAGTTCTTTATTTTTGGTAATTTCTGGATTTGAACAGATCCTTCTGATTCTGAGGAATTGAGAGAATGGCAGATTCCTAAGGAGACTGTTTGGGTGAAAACTAGTGGAGTGTACGGTACTATTACGGTCTGTGGGTTTCAAAAACACTGAGGTTTCAAAATTGTTGTTGTCTTCTGTTTTGGTCATAAGAACATCTAAAAAATGAATCTTGTGTTTTTGAATATTCCAAGTGAACTGAATCCTGGGGTTGATAGTGTTCAAATCTGTTATCATGGTTTCTAGTTGACTCGTTGTACCTTTCCAAACTATAAATATGTCGTCAATGTAACAACAATACATCAGTATGTTATTCCACCAGTTGTAGTTAGACATTATATTTTCATGTTCAAAAAGTGCCATAAATGTGTTGGCATATGCCGGTGCTCCAGAAAAACCCATGGAAGTTCCCGTGAGTTGGGCGTAGAACTGTCCATCCCACTCAAAATAGCTGTGGTTAAGGCAAAAGTGTAGAATTTTTTGAATAAACAGTTTTTCTGCTCCTATATCTGATGTTCGGAGGAGTGCCCACTCTGTGGCTTCTAGACCAGCTTGGTGTGGAATAGATGTGTACAGTGCCGTGACATCAATTGTACATAAAATGATGTTGGAAAAATCAATGTTTTGAAGTGTATTAAACTGTTGTGGAAAATGTGTGGTGTCTTTAATGTATGAAGGCCATTTTTGGACAAATTGTTGTAGATGATAATCAACAAATTTTCCTAAAGGTTCAAAAATAGTTCCACAGGCTGAAACAATGGGATGAAATGAAGGATCTGAAGGGTTTTTGTGGATTTTGGGGATCATATACAGTTTTGGACGTCTAGCATTTCTGGTGGTGAGGAAATTCTTGGTTTGATCTGTGATCTAATCTTGTTCAACTGCTTCTTGAAGTAATTGAAACAATGTTTTCCAATTGTGTGGTAGGATCCTGTGGTAGTAACATATAGGTGTTGGTATCCTTGACATGTTCATTGACTTTGGCCGTGTAGTATAAAGTGTCCATGAGGACTATGGCGCCTCCTTTATCTGCTGGTTTTAAAGTGAGATCTGGATTATTGGCCATGTTGGTGATAATTGATCGTTCTCTTTGATTAACATTGTTGTGTTTGGAGATTTGAAAGTTGATGAGGGCGATGTCTTTGTGTACCAGTCGTTCAAAGGTATCCAAGATTTTGTGGGATACCGGAGGTATGAATTTGCTACGAGTTTTAAATGGATTTGGAAGGCTCTGCATTCCTTGATCTCCAGGAGGAACAATATTGGTGAAAGTGTTTGTGTTGTAGTTGGCGCATAAATCTATATAAATCCACTTCGACGTCTAGTAAAGTTGTTTTGTTTGTTGGTACAAATGACAATCCTTTTGAGAGAATGTCTATTTGATTTTTATTCAAGGTGTGTGGTGAGATATTGATCACTAAGTTACTGTCTTCCCGCTCCAGAGTGATTTGCCTGATTTTTCACTTTCCTCGCCTTGTTTTTCTGGGGGACGGGTCAAATCCGTGGCCTGTGGTAAAAAAGGCGGTTGTGCCGTCGTTGAGGAAGACTCTAGCTATGGTTCCTGTACCTGAGGTTGATGGTTGGATTGGTAATGGTGTTCTTTTAGTGGTTAGTTCTTGATAAGAAACTGTGCTTTCGTCTGATGATGTTGTTCCTTTTTTGTCGAATCTCCTTCTGGAGTATGTCAGCCCAGGTGTATACCTCGTTTAGTTTATAGTCTATTGTGTCTCTTTTGAATTTGCGAAGTTTCCCCTCTTGGAGTTCCTTTTCAAATTGATCAAGTTTTTGATTGTTGACCTCTAGTTGAAGTTTCCATGCCTCTGTTTCCAAACGTGGTTGTAATTCACTTTTTAAGTTGTGGATTTCATCTTCAAGTTCCCTGATGGTCTTTGATAATTCCTCAATAAAGAGTAAAATTAGATCCAACAAGCATATTTAATATCGCATACCATTTCTCCATAAATATGGAATAGCATGGGTTTTATCGCCAATCTGAGTCCTCTTGGTATGCGTTGAGCTCTGTGATACTGCATGAGAGTAGAGGCATGTAATTTTTGATTGAGTTGTCTCCTGGTGACGAATTCTAATTGTCTGAGTTGTTGAGTGATTGAGCCTCCATGAGCATCTGAAAATTTGACATCCTGGATTAGTGAGTAGATTTCAGTCGCTTCATCCGTAGTGTAAGTCTTTGTAGTGGCTCTGTTGTCAGTAAGATTAGTAATTGTGTCGAACGACATTGTATTGGTGGGGTGCTTCCTTAATGTGACATATGGAATAATGAAGTGAAGGAAAGGAGCACACCTTAAAGTAAACTCTATTTGGTTTTTTGTGCAACGAGTTTGAAATTGTTAAACCTTGGGGTGCTAAGGTACTAATGCCGCTGTCACTGCGGAATTGAAAAGTAGAAAAAAGGGGAAAGTGGGAAAACCCACCTGGTACCTTGCACTATTCACCAGCTTGGGGAATCCCCCCCAAGAACGCATTTTAGATCAAAATTGTTTCAAATGACATTTTCAAAATATGAAAAAACTTTACACAACATAGAAGTAAACAAAAACCTCTTTAGTGTTAAACCATTTGATCTCAAGAAAAAGACTTAATCAAAATTCTCAATGGTGCAACAAGTTAATTTCTTAACTGTGCATACAAATTAACTAGTTCACAATTGAACAAACGTGGCTGTTTTTTACATAGTGAAAATTGCTTTCAATTCGTTGATGGAAAATGCCCAATGCATTTCACGATTGTGAAAGTCCCTTCGTCAGGGGCCGACCTAAAACAAATGTAAGCATCATAAATTTTTCATGTTAGAAACCTTGTACGACAAATACTAATGCAGTGATGCTCAAGTGGAGGTTAGTAATAACAAACACTGGAAGGAGTACACCCTCAAAGATAATTCAATACCTCAAGGATAAAGAGAGGTGCACTGAAAGGAGAAAGTATAACGTTTCTTATAGAAGACCTCTCACTCACCCACCTAGTTGGTGACATGCTTCATCATCGGGGTCCCACCCGGATAGACGAGTGCCATCCAGGTGTGCTACGACACCTGACTACAGTGGAGCTGGTATTTTTGTGTATAGTGCAAGTGCTAGACGTGAATAAAAAATTTATCAAATGTAACTCTCTATCAAAGATTTTTTTAATCATGGAGAAATTGAACAATGTTAAAATGAATTTGGGATACCATATGAGGTTAAATTGACCTGAGGTATCGAAAAAAAATGTGAAGTGAACTAAGTGAGATAGGTCTACATGTTTCAACCTTAAAGGAAAAATCTCCAGTTTTTCTTCAGGACCGGTGGTGCTAACCAGGGCGGTCTACACACGCTAAGGTGTACCCTACCCTTGGTTAGATTTGAAAGTCCCCTCCTGTAATTACAGTGGGAATGTACCTGTGGAAGAAAAAGGAAAACTATATATACACAACTAAATATTTTATGTAAGCAGCTATCGATTCCGGCTCCTCTCAGTCATCAATCGGTGATACTATGACGTGATTTGTGGGTGACTAACTCAACAGTCATTCTATTTAGCCAACTTCAGTGGAATGGTATAACCGAGCTCTGTTGTGGATTACAACACGCAAACATCAAACCGGGTTTCCATTCGCCCGTTATCACTCCATCTATCCACAAAGAAACAAACAGGTGATACAGTGCACTCACAAGGAAGGTACCGGGGTGCACATTATAAGCGACGAGTGGTCATGTGACAAGCACGAGTGCCATTCGTCCCACAAAAGAAGCACACCAAAGCCAGTAACTGATTCATACCGACGTGTGCCTTCTTAATTACAACTAACTGAAATAAACAACAAAATTGCACTCTCAAACCATCCTGCGTGGACGAAAATTACAGTGAATTGGGAAAAAACCGTAAGGGCCAGCCTTACTATTGATGCGGGAAGAGGGTGCCTCGAGGATGCCGTGGTCACGTAGTCAAGTTTCACCACAATCTGTAAGTGGATGATATGCGGTATGTAAATAAATCAGGCAGCGTTAAAGAAAAAGAAAACGCTCCGTGGTGTCCACCCAGTTGAAACCCCAGTTAACTTACTTGTTGGAAACTAGGAACAGTTCTTCAGCCTACAACCGTAACCCGCAACCGCGTCTCGAGAATGAGCGAGACATGCTGGGTGCGGGAAGCAGATATTTCCTGGTTGAAGGCTATTGGAGAATGGTGAGCCAATCGGGAAGCGTGTGCTCCCGGAGGGAAACCAATAGCGGACGCTCGTCCTTAAAGAAAATGACAAATCATGCATTGAAGGGGGGGGGGGCGTGATTGGTGACTGGGGACGCTCAGGGTTGTCAAGCAAATAACGGAACACCCATCTCACGCTGAGATTGTTGAACACATAGCGAAGTGCCTATCCTACAGTGGCGTTAAAGGAAATAAGGCGATAAAGGCGTGCGTATGGTAAACAGCGGGCCAAAACCAAAAACTATCGACGAGGTCCCAGTAATCGGGATCCGGAGTCATGGAACTAACCAGTCCGTTAGGGGACTGGAGGATCTGCCAAGTGGGATGCTAAGGGGATTCCGATTGACAATATAAGGGCAAGAAGTATCCCAGATATAATCCCAGATATAATAATCGGAAATGGATGAAGACCAAAGGTCAAAACACAGTACCAAAGATACTCTTACAGGGAAACCAAAGCGCACAGACAATCTGACCAGTCATTCTCATGCCTTAATAGCGGGAGAAAAAACACAACCAGTATTGTAATCAACAATGAATCAGATTAGTGCTTGTCTATTTGGGAAGGACAGAGTTCCATGGGATGTTATCATTCAAACCATTTTTTTGAGTGGAGAGTCTATACACCCAACGTTGTTCTTTTTCAAACAGTCGTTCTTGCATTCTCTCTCCTGCCTTGATTTGCTCGATGATAGTCCATTTCAGGTCATTGGTTGTATGGCCATTGGTTAGGAAATGATCAGTGAGTTTTGTCATAGATTTTTTGCACCTGATAGTGCTGCGGTGCTCGCAGATTCGTTGTTTTATTTTTCTGCTTGTCATGCCCACATATTGGAGTTTGCAAGGGCAGGTGATTCTGTAGACTACATTAGTACTGTTACAGTTAGTATGTGTTCTCAAGGTCCATACCTTACCAGTTTCTAGCTCCAAAGTTTTTGTGTTCTCTGTAAGGTGACAGACGCTGCAATTGCCACATTTGTAGTGTCCAGTGATGTCTGGAAGACACCATGCGTTGAGGACAGTAGTTTGTTTTGCTTGAACTACTATTTTAGGTCGTGTATTCACTAGGGTGTCTTTTAAGCTTCTGGATTTTTTGTAAGAAAACAATGGTTTCTCCCAATTGAAGTTGCCGGTGTTGAGAATTGTCCAATGTTTGTTAATAGACTTGGTAACTAGGTTAGATGCCATGTTGTATGTAGTCACACAAGTCAATGGTGAAGTAGCCTCTTTGGGGAGTTTATTCTCCAGTAGTGCTGTTCTTTGTTGGTTACGTGCCCGTTTCTGGCACTTATTGAGAATTCTTTCAGGATAGCCTTTTGATGAAAGTTTCGTGGTGAGATCAAGGGCTTGTTTTTTGTAATCTTGGACTTTGCTGCAATTGCGTTGTAATCTTAAGTACTGACCAAATGCAAGATTTTCCCTCAAAGGTCTAGGATGGAAACTTTCAAACCTCAGAAGGTTGTTCTTCGCTGTAGGTTTGTAATGGGTCATCGTCTCGAGGCGGTTGTTTTCCTTTGTAATCACGACATCCAAAAAGACCATGGTGTTTTTATCTTTGGTGTGAGTAAATCGCAGATTCTGATCACAGGTGTTGATCCACTGGCAAAATTCAGCCAAGATGTTTTCTGGTCCTTGCCAGATTGCAAGGACATAATCAATATAACGTCTCCAGAAGGTGATGTAACTGAAAAAAGGGTTCTGTTCAGTGAGTATAAATTTTTGCTCAAAATTAAACACATAGAGACCTGCCTCGCTCGGCGCAAATGTGCTTCCCACAGAAGTACCCCCTGTTTGAAGATAGAGGGTACCTTCAAACTCAAATTTTTTTTTCTTTAACGCCAATCTGGCACATTCCAAAAAAAAATTCTTTGGTGTTCGATATGTCCAGTTGGTGGCATCAAGGGTGCTCCTAAGAACTTCAAGGGTGTCATCCTGGGGAATGCTTGTATATAAGCTTTCGATGTCAAAGCTCACCAATATCGTGGTATCATTGACTCTGATATCTTCAAGAAGTTGTAACAGGCTTTTTGTATCCTGAAGATATGTAGTGGTGCCCTGAACAATTGGTTTTAGGAAGACCTCACAAACGTGATAAAGGCTCCAGCAAAGAGCCTATGCCCGAAACAATGGGTCTACCAGGAGGGGGGAGTTTGTTTTTATGCATTTTTGGTAGCGTGTAGAAGTATGGAATTTTTCCTTCACTGTCACACAAAAAGGTTGCTTCTTCTTTAGAAATATACCCCTGGGCCTCTGCCTGTTTATTTATTTAGCGATTTGTATAGCGCCTGGTGACCCAAGGGCATCCCCGCGCTGTAAGAAGGTTGTTATCCATTGAGGGAAGGGAAGGGAGGAGGGACATTTATTTCGGGAATAGGTGCGTTTTCAGTTTTTTGCGAAAAACCAGGTAACTGGATTCCAGTCTGAGGGTGCGTGGGAGGGAGTTCCATCCCGTGGCCGCTTGAACCGAGAATCGTCGTCCTCCTGTGCGTGTCCTTTTGAATTTGGGGATGTTGGCTAAGTGCTCATTCTCCGAACGGAGGGATCTGGATGCTTTGTAGGGGGTGACCAAGCTGCTGAGGATCGCAGGGCCAGATCCGTTGATCAGTTTGTGTGTCGTGCACATGGCTTTGAATTCCACCCTTTGGCGCACAGGGAGCCAGTGCAGGGCCTTAAGGGCTGGTTTTGCTGACACTCTCGAGGGAAGGTTCATGAGCAGACGTGCCGCAGCGTTCTGTGTCCGCTGCAGTCTCGTCAAGGTGGCCTCTGGGGCTCCCAGGTAGACCATATTGCTATAATCCAGACGGGACAATACTAGTCCCTGGATAAGGAGTTTCCTGGAAGCAGGTGGTAGTAAGAGATACTATCTCTTGACGTAGATCAGCAGATGGGTCAGTGTTGATTGTTTTGATAATTCCTATTATCTGACAACAACCTGATGCATGAATTGCAATATGCTTCTTTATCTTTGACAATCCCACCTCCTTTGTCGGCTGGTTTGATAACAATTGTGTTGCAGTTCTTCAGGCTTTCTATTGCTGTGTTTTCCTCCTTACTAATGTTTTGAAAGGGTTGTTTAGGTACAAGTTTTTCAATATCATTAAAAACTGCCTGCTCAAAGGCCGAAACCTCAACTGGAATTGTGTGGGGTGGAGGTGTGAATGTAGATCTAGGTCGTAGGCCTGTTTCATTTGGATCTGGTTCAAGTAATCTCGCTCCTTGTTTCTCAAAATAGGCTTTAAGTTTTAATTTACGAAAAAACCCAGCGAGTTCACAATGAAGTTGGAATTTATCAAGCCTTGAAGTAGGGACAAAACCAAGACCTTTATTAAGTACTCTTTCTTCCACAATTGTCAGTGGTCTCTTTGCCAGGTTTGTTACTAGGTTCGACTGTTGCTGGTCCCCGCTTTTGCTTCCAAGGTCCTGCTCCGTGTATTGGGGCCCACTGGGTCCTCGTCTTCCCAATGTTCTTGATTCATCCCTCTTCTTCGACCTCTTCCCCTTCGGCCCCTGCCAAAAAAATGTGGCCTGTATGGGTTTGGTGGAAACAGGGGCTGTGGGAAGGGTGGTTGCCAACCGTACATAGGGTAGTGTTGTTGCGGATTGAATGGGCCATGGAAGTTGGGCAGCAATTGGGTGTTGAAAGTAGGCCAATTTGTCTGGGCTCTGTTCCTTCCTCTTTGTTTCTGTCGGTAGCTACTTGTGCTTGAATTGCTACTCGCAGTAGATTCATTGCTGGAAGCCTCCGAGTCCGGATCTGATCTGGTAGGAGGAATGTAGTCCGGATCCGAATATGGGTAAGTTTTTACATATGAAAACCGTTTGAGGTCTTTCTGAAATTTTTGTACTTTTTGTTGAGTAAGGTTATCTTTATACTCGTTGAGCTCTTTATTGATTTCATCTAGCTTTTTCTTGTATCCTGATATGGTGGTTTTTATATGACTTTCAGTAAGTTGGATTTCAATCAGCATTGTCTCTGATAGTCTTAAAGCAGTTTTTATGATCAGCACAATCCAATCACGTGTACAATGCCACGCGATTTGTGCCCAGTCTCTTCTGAAGGTAGGGTCATCTAAAAAAATTTGAGGTGCATTCGTAACTAGAAGACCTTTTGGTGCCATGTTATTCCTTAAGTATTCTTTCAGGATGGTTCCGTGGAGTATAGTTCTTATTCTATTCCGCTTCATTTCCGTGAGTTTTTCCCAGTCTGTGGTCTGTGAGATGGTTTGCGTTATGCTGGCATCAGTAAATAATTAAGAATCTGCCAGGATAGCATCCACTTCTTCCGTGGAGTATAAAAGTCCCTGATTCTCGCCCATGGTCGCACAAGGTTCAAGAGTGCTCAATATGAAGAAAAAGACAAAAGTGTTAACTCTCACAGCTGTACGCTGCCTAAACTAGAAAAACAATGGGAGAGAAAGGGTTTTTTTGTGTGTAAGGGGGACTCCTAGTCCCCTAGAAAACATTTTAACAAACACTGGAAGAAGTACACCCTCAAAGGTAATTCAATACCTCAAGGATAAAGAGAGGTGCACTGAAAGGAGAAAGTATAACCTTTCTTATAGAAGACCCCTCACTCACCAACCTAGTTGGTGACATGCTTCATCATCGGGGTCCCACCCGGATAGCCGAGTGCCATCCAGGTGTGCTACGACACCGGACTACAGTGGAGCTGGTATTTTCGTGTATAGTGCAAGTGCTAGACGTGAATTAAAAATTGGTCAAATGTAACTCTCTATCAAAAAGATTTTTTTAATCATGGAGCAATTGAACAATGTTAAAATGAACTGGGCATACCATATGAGGTTAAATTGACCTGAGGTATCGAAAAAAATGTGAAGTGAACTAAGTGAGATAGGTCTACATGTTTCAACCTTAAAGGAAAAATCTCCAGCTTTTCTTCAGGACCGATGGTGCTAACCAGGGCGGTCTACACACGCTAAGGTGTACCCTACCCTTGGTTAGATTTAAAAGTCCCCTCCTGTAATTACAGTGGGAATGTACCTGTGGAAGAAAAAGGAAAATGATATATATATACACAACTAAATATTTTATGTAAGCAGCTATCGATTCCGGCTCCTCTCAGTCGTCAATCGGTGATACTATGACGTGATTTGTGAGTGACTAACTCAAGTCATTCTATTTAGCCAACTTCAGTGGAATGGTATAACCGTGCTCTGTTGTGGATTACAACATGCAAACATCAAACCGGGATTCCATTCGCCCGTTATGACTCCATCTATCCACAAAGAAACAGACCGGTGATACAGTACACTCACAAGGAAGGTACCAGGGTGCACATTATAAGCGACGAGTGGTCATGTGACAAGCACGAGTGCCATTCATCCCACAAAAGAAGCACACCAAAGCCAGTAACTGATTCATACCGACGTGTGCCTTCTTAATTACAACTAACTGAAATAAACAACAAAATTGCAGTGAATTGGAAAAAAACCTTAAGGGCCAGCCTTACTATTGATGCGGGAAGAGGGTGCCTCGAGGATGCCGAGGTCACGTAGTCAAGTTTCACCACAATCTGTAAGTGGATGATATGCGGTATGTAAATAAATCAGGCAGCGTTAAAGAAAAAGAAAACGCTCCGTGGTGTCCACCCACATGAAACCCCAGTTAACTTCCTTGTTGGAAACTAGGAACAGTTCTTCAGCCTACAACCGTAACCCGCAACCGCGTCTCGAGAATGATCGAGACGTGCTGGGTGCTGGTGCGGGAAGCAGATATTTCCTGGTTGAAGGCTATTGGAGAATGGTGAGCTAATCAGGAAGCGTGTGCTCCTGGAGGGAAACCAATAGCGGACGCTCGTCCTTAAAGAAAATGACAATTCATGCATTGAAGGGGGGGCGTGATTGGTAACTGGGGACGCTCAGGGTTGTCAAGCAAATAACGGAACACCCATCTCACGCTGAGATTGTTGAACACATAGCGAAGTGCCTATCCTACAGTGGCGTTAAAGGAAATAATAAGGCGATAAAGGCGCGCGTATGGTAAACAGCTGGCCAAAACCAAAATCTATAGACGAGGTCCCAGTAATCAGGATCCGGAGTCATGGAACTAACCAGTCCGTTAGGGGATTGGAGGATCTGCCAAGTGGGATGCAAAGGGCATTCCGAAGGGACAATATAAGGGTGAGAAGTATCCCAGATATAATAATCGGAAGTGGATGAAGACCAAAGGTCAAAACACTGTAACAAAGATACTCTTACAGGGAAACAGAAGCGCACAGACAATCTGACCAGTCATTCTCATGCCTTAATAGCGGGAGAAAAAACGCAACCAGTATTGTAATCAACAATGAATCAGATTAGTGCTTGTCTATTTGGGCATTGAATATACGTGATATGTTTACCATTGGGGAAATACACTTGTGAGGAAACATTCTTGTAGGAAGTATTGTGTGAAAAATTAAAAAGACGAATTCTTGTGAGCCCATTTGTAAAAATTAGGAAGAATGGGGGTGCAGACTAAAGACAATGCGCAAACCTGAAGGCGCTCACCTGAAAGCGTACGATAACTGAATTTATCACATAAACGAGTGTAGCAACCGAATGAGGGTTCAAATAAATCTATAACACAAAGAATGTTGAAAATTGTAGATTTATGTAATCCACAGAAACTGAGAAAGCTGAAAAGCAGTGAAAAATATGTTGAGGTTCTGGGCTTACCTGGTTCACAAAAAGTGAAATGGCAGCGCTGTTGAATCTGTAGGTAATAACCACCACCACCACATGCGATGCTTCCAGAACGGTAAGTTGGGTTGTGCCCGTATTGCGGGCCGACCACTGAAATAAGAGTGATAGATGTTGTAATGCATGGAGACTACTGCGGGACTAGACAAAATAATTGGCCATAGCGTGCAAACGGATACCTCTGCTGCCGTAAACCGGGACGCATACAGGTGGAGATTCAAAATCTGTAGTGCAAGCTGAGACAGACGCGGTGATTGGACGAAGAATCACAGATACTTAATAGGATGTGTGGCGGTGAAAAAATCACATGCAACAATGAACATAGAAGAAATACTTCTTACTATGTAGATCGGAAACTGAATTGTCGGTGAAACTGAGAGAAAAAAACCGAGAGAAAAAAAACGAAGTGATGAAACTGGAGAAGTAAATGAAATGGTTGAAACGCTCCCAAACACGAAAAAGTGTATAATGTTGAAAAAAGGAGAGGGGACACCTGATTAACTTGTATTGCAAGAATACTCCTACATGGATCCATGTCTAAATGACTGGAGAGAGAAAGGAATTCTACCGTTGGGGACGTGTCTAATAAAAAGAAAAAAGAAAGCGGTGCATGTAAACCATGTTGTGGATGTGTGATGGTTAGAAACTCGAACAATATGTCCTCAAATTGAGCCACATATAGACAGGCCACACTGGGAGCACAGGTTGCTCCCATGCTGGTACCTTTGATTAGTCTATAAAAATCTTTATCAAACAGGAACATGTTGTTTTTTAGTACAATGGTCACACATTCTACTAAAAAGCTAGAATGTGGGGATAAATCGTCCTTGTTTGAACTAAAAATATTCTTAATCATTTGTATGGTACTATTCTGAGGAATATTCGTGTATAACGCCTCGCTATCTAGAGTTACGAGGCATTGTAATTCTGGGTTGTATGCCAACCCCTCTATCTTCTGGATCATAGCAGTAGTATCTTTAATGTAAGCCCTTTGTTGGGCTACCAAAGGCTGTAAGAAAATATCTACGTATTTACTCAAAGGCTCAGTGAGGGAATTAATACGAGACCATAGGTCTCATAGGTGGATCTATCATATTCTTATGCACTTTAGGAAGGCCATATAGTGCTGGAATAGTGGGATTTATATTGTTCAGGAAACTAAATTCCTCGCTACAAATAACGCCATCTTCCTTTGCAAGATTCAGCAAGTTAGTAGAATTGCTTTTTAAATTATTCCATTCATCTCTATTGATTTTTGGTAATAAAGATTATTATTAAGAAGTGTGTACATTCTGTTATTGTAATCTTGAGTTTCCATGAAAACGATGCTACCGCCTTTGTCAGCCGGTTTAATCGTAAGGTTATGACACTGTTCTAGAGTCTTGAGTGCTGATCGTTCATGGGCATTCAAATTGTTATTGACCCATATTTTATTGTCAAAGGTAATCTATACTTTTTTCAACAACATGTTCGAATACTTCTATGTCTTTCTTTACTAGATTAATTTGAGGGGTCCAGTTAGATTTGGGTTTTAAACCCGATTTATTGTCAGTTGGTAATCTGTCTTTACCTTCAATGAAGGCATTCAATCTAATCTTTCTGAAGAAACCAAAATGATCTCTCTCAAGGTTGTACCTGTCAATCAGGGAGGTGATGGCGTACCCTAAACCTTTTTCTAATACATTAACTTCCTCTGGCGAGAGAGTTCTTTTTGATAGATTTATTATTGGGGCCTTGTCATCTAATCCCATTTTTTCTGACTCCTCGTGTAAGGACGACGTTGGAATTGATTCTGCGAGTTGAAGTTCCCCCTCCCTCTTCCTCTCCCCCTTGGTGGTCCAAAATTTTTCTGGCGTTGCTCTAAAAAAGATAATGTCTCTCTGCTAGAGCTGGGGGTCGAGTCTCTCCCCTTATTATGATTTTCCTGTGGGGTCTCGTTATCAGAGTCTGAGCTCGTGTAAGATGTGTCAAAAAAACTTACATTCTTTTTCGGGAAATTTCTTGTTGGCTGCTGCCATGTTCTCCTATTGGTGTAATCTTCTCTAGGTCTTTCATAAAAGTCTTTTTGAAGATATGGATAGACATGTTCTAGATTGTACTTAAAAATGTCTTTCCTCTGTTTCTTTGACTTATTTTTTTTTTTTTTTTTTTTTGTTGACTAGATACTCCCTATACCCAGAGATATCTTCCTGGATTTCATCTAGATTTTTTTTTCTTCAAGTGCAGTATTATTTTTAAGTTGCTTTTCTAATTCTTCGATTTCTACTCTTTCAATAATTAAAACTTCATGGTCCGTTTCTATAATAAGGAGCATCCCGTCACGGCTGCATCTATTGGCAATAAGTCAAATTTTCAATAAATTTCAGTTTTTTTATAAAAAGGTTATAAAACTAGGTTGGTCTTCAAAGAACACTTTTAGTTTCAGATTTTTAGTAAATTTAAATTCGTCTATATCTGTTCTCACCCGGTTCCTTGATGCTGTGGGGCAAAATGAGTCCTTTGTTTAGTGTTTTCACTTCATGGTCCGAAAGTGCATGGTTTGAGAGATCTATGACTAAATTATCTCTGCGTCGTTTTGTCAAATTCCTATTTCCGGGCTCTTGTGGTCACTCCTGCAGGTGATATCTGTGGTTGTCGGTATTGAGGGGAGGCTGCTGATGTGGTTATTTGGGCGTTTGTTTTTATACCCAACCTGTATCGTAGGATCTACTCCAAAAAATTGACTTTGAATCTTGACTCGTCACTTTCCAAATTGGTGGTTGGTAAGTCTGAGCTAGAAGACGGTCTAGATTGCTGTATGGAGTTATCCTCGCTAGTGTTAACTACAGGCTTCACATCATACCGTTTGACAAAGTTGTATACCCGACCAAATTGGTAGTCAAGCTGGTCGCAGCGGAATCTCCAATTTTTCCTCTTAATTATGTCTTCCTCAAATTCGTCAATGATATTGTTTAGTATTTGTATTGTATTGTCATTTATATAGCGCGGTTGCTGCCCAAGGGCGTCCAAGCGCTGAAGCATAAGACAGAACTGAGTATGACGGATGGGTTTAAGGTTCGGTGGACCTCGCAAATAGGTAGGTTTTCAATTGTTTGCGGAAGGAGAGTAGGTTTGAGTTAGTCCGGAGCTGTAGGGTGAGTGAGTTCCACATCTTAGAGGTGTTTAAGGAGAACATCCTGCCTCCGGACCTAGCTCTCCTGACTCTGGGTACCACAGCCAGGAAGGCCTCCGTAGATCGAAGGTTTCTGTTGGGGTGTATTGCGTGACTAATTTGTCGGTGATAGCTGGGCCCGACTTCCAGAAAGCCCGGTGGGCAATACATAGTGCCTTGAATGCCACTCTTTGTCTCACTGGAAGCCAGTGTAGGCTGTTCATTGCGGGTTTTGCTGACTGAGTCCGTGGGAACTGTAACAGGGTGCGGGCCGCACAGTTCTGCACCACCTGTAACTTTCGCAGGGTCATCTCTGGAGCTCCAACATACAGGGCATTGTTCGAGTCTAGCCGGGACAGAATCAGGCCCTGTATTGCCACTTGTTTGGCTTCCATTGGTAAGAGGGGGAGAACTTTCCTTAGTGTTCTTAGTAGGCCGAAACATGTGGCGGATAGTTTGGTGGCCTGAGTGGAGAAGGAGAGGTTTTTATCAAGCCAAACTCCTAGACTTTTTACGCTGTCCTTGGGAGTTGGGGGGGTACCCAAGCAGGGAGGCCAGTGGGGGGTGAGAGACACTGGGGATGCTGAGCCCAGGAGCATGAGCTCAGTTTTGTCTCCGTTAAGCTTTAAGGAGGAGCGTGTCATCCACTCCTTAACATCCTCAAGGCATTTCATCAAACCTGCTGACATATGTTTGGTACCCTCTTGAGCCAATGAAACCACTAGCTGGGTATCGTCGGCATACGATACAATTTTTATACCGTATGGTTCGACGATCCCAGCCAATGGCCTCATATATACATTAAACAGCGCAGGGCTCAGTGAGGAGCCCTGCGGTACTCCACAGTTCAGAGATTTACTGGCAGATACTGTATCCCCGTCAAAGATCTGGAAAGATCTGTTAAGGAAAGATTCAAACCATCTCAGAGCATCGCCTGTGACGCCGATGTTGCATAGGCGGTTCAGCAAGGTGGCGTAGCTGACTGTGTCGAAGGCCGCGCTTAGATCAAGGAGGATCACTGCCACTGATCCTCCCTGATCTAATATCTTTCGCGACTCTTCGGTGATTGCAAGCAGGGCAGTTTCAGTGCCGTGCTTGGGCCTAAAACCTGTCTGGGTTGGGTCCAGGAGCAGATTGTTTTCCAGGAATTGTACTAGTTGGGTATTTATGTACTTCTCCAGCACCTTACTTACCCAGGGAAGTAAAGAGATTGGGCGGTAGCTGGAGTGGTCTTCTGGGTTGAGAGTGGGTTTTTTTAGCAATGCCCGAACCATGGCTCTCTTCCATCCAGTGGGTACAGTACAGGAGTCGATGGAAGAGTTGAGTAGGTCTAGTACCACGGGAAGTATAGATGGACTTGCCTGGAGTAGTGTCTCCGGAGGGGCCGGGTCGCGGGGGGAGCCAGATTTAACTAGCCGTGCCAGTTTGTGAAGGGCGTCCAGGTCTAGTAGAGGGAAGCGTTCCAGAGTAGACTGGTCTGAGGGGGGGGGGGGAAGTGCTCAATGGAGTATGATTGGATGTTCCTGAGTTATTGGCTACTATCGGGAAAGAGGAGTATATTTGAGAGACTTTGTTATGAAAAAAATCTGCTAACTCGTTACACTGTTCCGGCGTTTTTGTCAAGGGGGGGGCAGTATTCGCTTTGATGCAATTTTTTACTATGTGGAAAATCTCCTTGGGTTTTGAGTTGGCTGCTATAATTTTATGAGCAAAGTAGGAGGCCTGTGCCGTCCTGATCCCATTTCTATAGGTTTTGATTGCCTCTTTATATTGGGATTTTTTGTCAGGGTGGAAATCAAGTCGCCAGGCTCTCTCTTTTTTCCTGCAGAGGCGCTTTTGGTCTCTCAAAGTGTCTGAGAACCAAGGTGCAGTTTTGTGTGTCCCCTTTGGAATGGATTTCCGTAGAGGAAGGATAGTGTCTAGTGAGTCCCTGACCCAACTCTCGTAATATTTATTTGCTTGGTTGGGGTCTATGCAGGGTGGTGGGCAGGAGCGCTCTAGGTTAGTTACCCATGGCTCTATAGGGAGTTTTTTCCAGTTGCGCTTGGTTACGGGTTGAGGGGTAGATAAGGACTTATCGGTGAGCCAGGACAAAGGGACCAAGAAGTGGTCCGACCAGGGAAGACTAGTAGGTTGCCCCACTATTAGCTCAGTGCAGTTGCTAAATATTGGGTCTAGGAGATTACCCTTTTCATGGGTGGGGGCTGTAACCAGCTGGATCAACTGAAGGGCTGCAAGATCGTCGATTAATTCCCTGGCGATGAGATCTGTGGGAGAGTTAAAATGAAGGTTAAGATCTCCTAGAATCGTGTAGTTGGCGGAGGTTAAAATTCGGTTGGCTAAGATATCTGGTAGGGATTTGTGAAACAGCTTAGCTGGTTCTGGGGGCCGGTAAATCAGAGTACCAGTAAAGGAGATGTTCGCAGTAAAGTCTATGCTGAATGCTAGGCTTTCGCACTCAGGAATAGCTTTGGTAGTGATGCGACAACAGTACTTGTCTTTTAAAATGATAGCCAGGCCTCCACCTCTCCCCTTAATCCCCTCCCCTTATTTCATAGTTCTTTCTCGTTAGGTCCCCTAGTTTGAGTCCTCAATATGCTTCGTTAAGTTGTCCACTTCTATTTTTGCAATCCACTAGGTCTCTTTAAAACTTCTGTTGCTTCTTAGCTTTAATTTCCTTCTTGGTTTTTTCTGGTCTTGTTTCCAATCTGGCCATCTTTCCTACTGCATTGATCTTTCACTTTTTTTTATAACTTTCTCAATTTCTATTCCTTGTTGATCTACGTATTTTCTGACGTATTTCACTAATAAGCCCAAAATAATTGTAAAACAATTACAATTATTAGCTGCCCATTCTTCAACCATTTCAGGGTCTGGATTATTGAATGTGGGTGTAATAAATATTCTCAATCCTCTGGGTATCTTGCCTTAACCAATGCATTTTTGTAGCGTGGTTGATTCCCACCATTTTGCTTGCTCTTATTTGAGCATTCTCCATAGACCATCCCAAAGTTGTATTGTGTCATGAGTCTCGTTGCTGGCATGAGTAGTCACAGATTGTCCACTGCTGCCAATGGCATTTTTTAGTTCACTTTACTGGCTGCCTCATTACTTTTTAGGTTCCTTGCTGTTTCCATGCTTGCAGTATGTGTACACACAATTCTTGTATTGCTACTCACAGTGCATCACGCTAGCTTATTGTGACAAAGGGCTTGAGTTAAGCGACTCTTTTCTGATTGTGTGTGTATATATATATATATATATATATATATATATATATATATATATATATATATATATATATATATACTTAATCAAAGAAGTAGGCACAGACTTTTCCCTTTTTTTATTTTTTATTTATTTTTGCCAAAAGAAAGAGAACGTACATAACATTGATTCAAAAACATAGTACAAGAACACAATAGCCACGCACAGAGAAATAAGAAAAAAAGAGGGGGCAGGAGTTAGGGGGGGGGGGAAATGAAAAGAAAAATCAATATCACTTAGACCCAGTGTAGACAGAGCTAGATTCGTTCTATTCTGGCTCGTGAAGAGAGGCCCCTGACCTTAGCAAGAGCCATTTCCATCTCCTACACACCTCTCAGTAACTGCCAGAACTCCGCAAGTGTTGGAGGTTTTGACTCGATCCAGACCCTAGCAATACATAAGCAACAGCAAGCCATAATAATAGAAAATAAAGCAACAGAGATTAAGCCGGGGTCCTCTATAAATCCCATCAGTATCTCTTTCTCAGAAATAATAATATTGCTACCTGACAAGTTACACAACTCCTTAGTAATCAACGTTCAAAAAACCGAAAGTTCCGAGCAAGTTATAAACATATGTCTAATGTCTGCAGCAAAAAGTGAGCATTTAGGACAGCAGGTCTTTAGTGTCAAACTAGGCGTAGCCCACTTAGAGATAATTTCGGGTGTGTAATACAAAAGAAATAACATACGGTGTTGCTGAAGTTTTAAATTAATAGAAGTAACAGACGAATTGATAGTCAATAATGACCTATGCAAGTCTGCTGTATTTACACAGGTTCCGAAATAGCGATTTAATTTTTCTACAGCCTGAGCGTCATCATCAGCTACACCTGTAAGAAGGTGTTCATAGATTTTTCCTATACAACCCCTGCCTCTAAACTGTAGTAGTGAGCTAACGGGCTCCCCCTGTACATTAATAGTTACCAGACCTTCCCATTAATAAAAACATCTCTAATCTGCAAAAATTTAAAGAGTTGTTCGGGACCCCAAATTCGTCTCTAAAAGAAGAAAATGATCTAAAACCGTCCTGATCGTACAATTGCCCTAACTGTAGTACACCACACCGTTGCCAGATCTTCCAAGCAAAATCACCAAATAGGGCCCCCAAACGGGGATTCCCCCTTAGATAGGTGCTTGCATGTAATTCAGGGATATTGTACAACTTTACTAAGTCCCGCCAAATCCAAGTAGCATGTCTCACTGTCTTGAAGCGGACGTGCTTGAAGTAATTCGGGTCAGACATCCTAGTGAGTACGAACCTATACTCAGGCCCGCAGACTAACTGATATGCTAGCCACATTTGTGACATACCAAAACCTTCCATCAAACTCTGTAAGCGCGTAGCAAAAGAAGCCCAAAAGTATAACTTAAAATCCGGCAGCCCAAAGCCCCCCCTTTCATATGGCAGTTTAAGAAATTTGATGGCCCTCCTGGCCCTTTTATACCCCCAGATAAAGCTGCCTATAATACCATCCAGTCTTTTAAAAAATGGAACCTGCAAAGGGATGCTCCTAAAAAGATACAAAAACTTTGGGAGGACATTCATCTTAATAATATTACAACGTCCCCAGATAGTTAAAGGTAGTTGATGCCATTTGCGCAAATCCGTAGCTACTTTCTTGAATAGTGGTTCATAATTATTTTCACTATTTCTTCCGTATGACTGTTAAGACAAACCCCTAAATAAGTAGCTTTATGAATGACACCCCCAAAGCGGGTACAAGAGGGATAGTTCCAAAATTAGTTATTGTTTGGGTTTTATTAGTGTTAAGCTTATACCCCGAAAATGATCCATATCTCTGCGCTTCCAAGACAATCTCCCCCAAAGCTTGAACCGGGTCTGTAGTAAAGACAGCTATGTCGTCCGCATAAGCAGTTATCTTAATATGTATTTGATTATAAGAAACCGGACTGATATGCTGATTTCGTAGCAGATGGCAGATAAATGGTTCGATGTATATTGCGAATAGCAAAGGTGAGAGGGGACACCCCTGCCGGGTGCCCCTCTGAATGTAAAGTGGATCCGATATCAATCCATTAAGCCGAATAACAGCCTGCGAGTTCATATATATTTTCTGAATAGCCGAGACAAACTTGCGACCAATTCCTACTTCCAACATTATTGCCCAGAGTGCCCCCCAGGTAACTCGCTTGAAAGCTTTCTCGACGTCAAGCATTAGCATCGCTGCTTTACCGCCCAAACAATGGGCAGCGTCAAACACTGCTATTGCGGTATTAATATGCATTGTAGTATCCCTCCCAGGGACAAAGCCGTGCTGTTGGTCAGACACTATTAAATGTATGGATGGTGCAAGTCGAGAAGACCACATTTTAGAAAAGATCTTAGCATCATGGTTAATGAGAGAGATTGGGCGATAAGAACCCCTTTTTAAGAAACACAATTATATTAGTCCGTTTCCAAGACGGGGGAGCGTCTCCACCATCCAATATATAATTTGCCACCTTCATAAAAACCGGACTAAGAGTTCCTATAAATGTTCTATAGAACTCCAGGGGTAAAGCATCCCCCCCCCCAACGGCTTTCCCAAGGGGGAGAGCCTTGATTGCTTCCGAGATTTCAGCTCTATCCACGTCCCTATCCATTGAGACCGTGGTAGGGAAATCTAATACGTTCATACCACTCTCCTGTAGAGAAGCTGCCGTCGCTTGTTGATCACAAGCCATATTATCGCTATAAAGGCCGATGTAAAATTGCCTAAATTGCTCCAATATCTCTATAGATTGATGATACATTAGGCCATCACCACCAATGATGCTTTTAATTTGGGTGTTGGCCCTGAAGTCCGCCAGTTGATAGGCTAATACCCGTCCAATCCTCTCCCCATATTCGTATTGTTGAGCTCTAAATTTATGGTACTGATTGGCAACTTTCTCCCTTAACTCACGAGTAATCTTAGCTCTCACTGTTATAAGTTGCCTATAGATCTCAGCTTCCCGAGCCTCCTTAGTTAATATTTAATTAATATGCCGCTGTTCTAGGACTAGGTATTCTCTGCGTCCGGCCACTGCCAGTCGTGATTTAGCCTGATTCTGTCGAAACAAATACTGTTGGGTGATGCCCCTAGCGTATGCCTTAAGACTGTCCCACACTATAGACCATGAAGCAGTATGGGCATTAATTTCTATAAAATCCACTAATTGCCCTTGCATGTACTGAATATAATCGTGGCTTTTAAGCAGATATTTGGGAAACTTAAAACACATTATCGACCGCTGTGGTATTGATCCTAAAAGTATTGTAAATAATAGGGGATTATGATCCGATGTGATTTTCTGACATCTCAATATTAGAATCTATAGTTCTAGATTGGTTTGCAAACACCACATCTATCCTGGAATATTGTCGATGTGGTTGCGAGAAATATGTGAAGCCATTAACTAGTGGATAAGCCTCCCGCCATAAATCAACCAACTGATGTATATGCAGTAGATCCTTGATGGCCGTCCTAGTATGTATCATTATAGCCCTACCCATAGTATTTGTGGTATCTAACTTCTGATCTAATACACAGTTAAAGTCTCCCATGACTAGAATTTCGCCATCCCAGTCCAGCAACTCTGAATTTAAAAAAGAGAACCTCTGGGCAGTCATTATTTGGGCCGTAAACCACACAAATCGTGAGCTTCTGACCATAGGCCAGGAGTTGAGCGATTACCCAGCGACCTTTACTGTCGCTAAGTGAACGGAGTACCATAAATTTAGAAGTTCGCGCTTGCAAGAGGGCAACACCACGTATTGACACAGTCTGAGTAGTTATATTCAGAGAAGACCAGCTTTCCAGCACACCCTTATTGCAAAATGTATATAACAGTCCATCTGAGTGTGCACATCATGTGAAACAATGTCTCTGAAAGATTCACAATATCCAATTGAAGTCACTGGACAGGATACAGTAATCCATTGAGTTATTCAAATTACTCCTCTTTATTGATTGAAGATAATATCCATGAGATGTGATAGTCATGCAATATTGAATACAGCTCCAACATGTGGTACAATCGTCCAATATCGAATACAGCCAACACGTGTTTCGTCTGTACTTGATTGGTACAATGACTTTTTCAAGGCTGTTAACAAAGAATATACATATGTAAAACAAAATAGAAGAAACAACGAGAAAGACGGAAAGCGGAAAAGTCACCAGATGATAACGCATAACTATAGTGCCCATTAGAAAAAGACTGTCAAAAATAGAGGTGAAGAAGGCTATCTGAATCCGGTGATAATCATTATTACAATCAATGAAAGAGTTAGTATAGATCTGAATCCCAAAAACCCAATCAGAAAAGAAACCGATCAAAAAGAGACACCATTGTGGCCTATTATAGGGAGAGATTCAAGTTATGTAAGAAAAAAGATCAGGTAGGCTGAATACAAGCCTAAAAGACAAGTATTAGAATGAAGACCTAGCTGTGACGTCCAGTAGAATACGTTAGAGAAGTTACACCAGAAATAACAGCCTACTGCTAACAACTAGGAACCAAGTAGCAAAAAGAGAACCAGAAAAAGTGCTATCAACGTCCAATATGTAAGCTAGGACCCACCTCAGAATCCGTTCGTTGGGTCCACCTTTCCAATACACCAATATAGGTGAGATGTCAAATCACATATGCATCTCCGTGATAGTAACGTAAGAACAATAAACAAGAACTCTAATGAAAAAGTACAATGAAATTAACAGTGCGGTCGAAGTGGGGAGTATAAAGGAACAATGCTATTTAACAGATGTAATCATAAGTCAGGTGAATACCACACAATAATATCATAACCTAAAGCGCAGCGCGCTATAGAAATAGGTTATAAAAGACACCGTGCCTAAACAGGTAAAGAAGTAGTATGGAATTGTAGATGGTAATGGGGGAAGAACAAACTAATTAACAACCCCTACACAGAATCAGTGTAATTGCTTAAAGCATAACGAGCTACAAAAATTAAGTGTAGCGTTATCGCACCAAGTACATGAAAATCATATAAATTACAATGGGGGAAATCATAAATTACAAACTAATTAAAGCCCCCACATTAACTCAGTATGAACTGAAATGTAATAACGTGGAGACACAGTAGTGTAAATAAACACTCACCAAACTAATAATTGAGACGATATAGATGTATACAATGTCCAATCCAAACTGACGAGCACACCAAAATATAGTGTGAAACGTAATGAGACCTAAAAATAAGAATAATATACATCTGAATAAAAAACAAGGACACGTCTAATAGGACATGTAATGGCAATGTACTCGTAGCAAGGTAAGAGCAATACCAATATCACCTGACTTCAAAACAAACGCTAAAAAGTCAACACACAAGTAATCCTAAGCCCCAAACCGTACAAGGACGAGAAGCGGCCCCCATGTGTGGAAAGTAATCTCACCGGATAAAGGTAGTCCGTCAACAAGAACCCAGCTTCTGGTAACGCGAAGAAGAGTCACGAATGAAACTCGCGGTCCCCATCTTAAATTAGAGTAACTGAAAATAGGTGCCGCCCAACTGCAACGTCACAGAATAGTAGTGCAACATAAAGAAAGGACTATACCCTTTGAAACTTTCAGCGCCATCACAGAAGAGTCAAAAATAGTGAATAAAAATATTACATCGCGCCTGAAAATATAATAACATGCGCCCAAACAATATATGAAGCGCACAATAATAAGTGATGTGCTGAAAGAGGAGTATCAAAATAAAGCGCTCCTGTAATAATTAGAACATTATACAGGAAAGTCAACATCGCGCCGTAAACAGGTATAATAAAGACAAAAAAATAAAAAAAATCAACTTGAAAGCGAGTAAAGGATGTGCTATGTATAAACACAGCATAATACAGAGTATATAGTATAGTATAGAAATAGGAGGAAAATTGAAAGAGAGAAGATAGAAACACTAAAAACCAACAGGTGAAGAGTACTCATCCAGGCCTAGTAGATGTCAAGCCATATGCAAAAAGAATGTTAACCATGATTGACTTCAAAGGACGGGACAGATAATAAGCAAAGAATGCAAGAAACATGTATAATAGTGCATATTAGGTTGGTTGAATGGACAATGGTTTATCCATTAGTAAATAACAGAAAGAATGCAGTAAGTAGCAAGAAACCTCAAATCAGTGCACAGCAGTATAAAGACCCACGGTGAGATCCGTGTGGGAAGTAATACCAGGTTTCAATCACCCAATTATATAAGATTTGCGTCATTGGGTCAGAATGCAACGCTTCCCTAAGAAACACACATTCGTAATGTTAGAGCAAGTGCAAGGAGAGTTAATACTAGAGAATAAGAGTGCATATTGCATTGTGTGTAATAACGGTCTGTTAGATCAATAATTTTCCCAGAAACATACATTCGTAATATTGGAGTCAGTGCAGGGAGAATCAATGGTGCTGGAGAATAACCGTACATACAACAGTGTAAGCATTAACAGTAGAATATTTAGTCCTTTAAAAAGACATGTAATTCCCTATCCACATTAATTCCCTGATCAACAGACCTTAATTTGATGAGCCATTTTGTCTCTAATTTTCTCAGAGCCAGGATTTTATTGCCACCCCGCGGATCATCCACTAATTTGTCTATGCCATGGAATCGAATCTGTATAAATTCCGAAGTCTTATGTTCAGCATTGAAGTGTACTGCCAATGGGTACTTAGCGTTGTTGTTTTTGATGGCTCTAACATGTTCCTGTATGCGTTCTTTAAGAGGTCTTATCGTGCTGCCAACGTAAATCTGACTGCACTGACAAATCATACAGTAAGCAACATATTTAGTATTACAGTTAATGAAGTGATTGATCTTGTGCACTCGTTCCGTGTTGTACTTAAAGCTGGTGATTTTATCTTCTGCAAATTGGCATATATTGCACATGGAACATTTAAAGAAGCCGTTGGGTTTTGCGGGTAACCAAGTGCTCACTGATTGTTGAACTGCCTGCACCGGTTGATTAGGTATGTTTTTAAGTGTTCTGCCTCTCATGTAAGTGATATGAGGTTTCTTTCTAACATATGGATCCAGATCGTGATCTAGTTTGAGCAGATGCCAGTGTTTCAAAAGGGTGCGAAATACTTCATTACTATGCGAATGAAATTGTGTAATCTTAGCGATTTCTTCACCCTTAGAAGCATTCTTGGTCCTTTTGTTGGGTCTAAGTAGGCTGGAACGTGTTGTCCTGTTAATTCTTGTGTGTGCTTTCTCCAAAGTTGTTCTATCATATCCTCTAATAGTAAATCTTGTTTTTAGATTCGTTATCTCCTGTTGAAAGTGCTGTTCTGCAGTTTCTTCTTATTCGGGTCATTTCTCCAAACGGGATGGCCCTAATCTGGGAAGTAGGGTGTGCACTGCTAGCGTGCAAAATAGAATTGCAAGCAGTTTTCTTACGAAAGAGCTTGGTCTCCAACATATCGTTATCAACAAATAGTGTCACATCCAAGAAATCAATCTCTGTTCTACTATAGTCATGGGTGAAGCTTAAATTGTTCTCATTGGTGTTCAGATGACAAATAAAATCATTGAGATCTTTCTCCTCACCCTCCCATATAAGCAAAATGTCATCGATGAACCGACCCCAATACACAATATGATTGGTCAAATGAGGTGGCCCTTCTTTCCAAATGTGTTGTTGTTCATAGAACCCCATGTAAATATTCGCAAATGAGGGCGAAAATTTCGCCCCCATTGCTACTCCAGAATGCTGTCTATACCAAACATCTAAGTGTTTGAAGTAGTTGTTTTCTAAAGTCAATTTCGTAAGCTCTAAAACCATTTTGGTGTGATCATACAAGGTAGCATCCCTTTTGGATAGGAAATATGTTAATGCTTCCATGCCTTTGTCAAGCGGAATGCTGGTATATAATGAATTTACATCTAGTGTAACTAAAGTAAGATCAGCTGACCATGGAAAGTGCTCCAGTTTGTTAAGAAGATCCTTTGTGTCTTCAATAAAGGCAGGTAATTTGCGCACAATCGGCTGAAGATACATGTCAATGTATTCTGAAATGCGTTCAGTGGGTCCCCCAATGCCAGAAATGATCGGCCTACCCGGTGGTACTGTGATGTTTTTGTGAATCTTAGGTAGTGTATAGATGTATGCTGTTCTATGTGTTGAGTTGAACAGGTATCTGAATTCCAGATCAGAAAGGAGCCCTGCATTAAGCCAATATCTAAGTGTTTTCTCTACTAAGATGTTAAATTCCTTCATCGGGTTGTGTGGGGTTTTGGTGAAGGCTGTTGTGTCAGATAGCTGGCGCTCAATTTCATTATGATAATCCTCATTGTCCAAGAGGACAATGTTGCCACCTTTATCGGCTTCCTTTATAGTAAGATGTGGATAACTTCTCAATTGGAGGAGAGCAGTCCTCTCTTTTTATTGAGGTTATCCCTCCCTTTAATCTGGGACCGATATATTTTATCCTCCAGTTTGTAAAGGTCAGCTGTAACCGCTTTGTAAAAACAATCAATGATATTATCTGATGGTAGGGTGGGAAAAAATGCTGACATCGTCCTCAATCCACTATCTGTCTGTGTGTTACTAGCAATATTTAGGTCTAACAATCTCTTCCATGTTGGGAACTGTCTCAAGACTGTCATCTAGTGACCGTAACATATGTAAATTACGTATATCATGAATCGATTGTCCACTGGCACTGGTAGTATAGATAGGTATAGGGCACATTTTTTCTTGACTTGCAAAAAACTTTTTTAATTTAAGTCTCCGTGTAAATTTAAACAAGTCAATGTGGATTTGAGTAAAGTCCGGTTTAGACATTGGGCAAAAGCTAAGCCCCTTTTTTAATACATTGATCTCACTTACATTCAAACATTGTTTGGACAGATTAACAACAGAAACATCATCAACTACATTAGATTCCAAGTTATTGATACGACCTGTTGCGGCAATAACATTATTCTCCAGACCAACACTCATTTTTTCTGCACCCGTGTTGCCGATCTTGTGATTCTTTTGGTCTCTTCTGAATCTATTCTTCCGTCCCCCCCCGCCTGGTCCTGTTCTTCCTACAGGTTTTTGATTGGTAAATCCCGGTCTGGTACCCCTCCTGTACCTCTCTAGTTCTGATAAAAAAGAAGACGTGGGGGTCACTGGAATGTTGTCATTGGACCCCAGAGTAGAGACACCATCATTCCTAGCATCACTAATGTCACTGGCAATGCTAGAAAGTTCTGAGTCACTGATTGTAACGTCTGTGTCCACTCTCTTTTTATCGAGGTCTCGGACTCCTGCTCTAGGTCTCTGTTCATCGAATTTTTTAGCAAAAGTATAAATACGACCGTTCTTATAGTCGTTTTCGTCCCTCTTTAATTTACGAATTTTCTTGTCCCGTATATAGGTTTGGTGTGAACTTAAGACATCTTTAAGAATTTTATAGTTTTTTTCAGTAGCCTCTTCAACATTTAGTTTCCGGATTTCTTCCTCAATCTGTTCAATTTCCTCCATAAGTTTAGCTCTCTTTCTTTCAGCATGACGGATCAATATATCCATCATGCCAACTGATGAGGATGAGATAAGTTTCTCCCACTCCTGTAAGAGATCAGGATCCAAGTCCTCGAAGGTTGGAAAGATAATAACCCTTAATCCTCTCGGGACCTGTCCAATCTCTATATATTTTTTCAAAGTGGTGAGGTCCCACCATCTAGACAATTCAGCCTTCCTTAATCTCTCAAGTTTAGTAAATAATTGTTTTAAACCTTGTGGTTTTGATTCAGTCATGGATGTCTTATTGGATTGAATTCCCTGTCCAGAAACAATATCATTAAAGAGCTTGTCCCTCTCATCATTAAATTCAGCCATGATGAGAAGAATAGTACTAATGTTGAGTTAACCTAAGTAAAATCAGATCACGAGTAATGATCAGATAACACCCACAGAAAAAATGAGTGCCGGTAACACTAGTAAGTACAAATCTAAATTAGGTAGTAGTGTTCCCCAAGATGGGGAGAAACCGCATATCAACTAAGCAAGATTGTCATAAGCAGTAAACCAGTATATAAATTGGCGTAAACAATATAGTATAATAAATCGGGGTGCAGGTAAAACTGTAAGCACTTACTACCAAGAAGTGCAGTTGGATGGTCGAGTAGTACACGTTATTAGTTCAAACCCCATTTGCTTAAAAAAAATGCGATCCTTAAAAGCCAAGTGAGTCTCTGATAATCCAACAATCTGCGGTCTATATGCTTTCAGCTCTTCCGACACTAATCGGCGCTTAATAGAAGAGTTCAGGCCAGCTACGTTCCAACACATTATATGAATTCTAGACATTGTCTTCCAATTTTAATTCCCAACCAATGTCCCTCCTTAACCCAATCGTGTCCTACAAAACAGTCCCTAAGTGTGCGTTTAACAATCCTTTGGCTTTTTTCATTTTTAACACCCCACCCCCCACCAAAAGCACCCACCTTAGCCAGTACTACCGTGCAGATTAACCCGACGAATTCCCTGAAAAAATGAACCTGCCCCCCCCCCACAACCCTGTGCCTATGGAACGGAATCACCCCCTTCCCTGCTGTCATCAGTGACAGCACTAAACCAAAGTGCACCCCAAGATACCCCACCCCCCCCCCGACTGCCTTAACTGGCCAGTAGACACAAGTATGAGAGTACATTTTAAGCCCCCCAAACGCATAACAAAAGTCAGACCTCGTTAAGGACTAAATCTAAGGAGCTGTGAGTACACTAAACCTCATTGCAAATGCGCCGCCTCGTTTCTTAGATTGCTTTTGCCATTTATATAAACAGTTTTTAGCCTACCTCTCATTAAAGAAAATATGAGGGCGCCCATCTTTAATCACTTTCAGGCGGGCAGGATCTTGTAAGAAAACTTGTGCACCAACAGACTTAAAAGGGTCCATAAGCTGCCTGAGCTGCCACCTTCTATCCATAGTTTGTTTGCATAAGTCAGATCGAACAAAGATAGACTGAGTCAAATATACACCAGTATTGGTCGCGAAAATTTAGAAGATCGAGAGGTATTAGCTACTATGGGGAGCCGATGTGCTCTCTGAATTTGCGTATCCATGTCCCAATCCGCAAGATCAGGAAACGCCTTTGAAAAAAAATGTACAATGAATGCTCGAGCATCAGCACCCTCTTCCTTCGGGCACCCCAAAGACCCCCAGGTTCTAGCGTCTTTGCCGATTTTCCAGGTCCTCGACCTTAGATTGCATAGTCGTCATAAACTGATCTTGGGCCTTAATTGAAGTACAGGTAGCGGCATTGACCTCCTCCACTTCGGCAACACGCTGTTGAAGATCTGAGACTACAAGAGCAAGATTTGAAACCTTTGTAACAGCCTCCTCCAGAGCTAGTTTAATCTCCTGTCTGTCCGTTCTAGCCTGTTGAAAATAGCACTGAGTCTCCACATGTTGAGCCGCCAATACTTGAAGCACTGTAAATAGAGTGGGTTCCGGCTGCAGGGCCATATTAGAGTTGGAAACTTCACTACTGCTACACAAAAAACCATCAGCTGACTCCATAGCCGATATGGCAGGCATCGGAGAATTCTGCGGTAAGCACTGAGTAATACCAGAACCAGTATCTATTGCCCACTTGGTTGCCAATGTGGGGACAAATGCAGATAAAGGTGCCGAGAGAGCTAGACCAGGAGTCAGAGCTGGTGAGGGCTGCCCCCCTACTCTGTAGTCCTTCTTTTCAAGTATTTTATCGGTAAGGGGTGTTTGGGTCATTACGGGGGGAGTTTGAGTAGTAGGAGATACAAAAGTCGCTGCACTTTCCAGATCTATAGAAAAAATCGCACCATCGCTAGCTTGAGGCATTACAGATTGAGCTGCACCTTCCGCTGTAGATAAAATTATAGGAGTGACAGGAGCGGACCTAGGTCTCTCTGATAGTGTTGCAGAATCTGTTGTTGAATTTGCCTGACTGGCGGTTAAGCCTATATTAGATAATCGTGCAACTAAGGACTTCACCTCCCCTTTTGAAGACACCCATTTACGTAATGGGCTTGCTCCTGAATCCTTGTTCGGGGTGGTAGCAGAAGTTTTTATAGTTCCTGTAGCTGCTTGTGTCTTAGAACTCCCCTGGCCGCGACCCTTTCCACCCCTACTACCAACACTGTTGACTTTCAGGCCCTTATTTTTAAATGTTTTTTCCGGCCCTGCTCCTGTAGTTTGACTTGTGCACCCTTTTGTCCCCCCTGATATACCCTTCAACTCTGCCTGCTTCGTGCCGGCAGCACACTCCCCCCTCCACCACTGTGGGTATGCTGGATGGATCAGAAAATGAGCACGCGTCGATAATTCCAGACGGTGAATTCACAGCAGAATGGCCAGTATTGAGTGTTTCCACTGGGGTGAACAGTACTGGTTAAGCAGCGCTTCTGCATTAAAAATTTACCTGCCGGTCCCCCACCAGACTTGACCATGCCGCACTCAATTGCCGCACTGAGTGTTTCGGCTATAGGAAAACCTGGAGTGGATGATTCTGAACCAATAGCTTGAAAAAGTGCTGTGGCTTGACCTGATTTCAAAAGATTCATTATAGGTTTGCCAAAATTACTTGAATTGTTCGTAGCCGCAGAATTCACAAAGGGGCCTCCACGAATGCCCCTATCTAGACCAGCTATCAAAGCAGAGTTGGGCTGAGCATTGCTACCAGCTACCATTAGCTCCTCCTCACCATTAGTCTCCAGTGCAGCTTCTTGTGAAGGTTTCTGTTCTCCCCCTTGACCGGCCCTAGCCCGCCGAGTGCTCCGAGGGGGGGGCCATCCCTGTACTGCCGATCTTACAGCTGCTGATCTGAAGCGGGTCTCCGCGAGTCTGGAACCAGGACGCCAACTTGCAAGACGAACACCGAAGACTGCACCGCTTGTTTGCGTTGGACGGCACATAAGCAAAAGTGAGTATTCCTCAAGCCGCGTTGTCTCGTTGAGTTTTGTTTTTTCGAGTTGCCGGTGTTTTCACAACATTCACAACATTCCTGCTCCTTATTACCATCTTTAAAACGTTTGGCGAGGCAGATTGTAGTAGTCTGTCGGAGCTACTGGGGAGAGGCTCGAAGAGGCGTCCTTCAGCGGCGGATCGCCATCCTTTCCGTCCTCCTCAGTGTCTGCACGGACTTTTTCCAAGTGCGAAAGTGCTTTTTAGTTAGTATAATATATACAATAATCAATATAGAAAAACATTCTTGCTTTCATTCCATATGGAGAGGCAATGGTTATAACTTCCCTTGGTTGTTTAAAAATTAGTTCCTTCCTTATGGTATTCATAGTTGTAATAAAGTGCTGCGAGTGTTACTCCACATTGCAAAGTGAGTCGTGCTTAAATTACCGTAAAAAAACTATTAAATATAACTCAAATGTACATTTTAATCAACATGATTTTGACTTAACACTGAGAATTTCCAACATCACTATAAATACAGTCAGTCAAATGCTGCAAAATGCCTACAATGTTTCATCCAGTTTTTACCAAAAAATATGGAGATCCTCACTAGTGTGAAGCCCATGAGGAATCTTGGAATCCAATTCTAAAATAAATTTAGATTCAAGTTGCCTCAATCTCTCTCCGTCACCTCTTGTTAATATTGATACTGCCCGTTACATCTCTGATGCCAAAATGAGGATGCACTGTGAATGTGACTGATAATGTGCATGAGTAGGCATGCCACCACCAATGTCAACACACCTGCAACATTGTGCACATGTCTAAGTTGTGTGCAGGAATGTGAATATAGGTGGACTTTACTGAGCATACACAGCCTCTCACACAACTCACACACGTGCCCAATGTTGCAGGTGTGTTGACATTGGTGGTGGCATGCCTCTTTGTGCACATGATCAGTCCCATTCACAGTGCATCCTCATTTTGGCATCAGAGAAAGATGTGTCCTTGTGCAGACAATTTGTATATGCTTGGTGATGAGGCAAGGGGGCCCTTTTGCCACCCTGCTGCATCCCAAGTTAATGTGCCACTTTGCCCTTTGATGTAGCACTTATTTAGTGGTCTGATGTTGTTCTTGGACTATATTGGGCTTACTTTTCTGTGCAGATTTCCCAAGTCTGTGTGCCCGCCAATATGTGTCTTGCAATGTATTGTTTGAGTAGTACACAAGAATTTGGAGTGGTGCACTACCCAGGTGGTCAGTTCAATAAATATGTTCACTTGAAAAAATATGTGAAAGGATTGGGGTCAAAATAGAAATGGCGGGTCATCAGGTTTCGCAAGGGGGCTGAGCAAAAGTCTGATGTAGTATGGCTCATAAAAATATATAGAAAAGACTGGGGTCAAAAAAGGGTAACGTGGTGGAACCCTAACGAATATGGCATGGTGGGGTGATTAATGAGACGCCATAAGGAAACGCGCACTGTCCTTCCATTCCAAGGAAGCGGCATAGCGGAAAAGGTGCGGGATACATGTGGGAAATATTAGAATAAAAGGATATAAAAAGCGTGACACAAAGATGTCATGTGCGGGAGTGGAGAGCGGACAGCATGACATGAATGCAATAAGACATGTGGACACGGCAGTATGTTGGATGGGGAGAATGTATAATAGGTGGTAAAGTCTAATACTTGGGTCCAGAGTTTTATATCGGCGGCAATTTTTCTCCAATTTTCTACATTCTACTTTTCACATGTGTAAATCAACAGTGAGCCAGGATGCATGGTACCTGCCAGAGGTGTATTTTGAAGTTTTTAGGGAATCAATTTTATTGAACGCTGTCACCAAAGACTGAAGGTCTTTGTCTAATATATCATGTGGATCTTGCATTCAAATCACTCTGCAGAATAGAGCCCAAACCATTGGCATGCTTATGCATGCTGCACTGCAATTTGCAGTGCATAGTCTATAAATGTGTTACCCGCAGATTCAGCGGGTACTTTAAAACGGAGAAGCCTTAGACTGGCCAATTTCATAGACTTAAAGGAAGTGTAAACTGCTTTGAAGATGGATTTAGCCACTGATATGTCAAGGAAGTCGCATAAATTACGCTTAAAAACCTCCTCCTCTTTGATTCCTCTCTTCTAGTAGTAATTATATATATATATATTCATCCAGAGACCCAAGGAGGGCGGCGCACTGACCTGCGGAGCAAGCGGGTAAGTAAATCAAAGTTCAATGCAGTGTAGCGCGCACAAAGGTAACGGGATGGAGTAGCATCATAAACCCCACATTACGCTTTTTGTCCGTGAGACAGTCTTGATCACAGAGTGAAAGACCATGTCAGTTACGTATACACGTTGTCATGGCAATGAACATAGGACTCTTCATAGTGACACAGTGAAAAAGTTTTTGTGGCCATCATAGTGACACAGTGAAAAGGTTATTGTGGCCATCATAGAACATGTAACAGAGTATATTCATAAAATACGGACTGTGGCAGCCATCTCTGAATTGTAAAAATTGTTGTTTACAGTGAATGCATGTATATTATGGTGGCAGTGGTTCAGAAAGTTCAACGTGACAACAGGCCTGCGTATGTCCGTATCAGATGTCATACCGGGAAATGCTTGTAGCAGCAAAGTGCCTGAGAAGGTGAAACCAAGAGCAAGAATGAACCAAGCTATAACAAGTACATCTGTTCTCTGGGAATAATGAGTACTGGGGTCAAATGGTATGAAGCGGCATAGTGCCGGCGTAACCCCAAAGTGGTGAACCAGACACGCAAGTGATGCACTAAGCTCAGAACTCCAATATTGGCAGGCCAAGGAGGAGAACCTGTGTAACGTAACTAGACATAAAAAATGTGATTACTAAAAAGTGAAGTGAACCTAGATGCCCCAGGGAGGCTAATACTCCTATCTACAGACACAGTGCAGAAAAGAAGACTTGCAATCATAAAAACTAAAAAGTGGAGTTGCTTATATGGACAACGTCGAAAATCTGGTGGATGCAATCACGAAGAAAAGGGTAGGGAGCATTGTTCCCTGTAGCATGCGCGCTTGCGCGGGCGCACACGAGACCTGTTTATAGCATGCATATAGTCTCCCAAAGCACGCACTTCACTGCTGCATGCAAGAGACCGTTCGACAGTCACTAAAACTTTGATCGGCGCTGAATAATTATCACTTATATATGGAATGCGAGGAGCAGTGGCAGACAGTTTACAAGGCCTGTACTCTGAACGGGTTTTAGCCCAATGTGTCAGAGTTTAGAGTAGGCAGCTGTTACACATGTTGCTTGCTCTATTAGTGTCGGGGCGTGGGGCATGCAAGGATTCCGCAGCAGTAGTGGTGTCCATGAGCCCGATCCAGAAATGTATCGATTGTTTGCAGTGGCACTGATAATAAAATTGCCCAAGTTTGAAGGCGTGCGTTATGTAAAACAGGACAAAATAAACTGTATTCTTTCCATCGCCAAAATCGAATCACAGCCTTTAGGAATTAAGCACAAAGCATTCAAAAAGCAAAGTCAGTTGTCATGTATGCAGTACATGTGGACTAGATTCTTCTTAAAGATGGCACAACTTTAGAGGCTATTAAAAAAAACATATGTTTTTTGTAGATTGCACCTTAAGTATTTGAGCTGCTCTTATATGTGATCATGCGGTGCAATTTAAACACTCATCCGGCCATAAAATGTCATTGAATTTTGTCAGAACTGACATCCAAAGCCTAGGCTGGTCTGTATTAATGCAATTATCCTAAACTGTCTACTTTCCATTAGGCCTGCCCATGGGAGTAAATACATGAGTTTGTTTTTAATAAGTTCAACACTAAATCATGTCTATGTGATGCAGCAGACTGAGTTGAAAATGACATAATTACCATTGCAGTTTTTGTAATTGGAAGCTAGCATCCCAGTTACTTTATATCCATTTTTAGCTACCAACCCCAATGAGGTGGTGTGTACTGGACCACGACAAATTCATCCAAGTGTGGATAAAATGACTATCTAAACTAAAACTATCTACACACTGCATAGCCGATCTTTTTGTAGGATTTCACCACACAATCAAGTCACAAGGAAAGGAGTCTTGTAGCCCCCATTAGATGGAGCTGTATGTGTGACACGCACCTGTTTTACCTGTTGTAAAGAAAAGTTTGGAGTGGCGATTGGCACAGATTTATATAGTGAGCACTGCACTAGCATGCATGATCAGTTCCTTGGTGCACATAGACTGCGCTGCAGTGCACAGACATCTTACACTGGCACACAGAGGAAGAAAATTAGAGGGAACATTGGTAGGGAGTGCAACATGGGAAGCAGGATCGATCCAACGGGTCCCTTCCTTTCCTCCTATAAGAAGAAAAATAGACATGAGATCGTGAGAAGGGGTTGAAGATCAAAATGTACAATAGTATATGTGAATCACAATGTTCGAAAACAATTCAGAGATATTCAGGAGTAGTTCAGGAAATCACGTGTGTGAAAGATAGAGGTTATGCTAGGTGGAAGGAAGCATATGTAGTCATCATTCATCATGTAAATGTTTGAACATTTCTTCGTCCTTCGTGAATCCACCTGGGTATCTGGTTGCCAAGTTGATATTGTGTCTGGATTCTTTTCTTCAGTTGCAGTACTCTGTTACCCCCCACTGCTATTCGAAGTGATCTGTTCGATGGCACAATATCTCAGTTTCGAACTATCCGATAAATGGTGTGTCTTGAAATGTCTTGCGATCTGATAGTGTATGTCCTTGTTGGTAATGGCCCTCATGTTTTCTAATACTTGCTTTTTGGCCATGTGGGTTGTGCTGCCCACATACCTGAGGTTATAGGGACACTCTAATATGTACACAACAAAGGTGTCACTGCATGTGTGAGACTGACTGATGGGAACAGTGGTGGGGTTATGGTATTCTTTTTTTCATCTGGCTATTGCGGCAGGAATCGCAGTGACTGCAAGGAAAGAAGCCTATACTATATATAGGTACGTTTGTACCTCTGCTCTGGTTGTTGGCAGTGATGTCGCTCTGAACCAGAGTGTCCCGGAGACTTTGTCCTCCCCTGTATGTAATGTTGGGTCTATCTGCAATAGAGGTACCTATGATGGGATCTTTGGTGAGAATTTCCCAGGTTTTTGAGAGGATTTTCTGTATCTCAAGGGAATTCCTATTGTAGGTGAGTATCACCCTAGTGGTATTGTCATCCTCCCTTGTGGTGGGTTCCTTGGGAGTGTACTCTAGCGTCTTCGTTCTGTCAGTGTCTTTTATTTTGTTGATGGCCCTGCACAGAACCCATTTAGGGTATCCCATTTCTGTGAACCTGGTTATCATGGTGGTTTGTTCTGCCATATAGGCAGTAGTAGAACTGCAGTTACGCTTGGCCCTCAGCAGTTCCGCGTATGGGATGCTCCACTTGAGGTTGTCGGGGTGACTGCTCATGGCATGGAGTAATGTTACCGGCAGTGGCTTTCCTGAACATCTTGGTGTGGATCTTGTTACATATTTCTACCCTGGTGTCTAGAAATTCTACTCTTTTGCTGCTGATGTTGCTAGTGAGTGTGAGGTTGTAAGTATTAGAGTTGAGTTTATTGATGAAATCGCAGACTTCTTTCTCATTTTTCTTCCATATCACAAACAGATAATCAATGTACCTGAGCCAAAGTATCACCTTTTTGAAAACCTCTTCTAAGGCCGAAGCCTTCCTGATTGTTTTCTCCTATGCCCCTAGGAACAGATTCCCGAAACTCGGAGCGAAGCACGTCCCCATGGCGGTCCCGAGAGTTTGTTTGAATATATTACCATTGAACATAAAGTTGTTACTAAGACAGTATCTGATCATGTCCGTAAGCATTGTGGTATGGTCTAAGAGTGTAACTGGCCTTCTGGATGAATATTTGGCGCAGGCGGTTATGCCTTGCTCATGTTCAATGATGGTATACAGTGAATTGATATCCATCGTGATCAACAGGTATCCTGTTTGCCATTTCATGTCATGGATTTTGTTGAGAAAATCCTTTGTTTATCTGACATGAGAAGGCAAAGTGATCACTTAGTCCCTCAGAAAGTGCTCAAGATATCTCTGGATACATTTTCCAAACAGCTGCCTCGAAGATACGATGGGTCTGGCCGGTGGGTTCAGTAAGTTCTTGTGTATTTTAGGTAGGAGATATAGAGCGGGCAGTATTGGATAGTCCGTCTTGAGGAAGCAATATTCCTCCCATTCTAAGAGACCTTTGTCCCTCCAATCTACCAACCTAATCCATATGCCTGTGATTATGTCACTGTACTCCATTTTGTTACTGCTAGTGTATGATTTGGGGTCCTTCAATTGATGCGTGGCTTCGTCAATGTACACCTTTCTACTGAGGATCACAATGTTGCCTCTCGTCAGCAAGGCGTATGACGATGGTTTTGTCATTGGCTGGATCTTTTATGGCATTCTTTTGTGCCATGGTAAGATTGTGCACGACCCTGTTGGATTTGGTAGATCAGGTTTTGTACCTAAATTTGAGAAGCTGATTGGTTGCCATGTCGTGAAAAGTGTGTTATATGTCGTGTTATGAAGAAAAGTGGATTTGGGTTTAAAACTCGTGGCTGCTGCTCTGTCATAAGCGATGTTAAAATCATCAAGAACATGGTAAACATGGTCCTTTCTACTGATGACCCCACCCTCAAGTTTGTATAGGGTGACTAGAGTGTCTATGTCCCCAATGAGAAGTTCATTACATATAATATTACCACTGCTATTGGTGGTTTCAAGGGTGGTTGCTTGTTTGAGTTTGTGCCATTTCTTCAGCTTAAGTTTCCTGCAGAATTTAAATAGGTCTATGCATGTGTCAACATAGTTTACGGGTTCTGTAGGGAAGAATGATAGACAGTTATTTTTTCAAGTTCACTGATTATCAGTGAGATTGATGATCGTGCGATTTACCATGTCGTCTTCATCCATTGTGTTGATTTTGGAGCGAATTGACGTGTTTCCCCTGTGCCCCTTGTCAGTCTCTTTTCCTTCACTTCTGCTTGAGTCTCTTCCTCCTCTTTTGTTTGCGCCTTGGCCCCTTCCTCTCCCGCTCCCCATCTGATTGGGGCTCTCTTCTTTTGGTTTTGGGATTAGTCTCGGTTTGCCGGCCCCTGCGCAGGAGCCGGTATTAGTCTAAAAAAGTCTTGGGTCTCACTGTAGCATCACTCCCTGAGGCTGAGCTTTCAGATGTTGTCAATGCTACTGATGTCTGTATCGGTCGCTTGAACTGCATTGCTCTCCTTCTGGTGTTCATGTAGTTGCTGTGGTAGATGTGTCATCTTTGTTGTCATATAGGTGATCATATTTGCGGCTGTATGTGAGGATTCTGCCTGATTCATAATCCACACAATCGCGGTGTAGCTTCCTCCTGTTTTCTGACTTTTATATCATCCTCGTAGGTCGTGAGTCTGAGTTTCCTGTCATCATGGAATTTGACAATGGTGTCTTGATCACTATTGATATTCAGTTCATCTTTTATGTGTTTGATTTCTCCTCTTACTGCTTTTCCACCTTGCCAAGCATATTTGACCTGAATTTCGAGCATAGTTCTTGAGCTTTTAGTGAATTGGCTGCCCAGTCTTCAAGCATTTGCAGGTTCTGTGACTCTATGATGGGGTGATGTAGATCCTCAAACCCCTTGGTACCATACTCTTGTCAATATAATCCTGGAGGAAGATAGCCTCCCACCATTTTGAGATTTCATTTTTGGATAGTGTCTCCATTTTGTTTAGTTCACTCATAACTGTTGATTCTTTGATCCCTGTTCTGGTTGTACTATGCCCCTTTCCTGGTGCACGGGCAAACCGCGTTTGTGCCGCCACGTGCCTCTCACTGTCATCATCCATATTAATGGTTATGCCCTGTTGTCCATATCTCAATAAATTGTGTGTCCCATCTAAGTATCCCTCTGTGTGATACAGAGTTCCCTCTGCGGCCTGGAGTGCCCTGGTTGGGGTCTTAATATGAGCATCCATGTGGTCCTGCTGAAGATGGTCATGATTCACTTGAAATTACTACTGTATCGATGTTTTTATTTGTTGTAGCAGAGCAATATGCCTCTGGTGGTGAGAGCGTAATAGGTCATGCTGATTCATTACGTGTGGCAATCCTACACAAATATAGAGGTGTCCCCCACAGGCTAGAAGGGTCAGTCTCCCCTGTATCCTCCGAGATGAGTGATAACCCCCTTTAGCCCACTAGAGACATGTACCTATGATATATATTTCAAACAATGATTACACCCTCAGTAATCCTTTACCGACATATTTATTCAACTCTGAGCATGTCTACTTCACCTATGTGTTTTGGCCTCACAGGGCCTTTGTCACAGTGGGTGAGTAATGTTACTGCACACTTGTATACCACTCCCACTTCTGCCCATTATGAGGCATTGTGGAAATTGAAGTTTGTTTAAACAATTGAATATATAAATTTATTTTCAATTCTAAACTATTTTCCTGATTTTACAATTCAATTGAAACATTGAGTCTCTTGTTAATTGTACTAAATAATTTGCATCAATTTGCAACTTTCAGTATGGACTTGATATTCTCTTTAGATGACATGGATATGTTTGCACGGTTTCTCAGCAGTAATGTGTTTTTGTGCATCATCAAAAGTTCTCTTTTGGTGTTTATGTTTATCCTGATTAGTACATTTGATGTAATGTCCCTATCCGTATATTATATGATTTGTATCGTAGTTGTATATTTTTTTGCAGTTCCAAAATTATTGCGGTTCCAAAATTATTCTGGCACTGATTCATGAGTGCATAAATGTACATACAGTTCCTCATCATTGTTTAGGCCCATCAGGGTCATGGTTCTCAGTCTTATAATATAACAAGACTCTAGTTGTCGCAACTTATTTGTCATGTCTCCCCCCTCATTCATTTTGGGGGATTGTGTCTAATCCAAAAAATTGCGTCATTTTCCAATCATTGTTCTTACCTTGAGCCATGTGTTTTGCAGTGACATAGTTCATGTTTTTTTTTTCCCCAGCTCTTATGTTATAAAATCCTTTTCTTTAACATGCAGGTGGTACTGCCAATATATTGTAGTCTGCATGCACATTGGAATACATAGACTGCAAATTTACTATTGCATGTAATTTTTTGTTTGATTTTGATCATTTTGCCATCCTTATCAATTCTGTTCTTGATGTTAATTCTGATTTAACATGCTTTACTAGTATTGCATTTTGTGAATTATTTTTGTTCTTCTAGCCAGTTCTTTTTTAGCTTGTCTTGCAGATGACTTCGAACCAATTGGCCCTTCAATAATTTTGTCTTTCTATAGGTCATCAATGGTCGCAGTCCTAAAGTGGTGCCTATGTCTGGGTCAAATGCCATTATTTTTGGATAATATTGACAATTCTCGTGCTTTCTTTACTGAATGTTAATATCCGCCTTGGAGCAACTTGTTTTCTATAATGGGAGTTTATCATTTTCTTTGCGTATAATAAATGTTGGTTTGTGGTTTATTTTCAACTTTACCTTAAATCTCTCTGCTGATACCCCGTCTTCTTTAATCTTCATGCAGTATCCAAGAGTTTCTCTTTTGCATCGGTCTTTTTTTTTTTTTACCGGTTTGACGCATCCTTATACATTCTCCATACAGGATGCTCCTTAGCAATGATTTAGGATGAAAACTTTTTCCATGAAGTATACTGTTGCGGTTTCCTCTCTGAACAGGGTCAAGTGTATCTGTCCATCAATATGTATACATGTATCTAGAAAGTTGATACTAGTTTGGCTTGTGGAGCATGTGAAGAGTAATTCTATTTTGTCCTGATTTAGTTTGTTAGAATACTCCATACAGTAATCTTTATTGCCATTCAAAATTATGAATAGATCGTATATATATCGGACCCAAAGGATTGTTTTCCGATGCCTATTGATTTTCTGTTCCCCATGCTAGTTCCTTTTCCCACCAGCCCATTGTCCGGTTCGCATAGTTAGGTGAAAAGGAAATTCACATAGTGGTACCGCATAGTTGCTGGTAAAAATCCTGGTTTAAAAGGAAGATGTTATTTTTTAAGCAAATTTCAATCATTGTTAAAAGCATCCCTGAATGTTGTAACTTTTATTTGTCTCTGCTTGAGGAATTGGGTACATGCTTGTAAGCCAATCTCATGTTTCTCGAGGTATACAAAGACACCATATCTATAATTGCCATTATGTAGTTTGGATTCCAGACCGTTTCTGCCAATATTCGTAAATAATCTCCTGTGTCCCTCATATAAGTGCTTAAGTTGTGAACAATAGGTGCTAGGTATTGGTCTATGTATATTGAGAGGGTTTCATATAGAGAATCACAAGTGGAGACAATGGGTCTTCCAGGAGGATCACAGACGGTCTTGTGGATTTTTGGTAGAAAGTATATTGTTGAACTGGTTGGTTGATCTTTGGTCAGAAACTGGATTTCATTGGTAATTAGATTTGATTCATGCCAGATTTTCAATTTTTTATCCAAATCCATGATCATCTGATTAATGGTGTTTTTTTGAAGTTTTTTGTATTTGGTTCCATCCTTGAGTTGTCTGTATGCTTCCTTTATGTAATCACTTTTATTCAGGAGGACTATGTTTCCTCCTTTGTATGCCGGTTTAATTATTAAATTATCATTTTCAATTAATCTGTTGAGGGCAGTATGTTATTTAGTGAAGAGATTTTCCTTCTTATTTGTATGTCATGTTTTTGGCATATTTTCCAATTCCCTCGTGACCGCATCCAAGAAGAGGTCAAATTTGTTGCCTGGCGATAACGAAACGCAATATTTTGATTAGATTTTAGCCCACTGAATGCATGTTTGTCAGTGTCTAAGATCACCCCTGCAACATTTGACTATCTGTTATCTCGTCCCCTTACAAGTTATACATAAGGTCAAACATGTTTTTTAAATCTGGAATTTGTTCTGCTAGATCCATTTTATGTTCTTGTGAGTCTTTTGTTGTTTCCAAATTACTTTGTTTCATATGTTTGTTAGCATGTATTTTCGCCAATTTCAGTTTCTGCACATATTTATAATAATAATAATACCAACATTTATAAAGCGCAAACGGCTACCTCAAACAGAGGTGTCCCGGCGCTCTAGCAGTAGATGGCAAGCAGAGGTGACCAGAAAAGCAGACCCTAAGAGCACTAACCTATGCAAAAGAGCCAGGTTTTCACAGCTTTCCTAAATAGTGGCTCTGATTCAATATGGAGAATATTGTTTGGCAAAGAGTTCCAAAGTTTGGTAGCCCTACCATGAAAAATCTGCCACCAAGCCAAGCTTTAATAAATCATGGAGTAGAGAGCAGAATTTGAGAATTGGACCAGAATTTGAGAATTAATGATTCTGCTCATAGCAACAGAAGTAGTTTCAGGTAACTAGGACATTTACCATGAATTGTCCGGAATGCCATGGTCAAAGCCTTAAATTCGATTCTTCTTGCTACAGGTAGCCAGTGGAGCTCTTTGATATGCGGACAGATATGATAACGAAATGGTACACTTCTGATCAGTCTTGCAGCCGCATTCTGTTCCATCTGCAGTCTCCTAACTAGGTACACGGGCAGGCCCAAATAGAGGCAGTTTGCATAGTCCAGCCTAGATGTCACAGTGGCATTGGACTATGACTCTGAGGCAATCCTCCGGCAGGAGATGTAAAAATTTCCGCAGATTTCTCAATTTGCTGAAACAGGAGGATGTCACCTGCTGAATTTGGGCTGAGAAAGAGATCTGCTTCCCACTTCCCTCCCAGGTTTTTTGCTGTGGCTGCTGGGATGGGAGGTGATCCCATTTCAGCCGGCCACCACAGATCCGCTGCTGGCGGCAAGTCCTTGCCGAAGAACAACATAGATAGATCTATCCTCGTGTCTGTGTAGTCATAGGGTTTTTCAGGAAAAAAAGGGTAGTCCTTTGTTCAATAGTGCTTTTTCATCTTGTGTTAACACATATTTTGATAGGTTGATTACATTTTCATCATCTTTATCTTCATCTGTTCAAATTCCGCAAAGAATATTGTCTTTTTTCGCCTTGATCGTCTTGTTTTTCTGGTGCTTTTGAAGATTTTAAATCTTCTCTGGCACGCACTCTGCCTCTTCCCTTGCCTCTGCCTCTCATCAATGTCTGGTCTAAATGCATAAGTCTCAGTTGCTCTAAAAAAGTAGTCTTTGTTGAGGGGCTCACACTATTTGTTTCTTCACTTTCACTTACATCAGATTCGCTGGTTATTTCTCCTGTTGCTGACTTTTTTTTTTGGGATAGTTCTTTTTCAGAGCATCGAACATTTTGGCAAACGTTAAAATTCTCCTTTGTAGTCTATTTAATGTCTCAAAAACTTTGTGTTTGCATTCTTGTATTTCATCTTTGTATTTTTCCAATCGAATTTCCATGTCTTTCCTAAGTTTCACCGATTCCACTTTATTGGTTTGCTGTGTGATTTTTCTGCTCTGTTTCGTTGATTATTGCATGTACTTCCTCCAGATCAATATTTGCATGTTTAATTAAAATCTTCATGTTTAGCAAGCATTGCATGTTATTTGCCCCCATTCATCTAATAACTCTGTCCTAGTCTCCGGATGTGTTGACATGGTGAATATTCTGAGGCCTCTCAGGACCAGGTTAACTTTATGTATTGTTTTAAGCAAATTGTTTCCCACGTCTTGTTGTTTTCTTTTTGTATGAACGTTCTACTTGTAGTAATAGTTGTTTGAGGTATCTTGACCTTGCTGTGTGCTTCGATCACTTGCTGTTTCTAAAGGCTCATCAGTCCCAGTTGGAACATTATTGCAATGTTTGCCTCTCGCTTGGCTGTATGAGCCTCCATGCCATCGCTCTACGTTATTTTTATTCTTTATTTTCTTTTCCGGAAAAAGTCTCTACATCCCACTGAAGTGTAGGTAGCTCTGAAATTTTTCTTAACGGTATTACTGCTATTTGTTTCAGAATCGCTGTGTTTAATCCACAGCGTTACTGTGTTCCACAAACATGCAAGCCGCTAAGAGGTACAACACTAGCTGTAAAGGGTTGATTCACGTGCCTCCTGGAAAGACTCCAGTACAGATGGCGCCATCCTGCTCCATCCTCCTATGCTCGACCTGGTGAGTTATTCCTTTTCTCCGTGTTGGGTGCCACCGGTTTCACAATTCCTGAACATCATGGTTCTAACCTGCGTGCACAACAGTGGGTGCTGACTTGAGACCGAACCAATGGCCTGAATTTAAAATGTTCAAACCATTATTATGCCCACTCAATAATCCTTTACTGACTTATTTATTTAATTCCAAGCTTATCTACTTCACCTACGTGTTTCAGCCTCAAAGGGCCTTTTTTATGGTGGGTGAGTAATGTTACTGCACAATGTTTTTGTGTGCATCATCAAAAATTCTCTTTACATTACATCAAAGATACTAATCCTGATTAACTTAATGGTACTACACCAAAAGAGAATCCGGAAACTAGTTGAGAATTGAAAAGAAATGTATATATTCAATTGTTTAAACATATATATATATATATATATATATATATATATATATATATATATATATATATATATATATATATATATATATATTCACTGAAAAAACCATAGGTTTCACACATGTTATAGTTAGCTGGACATTTTACTGATAAAAAACCAATGAAATTCCCCCGTTATAGTTACTGTAGGCAACTATAACTCACGCGACCGTAATCCTCTGCTGATGCTAATACTGTATTTAGACACTTATTTGCCCATGTCTTCTTCCATTAAATTTTAGCTATACATATATTACAAATATTTTTTTTTCATAAAGACACATATGTCATCAGCAGAGGATTACGGTCGTGTGAGTTATAGTTGCCTACAGTAACTATAACGGGGGAATTTCATTGGTTTTTTATCAGTAAAATGTCCAGCTAACTATAACATGTGTGAAACCTATGGTTTTTTCAGTGAATTTGCAAGGTTTTTTAAATGCTAATTCCTAACTATAACGTGTGTGAAACCTATGGTTTTTTCAGTGAATTTGTACGGTTTTTTAAATGCTAAGTTACTTTATGCCATTTGTGGCGTGCGCGCCCACTTAACGCAGTTCGTTCCGTGCGCGCACGGTGCGCTTCGCGCACCGTGCGCGCACAGGGAGCACGCGGTGCGCTTCGCGCACCGTGTGCCCACGTTACGCTGGATGGGCCATGAACGCACGATGCGCTTTGCGCACATGGAGGACATATGATGAGCATCGTTGTGACAGGTAAAATGTATGTTTTTTTGGGGGGGAATAAGCCATGCCCCAATGGTGCCCTTCGGGCACCATTTGCACACGGGGTGGCGAGAATGTGGATATATATATATATTTTTTTATTATTTACTACCGTACGCGTACGGTAAGCGTAATCGGCGAAAATTTCGAAAAAATTAAAATTGCCTTTTTTCACTTGGGGGATCGTTGGGGACTCCCTCGACATGGCTAGGTGCTTGGGAGCTGTCTAAACAGCCCCTTTACATGTTTTTGCACTTTGTTTTTCAACCCCCTGTCAGAGTGCGAGAGAGAAAATGACGGCCGCCGCTTCCTGGTTTCGACCGATTCGAATGTTTACTAAGATCTAACGGCCAATCAGAATCGCGCTCGCGCACGTCACCGTACGCGTACGGTAAGCGCACCGTAAGCGCACCGTAAGCTGGCTCAGATATATATATTGATTTAAAAGCTATTTTCTCAGAATCTACTGAACAGATTTACACCACACCTACAAAAGGCACTTCCTTGACCTGAGGACTACCTCTCTGCCAAATTTCATTAAATTCTGTTCAGCCGTCCGGGCTGTAGCTCTGTCTAAAGGTCCTATGGAAAAATGCATGGGAAAAATGCGTTTTGGGACCCCCCCTTTATCTCAGCCCCCGCTTGACGAATCCCCCCCGAGACTTTCAGGGAAGGAGCGGAGCGTAGCGCCCCACCTATTTTGAAAAATTCGCGAGGATTCGTCGAACGGCGCCAAAGTTATTCAAAATAGAATGTTGCGGATTTCCTATGGTAAGAGGGTCCTAACTATAACTACCTACTGGCGACCGCCAGTAGGTAATATATATATCACTGAAAAAACCATACGTTTCAGGCACGTTCTAGTTAGCATTTCACTTGTATAAATCCATAGAAATTCCAGCATTAGTTAGTTCAGCTAACTATAACTCACGCCCCCGCAATGCACAGCTGATGATGTCACACATTACATCATTCATGACATGGACTGTGACATCACTGATGCCGTCATCCAGTGACTGTTTCTGTAAAGTTTAAATTATATATATATATATATATATATATATATATATATATATATATTTATTTTATTTTTTATTTTTTTTATTCCAATGTGGTTTAATGCCGGATTGCACAACAGCGGGTGCGAGTGTTGGGCCAAACCCAGGCCAAGTTCAATTTTCTGACAAAAGAAGCCGCGCTCTGGAACCAGTAGTTTTCGAAATTTATTTAAACAGAGCCCAGTCTGTCGTACCGACGCGTTTCGGCCATGACGGCCTCTCTCACGGTAGGGGACACTAGTGTCAGCTGATATTTTGTCATATCCTGTCCATAGATTGCTCCCATTGAATTCTGGGAGTTGTAGTTCAAATTACATCAGGGGTCACCTTATGACAAACGATAATTGTACACATTGTAAATGCAATTACCATTGTTACCAATGCATTCGTGATTTAGTGTTAAGGCTAATCAGTCCTTATTGTGAGTAAAGAGGAAAAAGTGTTAATTGATAGTAATTGAACCGAACACGACATTGCAGTTTGACAGTCTAAAGTTGGTCTGATCAATTGTGTAGTACCCGTGTTGACTGCATACTGATGTTAGTGTTAGGATTATTTAGATGCGTGTGTGCCTACTCAGTAGGGAGACATTGTGATCGTCTAGTACGATTGATTATGCATCTATTGTCATGATGCAGCTGTAAAGTTAATTAGCCACATTGTTACAGACATTGATTAGAGTTCATATTTATAGATGAACATAGAATTCTTCATCAATGTTCATCCCCTTCGGATTTTTAGTACGTAGTCTGAAGATGTATTTAGACTCTAGCTGTCGGAGTTTCTTCTTGCGATCTCCCAGGCGTTCACTTTCTTCCACTGAGTCCATACCAAAGAAATTCATGTTGTGCCAGTCCCCATTTTGACATGAGAGAAGATGTTTGGCGGTTGCATATGTTGAGTCTCGGTTTTTCACAGCTCTGATATGCTCGAGAATCCTCTTTTTAAGCATGCAAATCGTACTGCCAATGCATCTCATCCCACAGTTGCATTGAATACAGTATACTACGTATTTGGTAGTACATGTAATTTTCTGTGTAATTTCAATTTTTCTCCCCTCCGGATCTCTGAGGTTTTTCTTGTTCATTCCAATTTTACAGGCTTTGCAGTTGTTGCATTTATTGAACCCAATTTGTTGTTGTTCAAGCCAATTCTTAGTTATGTTTTTGGATTGAAAATGACTTTGGACTATTGCATCCTTGATTGATGGTGCTTTGCGAAAGGTAATTAGGGGTCTAGTCCCAATGATTTTGGCCAAGTCACCATCCTGTTGGAGTAGTGGCCAGTATTTCTGGACGCTTTGTCTAATTTTGTGTGCTTCTTTGCTATACGTCAGAATCAGTCGAGGATTCGATTGTGTCTCATTAAGATTGTTTCGCGGTTTATTGACCAAAATTTCAGTGCGTGTTAATTCATTAATCTTTCTTTTGCTTTTGTTGAGGTCACGTTCTTTGTATCCTCTATTGCTGAGTCTTTGTGCACTTTTTTCAATTTCATTTACTACATCATCATTTTTGGAGCAATTCCTTTTCATCCTGACGAATTCGCCAAAAGGGATGCTTCTTATAAGTGCTTTCGGGTGAAAACTTTCAGCGTGGAGGATGCTGTTCGTAGCAGTTTTCTTTCTGTATAGGGTGGTATGCAATTGGCCTTCGTCTATGTAGACTGTGATGTTCAAGAAATGTATTTTATGACGGTTGCTGTTACATGTGAAGGATAGCCCAATATCATTGTTGTTCAGGACTTCAAAATATTCCATAAATTCCTCCCTGCTACCATTCCAGATTAGGAATAGGTCATCGATATATCGTGACCAGAGGATAATTTTTTTCAGAGCTTTTTCGTTGTTGGGTCCCCAGGCTATTTCCTTCTCCCACCACCCCATAGTTAGATTGGCATAGTTGGGGGAGAAGGAAACGCCCATGGCGCAGCCACAGAGTTGGTGATATATTTCATGGTTAAAGAGAAAAATATTATTGTTAAGGCACATCTGTATCATGGTTAGTAGCATTGCAGAGTGTTTCAGTTCGCCTATATTTCTTTGCTTCAAGAAATATGCGCATGCGTTGAGTCCCACTCTGTTGGATAGAAGTGTACAGGGAGACGACATAAATTGTGACCATTAAATATGCTGGATCCCAAGTGGTATTAGAAAGGATTCGGAGAAAATCTCCTGTATCTTGAATGTAAGAGTTTAGGTCTCGGACCATGGGGGACAAGTAGTGATCAACATATGAGGAGATATTTTCGTACAAGGAATTGCAAGACGATACGATAGGTCTTCCCGGGGGATTTATTAGGGTTTTGTGAATCTTAGGCAAGAAATAAATCTTAGGAATCGTATGGTTTTTTACAAACAGAAATTTGCGTTCGTCTGTGTTGATTAGTCCTTGTGAATGCCAAGTATCCAAATTTTTTCGGACTTCAATCCTTTTATGGATCGGATTAGATTTAAGTTTGATGTATTTTTCCAAATCATTTAATTATCTGTATGCTTCATCCTTGTAGTCGCCTATGTTTTGGATCACTAGATTTCCGCCCTTGTCCGCAGGCATAATGATAATGTTGGTATTGTTTGCGAGTGACTGTATTGCAAAGTTTTCTGCTTGTGATGTATTCTCCCTTAGTTTGGTATTTCTCAATTTATCCATTTGGCCTATTTCATGCATGATTGCCTCTGAGAAGGAATCAATTTTGTTGCCAGGATGTAATTGCGGGCAATATTTGGATTTATTCTTCAGGCCACTTGTAATGTGGTGTTTAGTGCTCATATCAAGTTGATGCAGCATCTCCATTTCAGTAGTTTCGTGACTTTCGTAACTGTATGTAAGATCAAATAAGATTTTTAGGTCTGGTATTTCTTCAATAGTTAGAGCAGGGTGGTGGTCTTCATTCTGTACACTCGCGTCGTCCAAGATGTTGGTCGGGTCTTTGTTGATAACAGGGTTATTTGCGTATGTTTTGACAAGTTTTAGTTTGCGTACATACTTGTATAAATCAATCTTCGTATTGGTGTAATTGAAAAGTTTTTGAGGGCAGAAGGTGAGGCCTTTGTTTAGTATTTGATTTTCTATTTTAGTGGGAGTGTAGTCTGACAGATTGATCGCTAAATTTTCTTGATCTAGTTCTTTTTTGTTGATCTGTTTCTCAGTCAATATTGTCTTTTTGGACCTGGATCTTCTGGTTTTTCTATGGCTTCTGAAGACTTTGTATCTCCTCTTCCAGACCCTCTGCCTCTTCCTCTGCCTCTTCCTCTTCCTCTCCCTCTGCCCGGTCCCCGATTCCTGGATAGGTTTTGATCTAAGTTGACCAGGCGCATTTCTTCTAAAAAAGTAATCGTGCCAGTAGTGGTGGTTTTGGCCATTGCCTCATTGTCACTTTCAGTGATGTCAGATTCACTGCTAGGGTCATCCCTTATTTCGTGAGGTTTGGTGACGTAGTTCTTCTTGAGTGCATCGAATCTTTTTGCAAATGTTAATATTTGCCCCATTTTGTAATCTGCCTCATCACGTATGAATTTTCTGTGTTTTCTCTGTTGGATTTCGTCCTCGTATTTTTCAAGACGATCTTCCATTTCTTTACGTAGTTTGTCGGTTTCTTCCTTGTCTTGCAATGAGATTTGGGTTTCTAGATTCATTATTAGCAAGTGAATCTCCTCTAGATCTTTTTCGGCATACTTGATTAAAATACGCATCATATTCTGGCTACAAGCCATGTTGTTAGCTCCCCATTCCTCTAGCATGTCTGTCCTCGTGTCAGGGTGAGTCGGCATTGTGAATATTCTTAAGCCCCGAGGTACTCTCTCTACTTCCAGATATTTTTGTAAGGCCAGTGCTTCCCAACTTTTACTGATCTCACGTTTGTATTGCTTTTCAACTTGAATTAACAATTGTTTCACTGTAGGATTTTGTTCAGCCGCTTTAGTTTGTTCCGTGTTTGCTGACGGTGATGCATTGCCACCTGGTAGAAACAAAGTTGCTGCTTTCAGTGCGTGTTTAACTTTACGTGCTTTAACCGCGAAACAATCTTAATGACACAATCGAATCCTCGACTGATTCTGACGGATAGCAAAGAAGCACACAAAATTAGACCAAGCGTCCAGAAATACTGGCCACTACTCCAACAGGATCGTGACTTGGCCAAAATCATTGGGACTAGACCCCTAATTACCTTTCGCAAAGCACCATCAATCAAGGATACAATAGTCCAAAGTCGTTTTCAATCCAAAAACATAACTAAGAATTGGCTTGAACAACAACAAATTGGGTTCAATAAATGCAACAACTGCAAAGCCTGTAAAATTGGAATGAACAAGAAAAACCTCAGAGATCCGGAGGGGAGAAAAATTGAAATTACACAGAAAATTACATGTACTACCAAATAGGTAGTATACTGTATTCAATGCAACTGTGGGATGAGATACATTGGCAGTACGATTTGCATGCTTAAAAAGAGGATTCTCGAGCATATCAGAGCTGTGAAAAACCGAGACTCAACATATGCAACCGCCAAACATCTTCTCTCATGTCAAAATGGGGACTGGCACAACATGAACTTCTTTGCTATTGACTCAGTGGAAGAAAGTGAACGCTTGGGAGATCGCAAGAAGAAACTCCGACAGCTAGAGTCTAAATACATCCTCAGACTACATACTAAAAATCCGAAGGGGATGAACGTTGATGAAGAATTCTATGTTCATCTATAAATATGAACTCTAATCAATGTCTGTACCAATGTGGCTAATTAACTTTACAGCTGCATCATGACAATGGATGCATAATCAATCGTACTAGACGATCACAATGTCTCCCTACTGAGTAGGCACACATGCATCTACATAATCCTAACACTAACATCAGTATGCAGTCAATAGGGGTACTACACAATTGATCAGACCAACTTTAGACTGTCAAACTGCAATGTCGTGTTCGGTTTAATTACTATCAATTAACACTTTTTCCTCTTCTTTTTTCTTTTATGATTACCTTACTCACAATAAGGACTGATTAGCCTTAACACTAAATCACGAATGCATTGGTAACCAGGGTAATTGCATTTACAATGTGTACAATTATCGTTTCTGTCATAAGGTGACCCCTGATGTAATTTGAACTACAACTCCCAGAATTCAATGGGAGCAATCTATGGACAGGATATGACATAAAATATCAGCTGACAGCAGTGTCACCTACCGTGAGAAAGGCCGTCCTGGCCGAAACGCGTCGGTACGACAGACTGGGCTCTGTTTAAATAAATTTCGAAAACTACTGGTTCCAGAGTGCGGCGTCCTTTGTCAGAAAAAAAAAAATTATATATATATATAACCTACTGGCGGTCGCTATAGTTAGGACCACGTTTCCATAGGAAATCCGCAACATTCTATTTTGAATAACTTTGGCGCCGGTTGACGAATCCTCGTGAATTTTTCAAAATAGGTGGGGCGCTACGCTCCGCTCCTACCCTGAAAGTCTCGGGGGGGATTTGTCAAGCGGGGGCTGAGATAAAAGGGGGGTCCCAAAACGCGTTTTTCCCATGCATTTTTCCATAGGACCTTTAGACACAGCTACAGCCCGAACGGCTGAACAGAATTACTAGAAATTTGGCAGAGAGGTAGTCCTCAGGTCAAGGAAGTGCCTTTTGTAGGTTTGGTGTAAATCTGTTCAGTAGATTCTGAGGAAATGGCCTTTAAATCAATATATATATCTGAGCCAGCTTACGGTGCGCTTACCGTACGCGTACGGTGGCGTGCGCGAGCGCGATTCTGATTGGCTCTTAGATCTTAGTAAACATTTGAATCGGTCGAAACCAGGAAGCGGCGGCTGCCATTTCGTGTGTTTCACTCAGAAAAAAAAGAGTGATATCTTGAAAGGGCAAGGAGGAGAGTTACAGACCCCCTAACATTTGTAAGGGGGTCAAAGAAGGACAGAAAAGTACAAAGAAAACATTTATTGATTTTAAAAAAAAATCTCGGGGTACGCGTACGGTAAGCTCAATGTACGCGTACGGTAGAAAAAAAATAAAATACAAGAAATGAAATGCAGATTTAAGAGTTTAGATATTAGGGGGCTCTAAAAAGAGCCGTTGTGTTTATGAAGTGATTTATTAGTGGTACCTACAAGTAAGTACCGATGCAGAGTCTAAGGTTCAAGAGGAAGACTCTGTTCCCTTCATCATTGAAGTGCACACCATCTCCTCTATAAATGTCTTGCATGTCGTAACGCAAGTTGTTGTGGTAAATGGAACCCATACCATAGTCACGGAGGAAAGCAGAAACAGATTTGTTGACGTGCTTTCTTGCTTTGTCAATCTGCGGACAGAAATGATTGGACCAGTTCCATTTTTGCCTTTGGCATATGTTAGAAAACACAAAGGCAGTTTTAGGGAAAAGTGAAAACAGTTGTGCAAAGGTGTCCTTCATAAGCATTTCCAGACCTACCCCAGTCAAAGTGCCTAGGTCATTGCCACCACAGTGCACTATTATGAGGTCAGGGTGTTGGATTTGTATGAAGGATTTCACCAATGGCATCAATTGGTGCCACTTTAACCCTCTCTGACCAATCCATTTAATGTCTACATTTGGCAAAGCAAGGTCTCTCACCATATCTGTTTTCTCTGCATACTTTTCACTCCAGAAGACATAGCTGTGCCCTACAATCCACACTGTGAACATCTTCAAAGGAGAACTGGATGCACTCAGGAGGTGTAATTCAGTAGAATGGTAAAAAGAAATGAAAGACAGTTTGGAAATGGAGGCATACATATTTTTTTCATAAAAAAAAGAACTGATTGGCTGTTTCATACCATTCTAGAATAAAAACTAGGCTGTATGGGTAAATTAATAGAAGCATGTTTTGTATTGGTACAGAAAAATGTGTTACCAAAGAACAGTACTATGGATTTGCTGTTAGGTTTGAAAAGTCAAGCACTCTTGCTCTGTGGAATTGAAACATTGTTTGGTGAACTTCTGACCTAACTGCACACAGCAGTGTTCCATGAGCTGTTGCTATGGTAGCAGGCAGAAGTCAAGTTGGGGGAAGGGTACTAGGCAGAAGTCAAGTTGCGGGAAGGGTACTTTTGGGAAAGGTTTGGTTTTCAACCAATAGAAATGTGTGATTACATTTGAAAAAAAGGGGAAGCACTGAGATTTGAAATTAACATGTATATGTGTGGAAAAAGAGAGGGAAAGTTTGCCATTATCTGGTTCTGCTGAGAGGAGAGAGGTGTAAAGAACAGAGATCCTGGCTCTGATAATCTGCTGTTTGAGTGCCACATTTCTTTCACAGCTAACTAATTTTAAAGGTGAGTTTAGAGTTTGAGAGGGGATGTATATGGTAAATTAAGAAATGAATAATAGAAATGGAATTCCTTTTGTTGAAGTTGTGTTTATTATTTTCTGTTTTGGGAGAAATTTAAATGTGAGGAACATGTAAAATAATATGGACTATGTTTTCACTATAAATTAAGGTGTACTGGTAAAAATAAAGAATACTTTAAGGGTTTGAGGTTGCCCTTGCTGGAGTGTAGTCAGTCACCCAGGTTACACATGGTGCTGGTCTGAAAAAGCAGTTTGGACATGTGCTTTTTTAAGAATCTGAAAAGTGGATTCATAATGTGTCAGTCTGTAAAAGTGTTTATCACTTGCCAAAAAAAAGAGTAGTAAGTGTGCTTTCAAATTGGCAAAGAAATTTCGTTTTGTGACTAATGTGAAAACATGACTCTGTGTGCAAATAGGAATTACAGGCAGAGATTTATTGCATATTGCTCTGGTGATTTCACAGTTGCATTAGATGGAAAGGGGGAGCCTTTTTTTGGTGCAGAAGCAGACTCTTAGCACACACCCAGCTGCTTACCCTGTGGAATCATGCACAGTATTCACAAGCGAGTGGGGTTTGAGGTTTCAGTCAGTAATGCAAATACATTCAGCATCACTAAGGCTGGTTGCCCTTGCTGGAGTGTAGTCAGTCACCCAGGTTACACATGGTGCTGGTCTGAAAAAGCAGTTTGGACATGTGCTTTTTTAAGAATCTGAAAAGTGGATTCATAATGTGTCAGTCTGTAAAAGTACTTTTCACTTGCCTAAAAAGTAGTAGAAAGTATGCTTTGCAATTGGCAAAGAAATTTCGTTTTCTGCCTAATTTCAAAGCATGACTCTGTGTGCACACAGGAATTGTTTTTAGATATTTAATTGGTGAAGGTGTTATTGTGATTTTCATTTATAGGAAAGGAGTTTATAGTATTTTAAGATTTCTAAAGAACATAAAAATGTAGTAATATATTTAAATAAAATAAAGGAATTTTTTTTTAGTTTTTTTCAGGTATTGCTGAAGAGCAGTGAACAAAATTTAAGATGCCTACAAAATCCAGAGTAAAAGACCACAAAAAAAACCTATATTTGAAGACAACTGGAGGACCTAAGTTAGTTGGAGATGCTCATGTTGGGAAAAAGAGAAAATCTTCTGGTAAGCAGACAAAAAATTTTTTAAAGAACATATTCAAAAAAAGGAAAAATGTACAAAATGTCTGTACTGGAAAGAATGTTTTCAATAGAAAAGGACAGGAAAAAATTGAGAATTTAGTTAATGCAAATATACCTTCTGCAACTAAAAAGATTAACTTAAACAGAAAAACAGCGTTTAAAGAGATACGTAGAAAAATGTTTCAGAGAAGAGTTATGTCCAATTTGATAAAGGATGTGAAGAAATGTAAGCAAAAGGCTAAGTTTTATAAGAGAAAAAAAGAAATTGAAGCCATTGCAGCAAAGGCATTAGAATTAAAAAGGAAACTATTCATTTTAATTTTGAATAGGATGCGTACATTAGATAAAATGGTTAATGTACTGAAATCACAAAGCAAAAGGAAAAGAGTAGTGAACAGAACAAACTTTTGTAAAGTGTTTTTAGGAAAATGGATGCATAGTTCAAGTAGTGAACCTTTTTTTAATGAAGAGAGCTATTTTCAAAGTAATAGTTTGCTGCATGCAGTTGACACCAGAGGTCGTGCTTACGAAGTGAAAAATGGTTGCATAATGGAGAAGGAGATAATGGTTCCAAGAGATGAGGTACAAGTGATGGCGGATGAGGCTATGGGGAGACGTCCTAAAGCCCCAGTGTACACTTGGAATTGTAGTAGTATTTGCACTGTGCGTCAGGAATCTATTGATACATTTCGTGAGTTTCTAAGAGAATATAGTAAAAAAAGTGTAAAACAGAAGATTAAGGTGCTTCAAAGTCTAGATCCATGCAGAGTGAGAGAGAATACTGGTTTGCAGGGTCATTCTCTGGCTTGTCTATCTAGAAATTGTGTAATAGTGTTTTCCATCATTTTAGGATGCTGGCTGTTCATCATACTGAAATGAGAAAGTTTGTGAGACGGTTGTATTTTGCTAAAAGTCCAGCAATAAAGTTAGATGAATTGAATAGGGCTCTGTTCCGTGGATCGGTATCAGATGTAGAGAAGGTTGTTGATGAAATTCAGTTTTGTTACTTTGGTCCTGAACAAAACAGTGCAGAAAAGGACACAGTAAATGAGGAAGAAGTGGAAGAGAATGTAGAACCCTCTGTAAGTAAGACATTTAATGATCACATAACAAAATTTGCAATAATCTCTAATGAAAGACCAAATATTACTTGTATTTGTTGCCGCAGAACTCATTATAGAAAACAAACTAGGAATGTTGATCTCTACAGAAAGAGTGAAAATGAAGATAATTCTAAGTGGAAGGATTTTGCCACATATATATTTCTTGAAAATTGTTTTGAATTGGGTGAAGATCAGCGTATTTGTAAATACTGTTACAACAAGTTAGAGGAAAATAGAATGCCGACCAGAGCTGTACATAATAATTTAGAATTGGATGCTATTCCTGCTGAACTTTCTGAATTAAATACATACGAGTCTATACTCATTCAATGTGTTCATCTGTTCCAGACCATAGTACGTATGGAGCCCAAAACTGGTAAATTACCTCCTTCAGATTTACTGAGAGGTTTAAAAGGTAGAGTGGTGTATTTGCCCTTGGATTTGAAAAAAAATATGGAAACTATTGATGCGGATACTTTGGAAACTGAACCATTAATTATTCTGGTTAATGGTGTACCTACAAAGAATAAGAAGATTTGGCAGGAGCTGGTAGATGTACGGAAAGTACAAAGAGCAAATTTGTATTTGAAAAGGAATAACAAATGGTATGAATCAATTTATATAGAAGAAGAAGATTTACAAGAAGACACAAACACCAACTGGACAAATTGAAAAAGTGGACAAGTCAAAGGAAGAAGAAATTTATGAACATTTTAGCATACATCCTCTTCATTCAAAAGAAGTTATGGGAGACAATATTGATCTGTTTCAGATGAAGAAAGCAAAAGGAACTCCCGTGAGTGTATGGGAGGAGAGCTTGGAAGCTCGATTTTTTCCCCAGCTGTTTCCTAAAGGAAAAGGAGGACGATACGATGAACGTCCGGAACAGATTCCAGCTTCTGAGTATCGGACTACGAGACTATATGCTGAAGATCCCAGATTTCGACAAAGTATTCCTTATTTGTTCCATCTTTTATTTGAAAGCGACTTGTCTGCACTGTCATATGCAGTAAATCACATTTTAAAAAGTGGAGTACATTTACAAAATGTGTCTGCTAAGGATTTTATGGAGAAAGTGCAGCACCGAGATGATCATTTGGAAACACAACTGATCAATCTGATGGCTTGTCAGCGTGGGACAAATGAATATTGGTACAGACGCCATGGTGAATTAAAATGCATGTTACGGAATTTAGGAACACCAACATGGTTCGTTACCCTAAGCTGTGCTGAGTACGCTTGGGATGATTTACTGGATTTTCTACGAGAGGCAAATTCAAACATTAAAAACATCGAATACAAGACAGCAGGAGAACTGTGCTCATTGGATCCGGTTAATGTTTGCAGATATTTCAATCATAGATTTGAGGCTATGATGTCGTTCATCTGCAATAAAAAAAATCCACCTCTAGGAGAAGTAGTGGATTTCTTTTGGAGAAAAGAGTACCAGGCAAGAGGTGCTCCTCATATTCATATGCTGTTGTGGATCAAGGATGCCCCAAAGTTTGGAACAGATGCTGATGAAGCAGTGTTATCTTACATTGAAGAATATGCAACATGTGCTATACCAAAAAACACAGAAGAGAAAAAGTTAAAGGAGCAAGTTTTACGTTTCCAAAGTCATCGGTGTGGAAAATACTGTCGACGGAAATACAAGAGCAAAGATAAATACTACACTAAATGTCGATTTGGATTTCCTAGACCTGTTCTTTCAAATGGAAGAGTAAACAGTTTTATGTCATCTGTGAGACATACTATCACAAGAAAATCACCTAAGAATACCTACAACCTTAAAAGAAAAGAAGAATCAAAAAATATAAATGACTACAACCCAGTCATTTTATCCATGTGGAATGCTAACATGGATATACAGTATGTAGCTGACAATTCCATTGCTGTTGCTCGATATGTAACGTCTTACATTACGAAATCAGAAAAAACAGAATTGAAGGAAATGTGGGAAGAGATTTCTCACGAGAAGACTGTCAGTAAGAAGCTGTACAGTTTCAGTTTGAAGATGTTATCGCATCGAGAAATTGGATCCTACGAATGTTCAGATAGGTTATCTTCTGCAAGTCTCTACTCGAAATCAAGAAGAATAATTTGGGCAAGTTTAGGCCTTGCAGCAATGAGAAATCGGGTACTGAAATCTGTTGGAGAAATTGAATATTTGGCCGAGAATGACCCAGAAAGTACAGATATTTTGAAATCAAACATGTTGGACACATATTATCCCAAGAGAAGTCATCATCTGGAGAACATGTGTCTCTATGAAGTGCTGCAGAACTACATTTATTCACGGAAAGCCACAGAAGACATCAACAATGGAAAATATAAAGTCATTGGTGAGGAAGGATGTTTGGTGAAGCAAACAAAAGGAAGTTTGATAAATCACAGGAAGCTGAGTTGCGACACTACTGACAAAAAGGAATTTTACTACTTGGCTCTTTTACAGCTGTTTAAACCATGGCGTACAGAGGATGAACTACTGGGAGAATTTCAAAGCTATGAAGATTCTTTTAATGCTTGCAAAGACAGCATACAATGCAGTACATTCTCAACTTATCTGCAAATGTTAAATGAAGAAATTGAACAGGAAACTACAATTGCAGCAGAAATAGCTAGAGACAGTTCTCAGGACAGCCAAAGTTCAGGAACACTCAGTCAAGATCCCCTAGGACAACCAATCGTTGAAAATGAAGCATCAATAGCCATGAATGAAGTGGAAACGGCTATGAATCAAGCTCAAGAAGAATTTATAGACTTACAAAATTTGGAAAGACAACTGAACGAAGAGCAGCAATAAATTTATGAAGAGATCAGAAACTAAATTGATCACGGATTTCTACATGAAAAAAAAGAGTGCTCATGCACATCATTTCATCCAATCAGGATGTATGTAAGCGGACAAGCTGGAACTGGAAAAAGTTTCCTTATAAAAGTCATCAGAAGCTACCTACAGCAAAAAACGGATTCTACTTTGTCTTGTGTGGTTACTGCTCCAACTGGGTTAGCAGCATATAACATAAAAGGAATCACTTTACATCGTTTGCTAATGTTACCAGTGGAGCATGAGAACAAAATACAATACTACAAGCTAACTGGAGAAGCATGCTTGGAAGTTTCAAGAGTATTTAAGAAGATGCAAGTTCTCATTATTGATGAGGTGAGCATGGTATCAAACTTAATGCTTGCCTTTGTGCATTTAAGAATGCAGCAAATTCTGAAGACAGACTATGACGTGTTATTTGGAGGAAAACACGTCATAGTTTTTGGAGATCTTTTGCAACTTACTCCAGTTAAAGGACAACCAGTGTTTAATACTGTGACACATGAAGACACGAAGAAGTCATTGGGAAGCATCGGTAATACAAATATTTGGTCCTTCTTTGAGTACAAGGAACTTACTACTAATATGAGGCAAGCAAACGATGAAGAATATGGAAGTATTCTGAAAGATATCAGAATTGGACTACTCACTGAAGCTGGCACGAAAGCATTACAGAGTCGGCTGCTACATCATTTATTTCCAAAGGAAGAAATAGTTGCAGAGAACATATACAAGAACATTGCAGAAAAGAAAAGTGTCATGTGCTTAATGCCAACTCTACGTGAATGCTCAATATTCAATGAGGAGCTTTTGAAATTGGAAAAGGAAGATATCAGGAAATTGGAAGCAGTGGACAAAATTGAGGATGGAAGAATTACTGTCACATTAACAGGCACACTGAAAAATAAATTGGATTCACTAGAGAAGAACATTTCCAAAACAGCTGGATTAGAAAAAAATCTATATGTTTACATGAACTGTAGAGTATTTTTAAGGAGAAATTTGGATGTTGAAAAAGGTTTAGTTAATGGAGCTATGGGAAGAGTTGTGGGTTTTATTAATTATCAGAAAAATGATGGAATTTGATCAGATAGAAGAAGTGTAAGATATTTGTCGTTGTTCAGTTCGTTTCATGCTTGTGAAAGACTTATATGTACGTAGGAAGCAGTTTCCGTTTTCTCTAGCATATGCTGTAACTATTCACAAGTCTCAAGGATTGACTGTAGATTGTGCATTTGTGAACATTGGTTCACCTGTGTTCAAAGAAGGTATGGCATATGTTGCTTTGTCACGAGTGAAAACATTATCAGGTTTATTCATGATAGACTTTGATGACTCAAAAGTTAGTGCTGATGCAAATTGTGTAAAGGAGTATAATAGATTAAGAAGAAGCTACGCTCCTCATTTAGGTCAGTATCCTGTGTTGGAGAAACGTGTAGTTTCACGTAAAAGGAGAAATGAGAATATCTGTAATGAAGATGTAGAGAGGAGGAAAAAAAAGAGGAGTGATGTAATTGCAAGCAAAAAGAAAAAGGAAAATGAAGAACAGGTTGTAGGATGTCATTTTGAAAATAGCTCTGGTGTCAACTGCTACGCTAATGTGGTGCTGAATGTTGCATTTTATCTGATTAGTGTGCAAGAGCAGATAATAGTAAATCAGGGAAAAAGATTCTGTTCTGAGTTGAGTCTCCTTTTTCAAAAGCTGAGTAATGATAAAACTCAAATAGAAAGTGCTACTGAAATTAGAAAACTTTTAGATGTATGTTCAGGACGAACAGTTTTCTCAAAATGTACAGCAAGACGCACAGGAATTCTTGATGTTTTTTCTTCAGGTACTGGAAGAAGGGGTTCCCATTGAAAATGTATTTGGTCTCTCTTATAAATGGGAACATAGTTGTGAAAACTGTTATAATATATGTGGCTCTAATGTTGATTCTGAAAGGTTTATTTATTTAACATTGCCAGAAAGTAAAACAGTCACTTTTGCTAAATTAGTTAAAGATGCTAATCATAGCATGGAATGCAGTGAGTGTCAATCTGACATGTTTTCAACGTTAATTTTAAAGGAATACGGACAGTATGTAATTTTAATGATGCAACGCTGTAAAGCTGATGGTTCAAAATTAGATACTTTAATAAAGAAGTTTACAGGACAACAATTATCAATTTCAGGAAAAACTTTTGTAACAGTTGCAATAATTTTCCATGATGGACCTACTGTAACTTCTGGTCATTACACAGTTTATCTTAAATGTGAAAAAGGCTGGACACTGTGTAATGATTCCCAATTGATTTTTAAGCAACGTTTGCCTTTTGATTTAGCAAATTCCTATCTAATCTCCCTGAAACCTAAATTTTAGAGAGACTTGGCAACATCTGGACAAAACAATTTTACCATTTTATTGGATTACCATTGGAATTTTCAAAAAAAATGATTTTACAAATTATCATTTGGCCTAATGGAAAGGTAACCAATTGTAATGTGGACTTTTTCAATTTTTAATGAAACTTTGGAAAACCAAAAATTTAGAAAAAATCGGTAACATCTGCACAATTTAAATTTTGGAATGTTATTGGATTGCCATTGGAAATTTATTCAAAAAAGATTTTTAAAATTACTATTTGGCCATGCGGAAAGGTAAACAATTCTATTGTGGACTTATTTAATTATTAATAAATCTTTCGGAAACCAAAATGTTAGAGAATCGGTGAGATCTGTACAATTTAAACTTTAGATTTTTATTGGATTACCATTGGAAATTTAATCAAAAAAGAATTTTAAAATTACTATTTGGCCTAAAGGAAATGGAACCAGATGTATTGTGGAGTTATTTGAGATATATTTTTGTGATTATACTTCTGAAACAAAAATATCAGACGGTATTTTAAAGAAATAGGTATTGATATTAGATGATATTTTTTAAGAATATTATGTATTTCTATAAAGTTATGTTTATGCAAAAAGAGATTGTGGGCTTTTTTAAAACAATCTTTGAGATTGTAAATTTTTTTTTTGCCCGCTGTTAAATGATGAATGCAATTGCTTTCACAATTTATAGTGAAATGCAATATATTCTGAAAACAGCAAAAAAAAGGCAATTTTTTTTTGAAAAATATGTAAATATGTGTACTGTATTATAAAATGTTTTATTAAATATTAATACTTTTTTCTTTTTTTTCAGTTTGAGATAGAAAATTTTCGAAAACTAGAACCATTTTTAAAGCAATTAAAAAAAAATTTAAATGAATAAATATTTTTTTGAGTGGGTATGGTAAGTCAAAAATTTCATGGTCCCTTTTTTCCACTTCTCCACAGTCTCTCAAGGACCTTGTAATGTGATAATTGATTTTTAGTGTTTTTTTTAAAAAAATAAAAATAATTACGCGTACGGTACGCGTACGGTAAAAAAAAAAGTTAAAAAAAATATATAAAAAAAAGTTGAAAGGTAAGGTTGGCTCTTAAAAGAGACGTTGTGTTCATGCAGGGACAGAGGAAAGAAAGAATGGGAATATTAGTCGGTACGACAAATGTGCTGATCTATTTTATTGTTTACTAGGGAAATACTGGTCTCCCTATGACAAATTAGATCATGACAAGTGGCGCACCGTATTTCAACCCTCAGAAACCGAGGGTTAATTTCCAGAGGACGAGAAAAAGGAGATTCTCCCCCCACAGATGAAGGGCTCACCTGACCTGCCGAAGATGGACTTGGCACTGCAGATGATGGTCCAGGCTGAGCTGCTGTGGATGTGCTTGGTTGACTTACTGAAGGGTTACCTTCAGTATGTCGAGCATGTGTCCTTCTGTGTACATCCTTAAGGTGTCTCAACATGGTGTGATTCCCGAAGGAATACTTCTTGTTGGGATTCCCTCTTGAAAGTACACGCTTACACAGCTTACAAGTCACTAAGGGTGCATTTACCTTTTGCTGGCCCTCTGGAAAAGAAAAATACTCCCATATGAAAGAGGTCTTTTGTTTCCTCGTTCTCTGCCTCAAGGTAGTGCTGCTAGCCTCACTCTCAGAAGGGCTCTGCTGTTCTGCCATCGTATCACAAAGACAACCCAGCTCCTTCTCCTAAGGGATCACAAGCAGAAATGAGGGGAATGGGTGTGGTGTAGGAGAGTTCTAGAACTGAAAGTAGTTTCAACCAATCAAGTCTTGTTTCTTGATCACATGATCTACCGTGCGCGTACGTTACGCTTACGGCAAAAGTACGTATGCGCATAAAAAAGACGCATGCGCAAAACAGATACGCCCCTTCACTTCCGCGTAACGTGCGCGTGCAGCGTACGCGTTACGCGCTGTGCACGCGTGACGTGCGTCTACGCAAATTGCGTAAATGAACGCAAACAGCATAGAAATCTAACGTAATTAAAGCAAGACGTGCGCTTACCGTACGCGCACGTTAAAAAAAAAAAGGAAAAAAAAAAATTATACTAATCTTACCTGTTTATTTTATAAAAATGGTAAAATAAAAAAATATTGTAGAATTTTTAAAATGTAACCATAGTCTTTAAAAAAGGATAGAAAATTAAAAGAAAAATATGTAAAAAAAAAAGAAAAAAAAAGAAAAAATTTGCATTTAAAAAACCTTGCAAATTCACTGAAAAAACCATGGGTTTCACACACGTTATAGTTAGGAATTAGCATTTAAAAAACCTTGCAAATTCACTGAAAAAACCAAAGGTTTCACACATGTTATAGTTAGCTGGACATTTCACTCGTAAAAAACCATTGAAATTCCCCCGTTATAGTTAGTTCAGCTAACTATAACTCGCGCGCCCGCAATGCACTACTGATGACGTCACATATTACATCACTCATGACATGGTCACTGACATCACTCATGACATCACTCATGACATCACTCATGACATCACTCATGACATCACTCATGACATCACTGATGACATCACTGATGACATCACTGATGACATCACTGATGACATCATCCTTGTGATAGAGTGGCAGACCTCCTCTTCCCCTAATATAACCATTGGAACACACATTCAAAAATAGAAACTAAAATGTTCAAAATAATGAACAAATCAATATCAGTTACAACAACCTATTCAGTAATTCTAAGAACCACATACACAGTCATTCACCAACAGTCCTCTACAGTCACTCATACATGTACTCACTCATCATATGTATTCATACACCTATACATCCTGTTACACAACGCCACTCATCCATAGAGTTACTCACACACAAAGTCACTCATGCTAATAAAGAATCAAACATCCATTTACTTGCATATACAGTTATACACACACCACCACACTTACTTCTACAGAAACTTACATATACTTACTCTTTTAAACAATAACTTATAGAAACACATACTTATTCATACAGGAACTCTTCCAATCTCTCACTCTCACATATACTCACTTATATACACCAATAGTCACATATACTAGTTTAAAACATATGTAGTTACTCATAAAGACACTATTGAGTCATTCACTCACTAACACACCCATGCACACACTCATCCACCCATACAGTCCTGCACACATGCTGTATTCAACACATACAAACAGTGAGTCACTCATTCATGCACCTATGCACTAAGTAATACCCCCCACCGAACCATACAGAAACTCAGACACTCATACTGATAAAAAACCAACTAATAACCTATATAGACACTCATGTAGCTACTCACCAACCCATGCAGCCACTTATACACAAAGTAAGAAACTGATACAGATATTTTCATATTTAAAGATTACTCAGTAAGCCATGTATTCACTATGATACACTTAATCAGTCAGTTACACAAAAAAAAATTCAAAAAAAAAGCATCCATTTAGACACTTATATACCCATTTATTCTTCCATTGACCTTGAGATATACATAAATATAAAACATATTTAATTTTCAGAAAAACACACAATCACTGGATGATGTCATCAGTGATGTCATCAGTGATGTCATTTGAGATGTCATTTGAGATGTCATCAGTGATGTCATGAGTGATGTCAGTGACCATGTCATGAGTGATGTAATATGTGACGTCATCAGTAGTGCATTGCGGGCGCGCGAGTTATAGTTAGCTGAACTAACTATAACGGGGGAATTTCAATGGTTTTTTACGAGTGAAATGTCCAGCTAACTATAACATGTGTGAAACTTTTGGTTTTTTCATTGAATATATATAAGAATGAGTGGGTGTATAAGTTTCTGTATGGAGGATTTAGTAGGTATGCGACTGTGTGAGTGATTAAGTGTGTCTTATTGAATGCATGGGTTAGTAAGAGTATCTGTCTTGTGTAAACTGCTGCATGGGGTTGGTGAGTACTTGCATGAGTATTTGTGTGTGTGTGTTGTGTCTCTCTGTGCATAGATGGGAGTGGTTGAATCACTGGGTGTATGGGTTCAAGAGTGCATGTGGAAACAGCTGTGTGGGTGAGTGTGTGTATGGGTGTGTTGGTGAGTGAATGGATGTCTCAATGGTACATGTACAAGTAACTACATATTTAAAAGGCAGTATATGTGAGTGATGGTGTATATAAATAACTATATGTGAGTCAGTAATTGTGAGTGGCTGCATGGATGAGTGTGTATTTGTATCAGTGAGTCTGTAAGAGTAATTATGTGTTAGTATCTGTATGAATAAGTGAGGTGGTGTCTGTATAACTGTATAGGTGAGTAAATGGAAGTATGATGCTTTGCATGTCGGACTAGGGGTGTGAGTAAGTGGATATGTGGCAGTGTGTGAGTGTGTGTATTGGTGTATGAGTGCATAGGATAGTGTTATATTGATGAGTGACTGCATGTATGTAACTGTATGGGTGAATGAGTGGATCTGTGTGTAGACCTAGGAATCCGTGCGTATTTACTAACTGGTATTGATGTGTCTAATTTTTCAAAAATGGTAGTCTGTAATTTAGGGTGGGTATATCAAAGGTTATATTCAGGTGTAAGGAGGTGTATCTGATTTTCACATGGATAATGTCATCAGTGATGTCATTTGACATGTCATCAGTGATGTCACTGACCATGTCATGAATGATGTAATATGTGACGCCATCAGCGGTGCATTGGAGGGGCGCGAGATATAGTTAGCTGAACATACTATAATGCCAGAATTTCTATGGTTTGATACAAGTAATGTCCAACTAACGTGCCTGAAACCTATGGTTTTTTCAGTGAAATTCAAAGGTTTTTTAAATGAAAATTTGTAAGTCTAATGTACCTCAATCCTATGTTTTTTTATATATATATATATATATCAATCCGCAATCCCAGCTGATGCTGGCGTTAGCCTCCCCCCCTCACTCACTTTTGATGGTGGTCCGTAGCGAGGTGGCAATCCTCAATATATAAACCAGACGCTGTTATTCCTGGGTACTCGAACAACAAAGCAGCCACGGACAAATCTTGAGCTTTCAAAACCAGTTCTTTATTTGGACATAAGCCAAACGACCGACTCTACACGTTTCGGGATAGCAATCCCTTGCTCACGAGTAAAGTGTACAAAAAACCAGGAAGTATAAATCAATCACATGGTTTTCAAACAATCATGGAAAGGGAAAACATACTTTACTATGATTCCTTCTCAGTCTGTTTTCTTCTTTTCAATGAAAACTTTAAATCGTCTTACTGACAATGTTATCATGATGTATATTATTATGTTCGAATCGTTTAATAATTTGCTCATAATTAATTTAACCATTCGATTTTATGTCATAACTGTTTAAACGCCCAAGTGGGCGAAAATCAAAAAGTATTATAAAGTAATGGCCATAATGACAATCTTAAACAGAATATCTGAATGAGCTAATACTCATATAGACAATTGGCGCAATACACCGTAAATACAAAATAACCTTCGAAAAAGGCATACAGATTTCTTATTAACACTGATAACATCTTGCCCCAGTGAGCGTGAGTCAAAATCAAGGCCAAAACCTTCAAAGATACTAGACAACTTATTTATTCAATGAGCTAAATTAGATACTTTTAGTTTCTTTGCTTCTCTTCATGAATAATCATAATTTCTTCACATCTACAATTGTGAAAAAAACAGAAATTTTAGTGCCAAATTCACTGAGACTTAACCACTAAAAATGAAAGAACCTGACTAAGTACACTTTGAATGATTATTAAACTTTTTTGCTAAGAATTTTATAAAATGTACGAAACAGCTGGTCCTCTGTTGGACTCAATGAACTACATAAAACATTCTAATTCTTGTCTACATCTGATGATCATCCTAAATGGACAGCCAATTCTTCATCACAATTGTGTCCAATAGGTGCGAGAGTTCTGTACTGAATAATGAGTTTAGATTCAAGGCGCCTTAGTTCCTGGACTCTGTTACCCCCTCTTTCGTTAGTTTTTACAGAATCAAGAACACAAAAACTTAGCAAGTCACTAGTTTGATTGTGATGACTTGTGAAGTGACGTGCTATGGGGTACTGTTTATCGCCGTTTTTAATGGCGCGTAAATGTTCAAGGATTCTAATTTTGGCCTTGTGAATCGTACTTCCTATGTATACCTTTTGGCATGGACAAAATAAAGCATACACTACAAAATCAGTATTACATGTGGTATACTTTAAAATCTTGTAAGGTTTGTCAAATGGTGAGAGTATACATTCTTTACAGTTTTTACTATTTTTACATGCTTTGCATTTCCTGCATGTATAAAATCCCTGTATTCCTAGGGTATTAGCACGTGTGGGCTCAATCGCTTTGCACAGTGTATCTTTAATTGATGTTGCTTTCCTGTATGTAATCTGAGGGAAAGTTTCTACACTGTCTGAAATGTCTATCAGTGTGCAATACAGGCCAGAATTTGTTCAGGCTTTTGCGTACGTCATAGTTTTGATTGTTGAAGGTGGTGATAAATCTGATTTTATCAACTTCATCATTACTGTTTGTTTTGTCTGAGAGTAATAACTCTCTAGATATTTTGGCCACTTCTACTTGAGCTTTATTGATCACTGAATTATAATATCCTCTTTCTTTGAATCTATGGATCATTATTGATTCCTCTTTTTTGAAACTTTCCAACGAGCTACAATTTCGTTTTGCTCTTAATAATTCACCTAGAGGAATACTGTCTAGTAGTGATTTTGGATGACAACTGCGGGCATGTAGAAGGCTATTGCCCGCAGTTTTTTTTCGGAATAAACTACTTTTTAGGCCATCACTCTCAATGGTAAGGGACAGGTCTAAAAACTCAATGTTGGTTTGTGACCACTGACTCGTAAACTAAAGATTAAAATCATTAACATTGAGCTCTTCAACAAACGGATCAGCCTCACTTTCAGTGCCATTCACACGCAGAAAATGTCATCAATGTATCTTATCCATTTGACTACTTTGTTATTAAAGGTCTCATGTTCTCTGACTACTCTCTCCTCCCAGTACCCCAAATAGAGACCCGCAAAGCAAGGAGCAAAGCAGGTCCCCATTGAAGTACCGAGAGATTGTTTATAGATTTTCCCATCAAAAATGAAGAAATTCTGTTTTAAACATGTCATCATTTCAACCAGCATTTCCGTGTGGTAGAAATACGAGATGGATCTTTCTTTAATGTTTTTTTATATATATATAATATATTACAATAACAGGGCGGGTTGTGCTGAGTTTTATCCCGTTGTCAGGTGGCGTGTGATGTGCCGGTAACCCAAACCGGCATTGCAAATATACATCCAAGGATAAGAAGACACGAACTCTCAGGGATCCAAGTACTCCAACCATATATTTATTTTCAACCGCTACGCGTTTCGACACTTGTGGTGTCTTGATCACACGATAAAGCTGCTGTAAACCAACATGCCTTAGTACACAAGATATAATAAACACAAAGGTAGGACTCACGTCATACTTCTTTAGACTTTCGTGGTTAACAAGGTGGCCATTTTGTAACAAGAGTAGACATATGATTCAGATGTTAATTCGTACAATATATATGGTGTTATATTGGTTTTTACATGCGTTTTGATTTATACATCTAACTCCTCAGATCATTCTGAGTATATGCTATTCTTCATGGACTAGTGCCTATGTTACTCATTAACAAAAACGTTTTTGTACGTATACATACTTATATACTCTATACATGTCTTATCAATGGCTTATTTCATAATTAGTTTACCACGTTTGATAATATTCTCATAGCATGATCTTTGGTTTGATGCTCAATACATTCTCTGGACTAGTGCCTATTTCTGTTACATCGCTGCTGCCATATACTGCACAAGTTGTGCTAAATAAAGATACGCTGTGCAAAAAATCATTCTACATAGCGACAACAGAACAGTGCTTATATCTTTTTAGAAAAACCAGCATAATTTACAAGGTGGGATACCCAGATTGAAATCCACCGTGGATAATTGGCATGTGCCCCTACTGGTAGATAGCACCTGTGTAGTATATAACAAGTAACGGACGAGGATCTAATTATTGAAAAGCTGCTAGTTATAAGATTTCAATACCAAGTGGTAATGCATCTAGTGAGTCACTATTAGTCCGGTGTTTATAATGAAAAGTGAAAAAGGGAAAGGAAGAAAAGAAACAAAAAAATCAAAATAACTACATTATTATTATTATTGAGTCTTGTATAGCGCGTGGTTACCCTTGGGCATCCCAGCGCTCGTCCAGAGTACACACCAAACCAGCAGAGCACTAAGCAGGGAACAGATGAGTCTTTAAAAGTTTGCGAAATCGCAAGGTGCCAGTTTTGGAGCGAAGGGCATGCGGAAGGGAGTTCCATAATGCTGCCACGTTGACGGAAAATCTTCTACCGCCAATCCTGGCTTTTTTTACTTTCGCGACTTGCAAGAGATGTTGGTGGTCTGAGCGGAGGGCGCGAGAGGCCTTATAAGGTTGGACCATACTCCGCAGGATAGGGGGCCCTTTTCCCTGCAAGATTTTGTGAGCCATGCAGAGTGCTTTAAACTTCACCCTCTCTCTCACAGGGAGCCAGTGGAGCGCCTTCAGCGCAGGTCAGGCTGACTGCCGCCTGGGAAGGTCCGTCAATAGCCTGGCGGCAGCATTTTGCACTTGTTGCAATTTGTTTAGAGTTGATTCTGGAGCCCCCAGAAACAGTGCATTGCTGTAGTCCAGCCGTGAAATGATGAGACCCTGGATTAGTAACCTCCTAGTGGCCATCGGGAGGAGGGGTAGGATCTTCCGGGATGACCGGAGCAGGCAGAAACACACGCCTGCGGTCTTTTTTGCGTGTGTCTTGAAGGATAGGTCCTGCTCCAGCCACACCCCCAAGCTCTTAATCTCCTGTTTTGGGGTAGGTGGTGTTCCCAGACAGCTAGGCCAGCTACTAGGGGACAAGGAGGGAGGGGAGTTCCCCAGCATCATCAGTTCGGTTTTTGAACCGTTAAGTTTAAGTGCTGAGTTGCACATCCAGGTGAAGACCCTGGCTAAACATGTGTGCAGCAGGTCGGGTTGGTTCGCCGGCTGGGGAAGCCCAACCACCAACTGGGTATCATCCGCATAGCTGATGATCTTGATACCCAGTGGCAGTACCACACTCTCCAGTGGGGCCATATAGATATTAAATAGTGTGGGGCTCAGCGATGATCCCTGTGGCACACCACACTGGAGGGGAACCGATGTTGACTTCTCGTGGCCTTCCCAGACCTCAAACGTCCGATCTTGTAAGAAGGACGCGAGCCATTTCAGGGCCAACCCGGAGACCCCCACCCCCGACAGCCGCTGGAGTAACACCTGATGGTCTACGGTGTCAAATGCCGCACTAAGGTCCAGGAGGATCACTGCCACCGATCCCCCTGAATCCAAAATGCTCCTGGCATTCTCCACGACTGCCAGCAGGGCAGTGTCCGTCCCCTGGCCAGGGCGAAATCCCATTTGGGAGTCACCCAAGAGAGAGTTGGATTCCAGAAAACCCGAAAGACGCGTATTCACAAGTTTCTCCGCCACCTTGCTAAGGCCGGGGAGCAGGGAGATAGGCCTAAAATTAGCAAGGTCAGCGGGATCCAAGCTGGGCTTCTTCAGGAGGGCCTTAACTACCGCTCCTTTCCAGCTGGGAGGCACAACTCCTTGGGTAAAAGATAGGTTCAAAAGGTCCGTCACTGGGCCGCCGATGGTAGAAGCTACCTGCTTCAGGTATTTCATCGTTACCGGATCTCTCGGAGACCCACTCTTCAGGGTCACCAAGAGCCTCGTCCACAGTGACTGGACCAAAGGAGTCCAGCTCTGCTGTCCTCACCCCAGGCTGAGACCCAGGGTTGCATTCGGAGGATTGCTCCTGCACTAACCGAGGGAGGGACGCCAAGATGTTTCCTATCTTAGATTTAAAGAACATGGCTAATTCTGAGCATTTTTCACGCGGGTTGTCATGAGTGACCGGAGGTTCGGGGGTTTGCAGAAGTTCTCTGATGACCTTAAACGACTCTTTCGAGGAGTTAGAAGAGAGTCCTATTCTCTCCTCATAGAACTTGGATTTCGCTGCCCGGATGGCGGATTTGTAGATGTTAAGTGCTGCCCGGTATTCTCTCCGGCTCACTTCGCCCCAGTCCCTCCTCCAGATCCGCTCCTGCCTCTTGCAACCCTTCCTCAAAGCTCTGAGCACTGGCGTGTACCAGGGAGCTGAGCCCACTCTCTTACCCCTGGTGAGTAGTCTTTTCTTAGGGAGGATAGCATCGAGCGAGTTGGTCAACCAGGTGTTTAAGTTCGCATCAGCGACTAGCGGGTCAGGCCCGGGGGGGGGGGGGACGTGTCGCCTCCAAGTGTACTGCCCAGGTGTCGACTGGGAGCCTAGACCAGGCTCTTTCCACCGTGTATACTCTAGGTGTAGGTACCACTGGGACATCAAACTGCCACAGGGCCGGAACCATAAAATGATCTGTCCAGGGCAGAACCAGCGCGGGCAGTACTTTAAGGCGTTCCGAGTTCGAAAGAATGGGGTCGAGCAAGTGTCCCTTCCCGTGCGTTGCACCTGAATTGAACAGGTTAATCTCGAATGCTTTCAGATCACCCTGAAGATCTACTACCAGAGAGTCAGAGGGGTCATCAAAATGGATGTTAAAGTCACCTAGTGCCACAAAGTTGACTGTGGAAGAGGCAAGAAACGCGACCGTTTCAAGAAAAGAGTTGAGGAAGTTGCCCATGGTCCCAGGTGGGCGATGGACAAGGAGGCCTGCCAAGGAAGCGGTATGCGACAACCGTAGAGAGAATTGACAGCTCTGTCGCTCATCCCTCCATCCTGGACCTTACAGGTTAACGTATCCCTGTAAAGGATGGCAATTCCACCTCCCCGCCCTACTGGTCTATCTAGGTGAGATATAAGAAAGCCTGGTGGAAGTGTTCTGACCATATCCGGGCCGGAGCTGGAAGAGATCTAGGTTTCTGTTAAAAACAAGACGTCCAACTTGTGGTCGAGAATGAGGGAATTAATTTATGTCGCATGACTAGGGAGGGACCGACAGTTCAACAGGGCCATTGACAACAAACAATTGTCTTTGGCCGTTACCAGACCTTTATTACAGGCCCCGCAGGGCAGGAACGGTTGCCCTCCCTCGTGAACATACCTACATGCGGCGAGTTTCGGTGGCCGCCAATGCATGAGCTCATCCCTCGTGTACCTGATGAAAGCCGGAGATGGCATCCGTGAGTCGGGCAGGGGGACCGGCCCTATGCCCGTCTGGGCCCGGACGGGCACAGACTGGCTGAACTCTGGCGTAAATCCGGCGTCAGTCCGGCGTGACCGCTGCGCGTCAGCATGGCTACCTATAAGCACGCCTAGCGAAATAGAAAGGGGACTAGAGCGCGCGAAGGATCACCCACGCCCAATATGGCCACCACGAGTCGGGGGCAAAGGACCCGCAAAGTGCAGTGTTTTTCAGACAATTATAGTGCAGGTTAGATGTCAGCAGTGCGAGTATGCGAGGCCAGGCTTAAAAACAGGGGATAAGTGTCCAAACACAAACTAAAGTAAAAGACAAAAACGGGTCATTAAAAACAGAGCTTCCACAGACAAGCGCTGCAAGTATGGCGACACTGCTACATTATTTCATCCCATAATGAAAAAGTGCAATTGAGAAGAATCTCTTATCTTGTAATCGGTGCTGGTGATAGTTTTGGCGAGGAAAAGGGTAGGGAGCCTGTGACGTGAATTATAAGGTGATGGTTCCCTTCCTTTCCTCCTGTAAAATAAACATATAAGAGAACATTAAAATCAATTCAATATACCTCTTCACACAGGTAAAAACTGTTTTTTACATTGCTGACCGGATTAATTTATCCAAAGGGTATATTTACAGAGAACTTAAAATGAAGAAAGTCTGAAGTCGTATATACTCATTCCTCATGCAGATGTGTTGCTAGCTCCTCATCGAGGTTCTGACCTCCGGGGAATCGGGTTTCTAGTTCTAATATCCATTTGGATTCTTTCTTTCTTAGTGCTAGCTCCCTATTGCCTCCTCTGCTTCCTAGGTTAACCTGTTCAATCGCAAAGAATTGAAGAACTGAGTTTTTGGACTGGTGTTTCTCCTGAAAATGTCGTGCAATAGGGTAGTGTATGTTGATGTTGGTGAAAGCCCTGAGATGTTCTTGGATTCGTTTTTTGACCATACAGGTAGTACTGCCTACGTATCTGAGTTTGCAGGGGCTTGTGCTGCATATGAGAAATTGTGTTATCACTCTATTCTTTTTTGTACCTGGTATTTGAAATTCTTTTACCATCTTACTAGATTTGCAAGCTTTACAGTGCCCACAAGGATAGAAACCTTTAAGATTGTGGGTATTAGCTTTTTGGGAATTAGTAATGTCACCTCTGACAAGTATGTCTTTGAGACTTCTGCCTCTTCTGTAGGTTACCATTGGTCTTTCACTCAAACTTGAACCTAAGATGGAATCAGTTTTGAGAATCTTCCAATTGTCTGTTAAAATTTTATGGACTTGTTTTGATTGATGATTAAATGTTGTGATCACCCTAGTAGGTGCAGTGAAATAGATTTCTTTCTTGGTATATTCTAGGGATTTGGCCCTATCAATGCTATTAATTTTACTCAAGGCTTTTTGGAGTACCCACTTGGATAGCCACGCTCCTTGAATCTTTTCAACATAGTTTTTTGTTCTGTGTTGTATGTTTCTTCCGTCTACAGTTTCTTCGTGCCCTAAGTAACACTCCATAGGGAATACTCCATTTAAGGGGATCAGGATGAGCACTTAGTGCGTGAAGAAGACTGTTTCCTGCGGTTGCTTTGCGATGTAGGCTAGAAACAAGTAAACCATCTTTGACCATTATTAGTGTATCAAGGAATTCTACACTCTCTTTACTGATATGTGTAAATGTAATGTTGTACGAATTTCTCTTCAGTTTTGAGACAAAATCTGCGGCCTCCTTTTCACTGCCTTTCCATATATAGAGGTAGTCTATGTACCTCAACCAAAGTATTACTTGATCAAAATCTGATTGAAGATCACTGTCCTCACGGATCTCCTCCCATTTACCTAGGAAGAGGTTCGCGAAGCTCGGCGCAAAGCAAGTACCTATTGCAGTACCGCGTGTTTGCCTGTAGAGGTCGCCATTGAACATAAAGATATTGTTCGTGAGACACATCCTCATCATGTCTGCTATCATCTTTGTGTGTTCTAGGTAGCAAATGTCTCTTTTTCCTAGGTAGTGCATGCATGCATCAATACCCTGTTCGTGATCAATAATTGTATACAGAGAGTTCACGTCTAGGGTAATGAGAACATACTTTTCCTCCCATGTAATATCTTTCATTTTGTTTAAAAAGTCTTTGGTGTCCTCTATGTGAGATGGTAAGTGAATCACATATTCTTTAAGAAAATGGTCTACATATTTCGATAGGTTTTCATTTACATTGCCTACTGATGATACTATGGGCCTACCAGGAGGCACCAAGGGATCTTTGTGTATTTTAGGAAGTAGGTATAGTATGGGTAATTTAGGGTGATATTTTTTCAAAAAGCGATTTCATGACATGTAATTAGTCCTGATTCCTGCCACTCGGCTAGTTTTTCCCAAGTGTTAGTGATACTCGTATTGTAAGCAATAGTGTTACATTTACAATAGAAATTGACATCATTCAGTTGTTTTTGAGCTTTGTCAATGTACATTTGTATTCCCCACAATACGATATTCCCACCCTTATCAGATGGTCGTATTACAAGGCTCTTGTCTTGAGCTAAAGATAAGATCAATTCTCTTTGTTGGAATGAGAGATTAAAATTCATGCTATTCTTTGTTCCTGGTTTGTGTTTATATTTAGTAAGTTCTTTCGTTATTACTTCATGGAACGTGTCAATGGAATCATGTGGAAGTATGGGGAGAAAGATTGATTTAGGCTTAAAGTTAGTGCATGCTGCTTTGTCCGTGATGATATCCTCCTGTCTTACCCACTCATTGTAGTTATCTTGTGATCTTTCTTAATTCATACATTGTTTGTAATACATTGGCATCTCTTACTGTCAAATCCGATTGGCTAGCTTCTTCTGATATTTACTATTATTTAGAGTATGCCATTTCTTGAGTTTAAGTTTTCGTATGAACTTAAAGATATCTACATGTGTATTGGCATAATTAAATAATTCAGATGGACAGAATGTTAAACCAAAACACAGAGTGGTTTTTTCGAGTTGAGTCCGAGAACGTGAGGAGAGATTTACAATGGTTCTATTTACCGTTGTACTCTCCATGGTCACTGTATTTTCTTGTAGCCACCTCTTCTGGTTCCCATTGGTTCTTTGTTTCTTTCTTCTCCTCTGTTTGTGTTTGTCGTTTCTGCTATATATATCTATATATCTATCCTACTGGCGGTCGCCAGTAGGTAGTTATAGTTAGGACCTATTTTCCATAGGAAATCCACAACATTCTATTCCCAATAAGTCTGGCGCCGGTTGACGAATCCTTGCGAAATTTTCCAAACTCTTGGCCAGCTCCGCTCTGACCCTGAAAGTTTTGTGGTGATTCGTCAAGCGGGGGCCGAGAAAAAAGGGGGTCCCAAAACACGCTTTCCCCATGCAATTTCACATAGAATCTGTTGTCGCAGCTACAGCCCGAACCGCTCAACGGAATGACACCAAATTTGGCAAAGAGGTAGTCCTCAGTTCAGACTCGTGCCTTTTGCATAAATGGTGTGAATCCGTTCTGTAGTTCCTGTGAAAATTAGAGTTAAAAGTACATAAATATCTATGGCCACGGAGGATCCGCGGACCGTACACGCACCGTATGCGCACCCTCCCCGAACCGAACACGCACCCTCCCGATCACGCGCTGAATGCTAATTGGCTGTTGAGTGTTTCCCTACATTCGAAACCAGGAACTATTGGCGGCCATTTTCTGCCTCGGTAGAAGTGAGGCTGAAGATGCAAGGGGAATAAGTGTGTAAACCATATAAAGGGGGCAGAGTGGAGATACTCTGACCCTCTAGAGGTGCTTAGGGGGTCCCAGAAGGAGCCCCTGGGGCCCCCTTTAAAAAAAAAAAAAAAAGAAACGTTAAAATGCGCGCACAGTGCGTGCATCCTATCGCGTTGGGTGCGCGGATCCACAGATTTTTTTTTTTTTAAAAGACAAGAAATCATTGGTTGTATGTCTACTTTGTACACTGAAAGGTAGGGTGTATATTTCTGTTTTTTAAAGGTATGATTATTATTGGTTAACAAAAACAGATTGTAAGGAACATTATATATGATTAGCTGATATGTTGAAAAGTGAAGCACACTTCCTCTCTTGTGTAGGAACATTGTGTGCTGAACTTCTGACCAGTGTGCTTAGTGCAGTGTTCCATGACTTGTTTCTATGGTAACAGGCAGAAGGCAGATTGGGGGAAGGGTTGAAATGTCTTTCAGTTGGAAAGGGTTGAAATGTTTAACCAATATAAATGTTTGCTTTAGAGTTTGTGTGAAGGATTGTGATTTGATGTTTGCATGTATATGTGTGGAAAATGAAAGGGAAACCTTTCCATTATTTGTTTTTGCTGAGAGGTGCACAGTGCAGAGATTCTGTAAAAGAAAATATGGTGAGTGACTGATATACTTCTTAATCTACAAAAGAACTTGAAAGATGAGTTATTTAATTGTGAGGGGATGTATGTAGACTATTTTGATTTTAATCAGACTAATTTATTTCTCCTGCTAAAGTGTAGGGAGTACTTTTTTCTCTACAATCTTATTGACAGTGTGTGTGCATGTAGAAACCATTCTGTGATAAGCATTTGTGCTTTTCATGTGTTTGCAGACAGATAACTGTGCTGTTTTTATATTTTGGTAGAATTAGAAACCAGTCATTGTTTGTGAATTTGTGAACTGTTCTGTTCTATACTAAAATGTAGTACTACTTCTAGATGAAGAAATGTGTTTTGGTATAGTGCAAGGGATAGGGTTGTTTGTCTAGAATCACACAGTGAGTCTGTGTGCATTTGGGAACCACTGTGAGAGAAGCATTTGGTAACATCGTGTATTTGCTGACAGATAACTGTTTTAAAAACGGTCATGTTGTCAAGTTTTAGTAGCTTTAGAAGCCAGTCTTTGCTTATGCTTTAATTAAATGAGTCAGGCTTTGACACAAAAGTGCAGTCCTGAAATATGAAGATTGTGTGCAGTTCCCATACCACTTCCACAGTAGTGAATGATTTTTGGTAAACTCCTAGGTATAGTGGTTGTTGTCTAGAATCACACTGTGAGTCTGTGTGCATTTGGGAAGCACTGTGAGAGAAGCATTTGGTAACATTGTGTATTTTTTAGCAGATAACTCTTTTAAAACCTGTCATGTTGTCAAGTTTTAGTAGCATTAGAAGCTAGTCTTTGCTTATGCATTGATACAATGAGTCTGGGTTTGACACTAAGGTGCAGTACCATGTACTATTCTCTTCACTGTAGCAGAACTGAAAATTTTAAAGTTTTACCTAAGCACTGTCCTAGAAGTAGTCTCATTATTTAGTCAGTTTCTAAGTACCAAAAAGATTGCTTCAAATGTCTATGCAGTATGCATGTAGTGTTCTAACATACTATACACTTGTCTTTTACACCTTCAATTCCCTAGTCAGTATCCATACACTTCCAGGAAACACCTTGTCACTTCCTTTGCAGTCCTCTAGAGACCCATTCAACAGCATATACTAATCCATTCACTGTGCCAAAACCCAAACACTTTTAAATTCACCAAGACACTCTCTTTCCAGTACTCTAATGATTCAGTCACTGCCTAAGTATTCATGCACTGAGCCAGGTCTTAGCACATGGACTTCTTCAAACCCCTATCCACTATGCATGCAGTCCTCTAAACACCTACACACTAGTCTTTCACACCTTCAATTCCCCAGTCAGTATCCATTCACTTCCAGCAAACACCCTGTCACTCCCGTTGCACTCCTCTAGTGACCCATTCAGCATCATGTATTAATCCATTCACTGCGCCAAACCCCAATAAATTCACCCAGGCACTCTCCTTGCAGTACTCTAATCATTCAGTCTGTACCCAGGCCTTAGTATATGGACTGCTTCAAACCTCTATTCACTATGCATGTAGTCCTCTAACAACCTACACAATTCTTTCACACCTTCAAATCCCTAGTCAGTATCCATACACTTCCAGGAAACACCCTGTCACTCCCTTTGCAGTCTTCTAGTGACCCATTCAGCATCATGTACTAATCCAATCACTGTGCGAAAACGTAAACACTTATAAATTCACTAAGATACTATCTTTGCAGTACTCTAATCATTCAGTCAGTGCCTAAGTATTCATGCACTGAGCCAGGCCTTAGCACATGGACTGCTTCAAACCCCTATCCACTATGCATGCAGTCTTCTAACCACCTAGACACTTGTCTTTCACACTTTCAATTTCCTAGTCAGTATCCATACAGTCCAGCAAACATCTTGTCACTGTCTTTGCACTCCTCTAGTGACCCATTCAGTACCAAGTATTAATCCATTCCCTGTGCGAAAAGCCTAGCACTTATACATTCACCTAGGCACTCTCCTTGCTGTACGATAATCATTCAGTCAGTACCCAAGTAGTTATGCAGTGAGCCAGGCCTTAGCACATGGACTGCTTTAAATGCCGATGCAGTATGGATGCAGTCCTCTAATCACCTACACAGTTGTTTCACACCTTCAATTCCCTAGTTAGTATTCATACTCTTCTAGCAAACACCCTGTCACTCACCCAGTCTGTCTCCTTATAGTACTGTAATCATTAAGTCAGTTAGCATGTAGAGTTTTAGTGAGGTAGGCTTTAGGGCATGAACTGCTTCAAAGTAGTATGCACTATGCATGTAGTGTTTTAACCATCGTCACACTTGTGGTTCAGGGACATAGTTTCTTAGTCAGTATTTATATAAAATGTGTTTGTCCAGTAATGGAATAGTATCATTTTTAAAGTTATTAATATACATTTATTTGTGATTCTTTTTTACAGATACAGAATAGAAGTGTTTCTTATCTGTTTGCACTCTTCTCATGCAAGATTGTTCGGATGAAAGGTCCTTAGGTGTTTCATCATACTTGCCGTACGAGTATTTCTTGTTAGGATCCCCTCGTGACAGAACTCTTTTGCAAATCTTGCACGTGACCAAGGTGGCATTGGTCTTTGTTTGCCCCTTGGGAAAGTAAAAAATTTCCTCACCACTAAAGAAAAACCGTTGTGGGCGTGGTGCCTTCTGCAAAACATTTTCCTCAGATTCGGTAAATATTTTAAAGCTGCAACATTTACAGTTTTTGTAAGTTAAACTTATAACATTTTGTTAGCTGTATGCATTTTATATATCTGTGATTTGTTTCTTGTGGTATTTTGTTGAGAATAGCATGTTGTTTTTTTAACAATCTTTCTGATTTTCCAGGTCTGTCGTCGACATCCATGGTCCCCACAGGAGTGTTCCGCCTTGTTGTTTTGTATTATTGTTGATACATTTTGTTTATTAGTTTATCGTTCATATATATGTTAAACTATTTTCAAACTTTCTTTTTTTATCGTTTACATATTTATCATTATAAAAAATAAAGTTTGAAAAATAATTAACGTTTTTGGTTGTTCTCTTAACTGCTGTGTGACTCTTTCTTGTTCTTATTACTGTTATTTGATGGAGTCCACCATGGTGTTAAATTTTGGGGCACTTATCGCTGGAATACTGGTGATATCTGCAGTTTACACCAACTTCTGAATAGTGTGTTAGATTTATCTCAACTTTACTTCCGTTAAAGTGCTGATAATGAAATGGAGACTAGCCGTTTCCGTGCAAAAAGACACGAGGTGCACCTTTCCGATTTATTCTAAATACTAAAATCCTGTATTGAATTGCACTGAGGTATTGGCTGCACTTAGTGTACACACAATCTATTAAGAAATCTCATTGTATTTATATTGATTGGGAATAGTGCGTCAGGTGCTGGATCTTGACGAGATACACTGCTCAGTTCGTACATTGTTCTGCACACGAAAAAAATCACATCACAACTTTCACACCAATTGCAATGCAAAACAAATTCCAGCGATAAGACACGTTAGCACCAGGGATTTTACACCTGCTTTCTGCTGGTGTTAAGCAGTACAACTACCTGCACCATGAAAGGGAACACAGCCAAGAGCCACACCAGAATACCCACAGGTGCCATAGACTCAATGAGCATGATACAGGGATACCCATGAGGGCCAGAAGACTCATCTCAACAACTCCAGGACCGCCAATGCCCCCAAACCCTCATCTTAGCAAGTGTGTCCCTGTGGTCATTTCCTTAGCATGATAGGCATGAGCCCTACAACATCAGTGTGCTGTCACCTCAGCGTTGACAGTGAGCCTGGACGTGTAGCTATGCACGTATCCCCCTGCATGCACAACTGGCGTGTGCTGGTCTGGGGTTCACAGGTCAGTGCAGGGGTGTGCCTATCCGGCAAGGGGAACGGGGTGTCTCGGACATGTCCGTGTACAGGAAGTGCGGTAAGTGTGTCTCTGTGTTCTGGTGTGGCCTGCTACAAGAGCCGCAGCAGTCGATGTTGTAAAGTGGCATGCACCACCTCCAAACGGCACTGTGATGGTGTAGTTGGAATGTAGCAGGACATGCGCAAATAGGCATTACAATGGTGTGCCGTACGAGTGCACGAAATACAACAGCACACCATACAAAAGTGTGGGGGCTCGTGGGAGGGAGGAGCAGCTGTTTGGCAACATAACACACAGTGAACACGACCATGTGCCACATGCTGGGTATCTCATCCATGATGACCACGGTCGCAGACATCCCACAACACTGATGACTGGCCTTTGTACACATCCTCTATGAATGCAGCGTGGTTTTCACTTCTATGCTCGTTCAGTGGTGTGATGTTGGCGGGTTGTGTGACTTGTGCTCCTTGTTGGTGTGTTTCATTTTGGCCATTGTTAGTCTATATGTGTGTTATACTTAATTGTGCATGTGTGCCATTCTGCCCATCTCCCCCCCCCCCCACTCCCTGCTTCTTCCTCTTCCTGGTGCTGTTGTGTCTATAATTTTGTTGCTCCACACATAAATACATGTAAAGAATAAATTAGAATAGTTCCTTGATTCTTTTAGGTTTCAAAACATCTCTATTGGTTTCTTTTTAATTTTCCATATGAACTGTTTTTTTAATATTCAACAACACCAGTCAGAAGTGCAACATATTATATCAACACACTTTCTAGAACATTCTACAACACGTGCATGTTAAAAGTTCACGATTGTTTTCAGTTCGAACAGTGCCTTCCAAATGCAAGTAGCAGGTGTGGTTGAGCTGAGCAAATTTTATCCTATGATATGTACTCCACGTTGAAACTGCTTTTTCTTAACCAATCATAAAGATGCTTTTCCACAAAACTAATGTGCACCCTACTTTTAAAAAGGAATGCTTTTCATGATATCTTTAGAGATAAGTTATAGATAGAAATTAGCATTTAAAAAACCTTTGAAATTCACTGAAAAAACCATAGGTTTCAGGCACGTTATAGTTAGGAATTGGCATTTAAAAAACCTTAGAAATTCACAGAAACAACCATAGGTTTCAGGGGCATTCTAGTTAGCTGGACATTTACCTCGTACAAAACCCTAGAAATTCCCCTGTTATAGTTCAGCTAACTAGAACTCACGCCCCCGCAATGCACTGCTGATGACGTCACATATTACATCACTCGTGACATGGTCAGTGACATCACAGATGTCATCAGTGATGTCATTTGAGATGTCATCGGCGATGTCATCACTGATGACATCATCCATTGAGTATGTGTTTCTGAACAGTTTTAATATGTTTAATATATATAGGGAAAGGCCTGTTGAAGAATAAGTGGGTGTACAAGTGTGTGAATCGATGATTTTCTAGGTGCGTAACTGACTCTAAGTGAGTCATTAAATGTATCCTACTGCCTGTGTCTGTGTGTAGGTGTATAAGTGGCTGCATGGTTTTGAGTGTCTATATGGTTTATTGATTGGTTTTCTGAGTATCTGTATGGGTGTTTGTGTCGGTAGGGTGTGTGTGACTCTGTGACTAGATGTGTGAGTGGGTGGATCAGTGGGTGCTTGGTTTCAAGAGTGCATCTGTGATGGACTGTATGGTTTGGTGACTGTATGTAAGGGTGTGTTAGTGATTGAATGTATATCTCAGTTGTACATGTGTCAGTAACTACATATGTGAAACGCAGTGTAGATGTGTGTAAGAGTATATAACTATCTATATGTGAAAGTGTGATTTTGGGAGTGGCTGTATGCGCCATAGTGCAAGGATATCTGTCATGTGCTGTTGGTTTTTCTGCAGGAAGACACAATTTGTTAGTATTTTTATGAGCAAGTGAACTTGAGTGTGTTTAACTGTTTAGGTGAGTAAATTGGACTTGCATGACTGACTAGATGTGTCAGTACCTCCAATGGATGATTGGCGGTGTGTGAGTGTCTATATAGGTGTATAAATGCACAGAGTGACTGTAAGTATGAGTGACTGTACAGGTGAGTGAGTGGACATGTATGTAGACCTAAAAGTCAATGAGTGGGTGTGTAGTTATTGGTATTGGAGTATCTATGGTTGTCAAAATGGCCGTTTGTCGGTGTATCAAAGGTTATATTGGGGTGTGAGAAGGTGCACTCATTTGTCACATGGATGACGCCATCAGTGATGCCATCAGTGATGCCATCAGTGATGTCACTGACCATGTCATGAGTGATGTAATATGTGACATCACGCGACCGCAATCCTCTGCTGATGACGTCAGATATTACATCACTGATGACATATGTGTCTTTATGAAAAATAAATATTTGTAATATATGTATAGCTAAAGATTAATGGAAGAAGACATGGGTAAATAAGTGTCTAAATACAGTGATGTAATATCTGACGTCATCCGCAGAGGATTGCTGTAGCGTGAGTTATAGTTGCCTACAGTAACTATAACGGGGGAATTTCATAGGTTTTTTACGAGTGAAATGTCCAGTTAACTATAACATGTGTGAAACCTATGGTTTTTTTTAAGTGAATTTGCAAGGTTTTTTTAAATGCTAATTCGTAACTATAACGTGTGTGAAACCTATGGTTTTTTCAGTGAATATATATATATATATATATATCTCCAAACGCTGAGATACGGAAGTCTGGAGCTTCTCACGTGGCGGTCCCGGATGGGCTCCGTTTCCCTTGTATTCACACGCACACCTTCGTAGTTCCGAAAGAAATGCCAGGACTCTCAGGATTCGTTAGAAAAGGATTTATTGGGCTGTGTCACGCCTCACCAACGCGTTTCGCTTAATAGCTTTTTCACGGTATGGCGGCAGTCTCGATTTCCCTGTTTACATACTACCTCAAAGGTTGACATAAAGGTAGGACTGAATCAATACAACGTTATTATGTTATGAGTATGAGTGTATATATATATATATATATATATATATATATATATATATATATATATATTCTACTGGCGGTCGCCAGTAGAATATATATATATATATTCTACTGGCGGTCGCCAGTAGATAGTTATAGTTAGGACCCTGTTTCCATAGGAAATCCGCAACATTCTATTTGGAATAACTTTGGCGCCGGTCGACGAATCCTCACAAAATTTTCAAAACTAATGGGGCGCTACGCTCCGCTCCTACCTTGAAAGTCTCGGGGGGGATTCGTCAAGCGGGGGCTGAGAAAAAAGGGGGGTCCCAAAACGCGTTTTCCCCATGCATTTTTCCATAGGACCTTTAGACACAGCTACAGCCCGAACGGCTGAACAATTACTTGAAATTTGGCAGAGAGGTAGTCCTCAGGTCAAGGAAGTGCCTTTTGTAGGTCTGGTGTAAATCTGTTCAGTAGGTCCTGAGAAAATAGCATTTAAATCAATATATATATCTGTAAGCGCGCTCCGTGTGCTTACCGTAAGCTTACCGTACGCGTACGGTGCCGTGTGCGAGCTCAATTCTTATTGGTGGTTACATGACTGTAAACATTCGAATCGTTCGAAATCAGGAAGTGTCGGCCGCCATTTTCTGTCTCTCGCACTGAGAAACAAAGGTGGGGAACGTGAAACGGGGGCAACGAAGAGAGTTGCAGACCCCCTAGTGTTTGTCAGGGGGTCCAAGAAGGACCCAAAAGTACGAAAAATAAATTTAATAATTTTTAAAAAAAATCGCGGGGTACGCGTACGGAAAGCTTACCGTATGCGCACGGCAAAAAAAATAAAAAAAATAAAATAAAGAAGTAACAATCACATGTATTAAATAAATTAAAGGACCCACAAGGGCGAAAAAACCAAATGTTACTGCGTAAAAAAAAGGCGAGGCGCGCACGGCATGGACTGCTCAACGTGGGCGCTCGGTGCGCGAAGCTCGGTGCGCGAAGCGCACCGTGCGCACAGGGTGTGCGCATAGTGAAAAACCAGAAAAAATAAATAAAAAATAAATACATAATTTAGCATTTAAAAAACCGTACAAATTCACTGAAAAAACCATAGGTTTCACACGTTATAGTTAGCTGTACATTTCACTCGTAAAAAAACAATGAAATTCCACGTTATAGTTAGATCAGGTAACTATAACTTGCGCGACCGCAATCCACAATGTGTAATTTCAGATGTCATCATTGATGTCATGAGTGATGTCACTGATCATGTCATGAGTGATGTACTATGTGACGTCATCAGCAGTTTATTGTGGGCGCGCAAGTTATAGTTACCTGATCTAACTATAACGTGGAATTTCATTTCTTTTTTACGAGTCAAATGTACAGCTAACTATAACATGTGTGAAACCTATGGTTTTTTAAGTGAATATATATATATATAATCCACAGGTGGATGGGAACACCCGTTGCCTCCAGAACGAAGGGCGCGTCGAAGAAGAGACCTCCCAAACACGGTCACAAATATTCTCCAAACTTTAGAAAAGCAATCGACGCCGTGTCTGTGCAATAGATTCTTTATTGCCAGCTGAAAAGCTAGACGCGTTTCGCCTGACCCGCAGGCTTGTTCACTAGCAATTTGGTAAAGTTTTCATGGCAATTTAAAACAGTGAATGACGATCAGGTCACATGGTGAACTACAGGTAATGAAATAAACAACAGACTCGTAGTTCAACAAACTACGATAATTCAAAGATAAATTCCAGGCAAGTGCCACAAAATACACAAAATGAATTCATTAGCGTTGATGCAGAATATGATAACATTATTGGGCTCAGTTAATCTGAGAATTTATATCGCACAGGCGTTGCTAACAGAACAGTTTTATAGCAAATAAGATTACCAGAATGGTACCATCCTCCTTGTTAATCCATCAAGGTCTACCGGATAAGTAAACGGTAAACCAGGGTGGCATAAATATTAATGAGTTGGTCTAGTGATCAAGCACTAAATATAATTCTGGCCGATAAGCCAAAATAATAAACCAACAGACAAATGCAACACCAAGCAAAGCAAGTACTGCCCAAGTGGGCCAAAATGAACATCAACACTGTGTATGCAACGGTCTGGCTGTAAATATTCATGGTCCAAATTAGTGACGAAATCAAACAATAAACAAAACAATACTTAAAAGCAAGTTAAGAAAGAACGGGAGGATCCTATAAGTGAGTGTGTAGATCTTCTTCCATATTAAGACCATGTGGTGTTTTGGTGTTAAGTCTGAGGATATAGCAAGATTCCAGCTTGCGCAGTTTCTTTTCCCGGTTCCCACCCCGGCTACCCACTGGGATGGTATCGATGACCTAGTAGAGGAGACCCTCAGCATTTTTATTATGGTATTTATCAAAATGCCGTGCTGCAACACTCTTATGCACCAGCAAGATGGTAGAACCAACATACTTGTGGCCGCAAGGGCATTGTAGTATGTAAACTGCATAGTCGGTTTTACACGTAAAATGACCCTTGATTTGTAGTGTAGTGTAGGCTTATGGGAAAAACCTGCAGGAAAACAGGTAGTGTTTTTTCCATACACACAAGCCTTGCATTTATGGCATTTGATAAAACCCTCTTTTTTATTTAGCCAAGAGCCTAGTGATTTCTTTTGATTACTAGGTAACATATTGCTAACTAGTGCTTGATGCAAAGATCTAGCCTTTCTAAAGGTAAATTGGGGTCTCCTTTGAACAAGTTTACCCAACACTGGATCACTCCGAATGATATGCCAATGCCTATTAAAAATAGTTCTTAGTTTATCTTGTTGTTTGTTATACGTAGTGATAAACCTACATTGGTTGGTATCTTTTTGTGAATCTTTGACTAGTTTTGCATCTTTTGGTATCAATGCTGAATCAAGACCTCATCATACCCTATCAGATGCTATAAGTATGTGTACAGATCTTCAGTTTGGTTGAGCCCCCCTGGATGCTTAGTGTCGAGATTTAAGATATATCTAGTCTCAAGTTGGCGCAAAGCCCGTACACGGTCTCCACCTCTCTTATTGTTGGGCACACAGTCAATCAGAAAGTATCTTAACAGAGTGGAGTCTGATTTGTGGTGTTCGGCAAAATGTCGCGCCACCGGGTAAGACTGATCCTGATTTTTAATTGCTCTAATGTGTTGGAGTACCCGTTTGTGGCCCTGTAGTATGGTGCTACCTACATATTGAAGACCACATGGGCACTCCAGCACAAAGACCACATGAGTCATTTTGCATGTTAGAGCTTTCTTGATAGGATTCTCAACTGAGTTAAAAGGGGTTTTATAGACAGTGGTATTGACACCATGTTGGCACGCTTTACAAGTTTTACATTTGAAAAACCCATAGCGTTGGCTCAGCCATGTGCCTTTCCCTACACTTTCCAAGTCGTTTCGCACCAAAGTGTCTTTCATAGAAGGTGCTCTGCTATAGGTAATGGTGGCATTTTTGGGTAGTCTATTTCCAATCACAGGATCTCCCAATAAAATGGGCCAATTTCTGTTTATTTTTTTAATGATTTTACTTTGTTTGTTGTACCCAAATATAAACCTAAACGACTCTTCTGTTTCTTTTTAGTCATTGATTTATTTTGATCTTTTAATAGTATGTCCCGACTTGTCTGATTACTTTTCTGTATAGCATCTGTTATACATTTAAGTGAATATCCTCGAGCCAAAAGTCTAGCTTTGCTGGATGCCTGCACTATCTCCAAATCACTTTTGTTACTGCATATTCTTTTTAGTCGTATCATCTCTCCATATGGAATACTCTGAATGAGATGATCTGGGTGGGCACTGCTTGCATGTAGCACTGAGTTTCCCGCAGTAGGTTCTCTATGCAATTTAGTGTGTATTTGATCATTGCTAATGTACACCTCTACGTCCAAGAAATTAACAGATGTAGTGCTAATAGATGCAGTAAAATGGAGATTCAAATTGTTAGTGTTCACATTCTGCACAAATTTCTCTGCTTAGCTACTCGAACCTTGCCAAATCACAAAAAGATCTATATATCTCAGCCATTTTTTAACATTCATGTTTACATTATTTGGGAATTCTTTGAGGATCAGCTCCTCCCACCATTCCATATGTAGGCAGGCATAGCTCGGTGAGAAGCTTGCCCCCATCGCTACTCCACGTTGTTGTTGGTACAGGATATTCTCAAACATGAACAAATTATTGTACAGGCAAAATTCCACCATATTGACCAACATGGTGTTGTGCTGGTCAAATTCTGGGCCTCTGCGTGAAAGATGGTAATCTAATGCCTTGAGCACATCCTGGTGCTTGATGGACGTATATAGGGAGGTAACATCTAATGTAATTAGAAGATAGTCTTTTTGCCATATCACATCATTGATCTTGGCAAGAAAGTCTCCTGTGTCTCTCACATATGAGGGCAATTCTTTCAAGTGACTTTGAAGAAAATAGTCTACATAGACTGATGTATTTTCTAACATGCTGTTGCATGCCGGGATGATGGGTCTGCCTGGGGGCCTTGTTGGATTCTTGTGGACTTTTGGGATAAAGTACATTATCGGTGTGACCGGATGGTCATTTCTCATGAATTTGTATTCCTCAGTAGTTAGTAATCCCGCATTCTTCCATGCCTAAAGTTTCATAGTGTAGCAGTTATACAGGATTTTCAAATTCTGTTGATCAACACAATGGTAACATTCCTTATCTCTCAATTGCACCATGGCCTCTTCAATGTAGGCAGTTCTATCCCAAAGCACCAAGTCGCCTCCTTTATCCGAATTACGAATAATTACATTCTTATTTTCTTTCAGTTTACCCATCAATTGATGGTATTGTAGTTGTTTGTTACCTTTGCTTTTGTTATTGGCATTGGTTGTGCAGTGTAGTTTTTTTATACTGGAAATGACTTTTTCATTGAATACATCAATTGAATCACGAATGTTTATAGGAGTAAAAGTAGATCGTGGCTTGAAAGGAGTTGTCCACTTGTGTTTATCTGTTTGACTGTCAGATCGCGCCTCTCTTTGAGTTGGATCATTGCTTTCAATCGCCAAATCTTGGATTACCTGTAATGTAGGCAAGTCTGATGCCGATAAATCATAGGGTAAAAATGGAGGTATTTGACTGTCAATTAGCTGGCTCTTATTTGGATTCTGCGTAAGGAAGTGTTTTTTAAGTTTTAATTTTCTTATGCTTTTGTATAGGTCAACCCTGGTGGCTGCATAGTTCATTGAACTCTCTGGACAATAGGACAGTCCCAAAGACAATAGTTGTTTTTCTGCAGCGTTTAATGTCACATCTGTTAAATTAATGATCGTCTGACTGTTGGTAACATGATGTTGATTTACCGTTTCCAGTTTCGCCGAGGTTGGCCCCTTTGTTTCTGCTTTGCATATGTTTGCTGTACGTTTTCGTTGGGCTTGTCGTCTTTCCCTGCGCTTCCTTGTTGAATTCCTGCTTGTCTTGTTTGATTTCGTGGACGCAGGGTGTCCCTGCGTTCTGAAACTAAAAAATCCCCCTCATCTGCCAATGAGATATTGTCTGGGACGTGCGACATCGCTAATTGTCTGATTTCAATTTCAGTGTTGCTTTCTTGGGCTGAGCTAAGCTCTGAGTTTGATGTCACTTCATTAGTTCTACTTTGAGTGATCTGACCATTCTGGGGCCCATTCCCCGTCCCTCCATATTTGGTAATTTTTAGTTTCATACTTCTTGGCGAATGTAAACACACGACCGCATTCATAATCCATGCGGTCGCGATAGAATTTGTACGCCTTTCTTTCCCTTATTTTATCCTCATCTTTTTTTAGTTTTTTATCATTTCTTCTTTGAGTTTGTTGATTTCATCTTGTTGGCTCATTGTGCTTAGCTCCTCAGTGAGTGCTTCTATTCCTGCTTGTAATTTAACTCGGTCCGTTTCAGCATATTTGACCAAAATATAATTAATTTCCTTGATGACTCCAAGTTAGTTTCAGCCCATTCTTTCATCATGGCTTTATCGGGATTCTCACAGCTCGGGGCTAAAAGGATACGGAGTCCACGAGGTACCCTGCCCTCATCCAAATACCTCTGAAGAGACTTAGCCTCCCACCATTTGCCCTGTTCTGAGCGCATCAGTTTCTCTAATTGCCTTATTTTGTCTTTGAGGCTAATATTGCGTGCCAATGGTGGTGCATTGTGGGCATTGGAGTCCGTTGTGATATCCCTGTTGTCGTCAAACATCCCTGCTGCCGCCTCCTCTCGTTCCCTCAGCGTGTCCGCTGACATGATTGGGGCAAGGGCAGTATCGGTTCACTTATTATTCTTATTTTAAACCACTACAGAGTGTTACCGGGAACAGTTTCACCGTTCACTCGAGTGTTTAAGCACACCTCTGTACCCAGTTTGTGTGTGTATATATATATATATATATATATATATATCGCCAACACAATCGTATTTTATCGTTCCGAAAAAACGATGCCACAGCCACGTATTCCTTTTCACAGCGTGTTTATTATTATCTTATTCGGTCAGTCACTTGACGCATTTCGGAGTACAACTCCTTTGTCATGAGTAAGAGTGCATTGCAAATAATCGTGTTTATACAGAACTTAATGTGCCACACCCACTTGAGAATAAACAGTGAAAACAGACATAATGGCATGTTTCAGTGCAAGGAGCTAAAGGAAAACAGACTTTTCAATCATATCAAATACATTTCATTTCGATATTAATCGGTATTTGTTTACCTTCGTAAATTTATGGTGACCAAAGTACAATAATTTAAATATATGAACAACTGTTCAATAATCAATCTTTTGTAAACTTTATTGTTCCATGAAAATTGGAACAAAAAAAAAACACTCCAAGCCCCAGTGAGCATTAAAGACTTGGGCCATTCGTCAATTCTACATCATGATTTTAGCTTTATCCAACCCAAGTGGGTGATCTTGATTTCATCCAAAAGAACATTTTAATAGTCAAAAAACTTCACATCAGTCTTACACTCGACTCTCCTCCAGTACCCTGCCGTGTGTCTGTCAAATCAAAATAAAAATAGACAGTGGTGAAACAGATTTAAAATTTGTGAAAGAATTCACAAGCACTAAACATCATTACAAAAGCAAACAGGCTAGACAAGCTTACTAATAAATATACATTCAGATCTTACACGGGGGGATACAGCCAGAGGAACGATTTTAACCTAAACGTGTTGAGAGCCCCTCATCACAATTGTGGCAATCCGGTTGTAGAGTGTGGTACTTGATAATAAATCTCGATTCCAAACGTTTAAGTTCTTGTACTCTGTCTCCTCCTCTCATTCTGATTGAAATATTATCAAGAACGCAGAAAGACAGAAGTGTATTGTCACCCTTATGATAAGTGGCAAAGTGCCTTGCAATTGGATACTGTTTATCGTTGTTCTTAATTGCTCTTAGGTGTTCAAGAATTCGTTTTTTAGCTTTGTGAATGGTACTACCGATGTAGTACTTATCACATGGACACCTAAGGGCATATACAACAAATTCTGTGTTACAAGAGTAGTGTTTGACAATTTTAAAAGGTTTACAATGAGATGACAATTACACTTCCTTAACGTAACTGTGTTTGCAAGCTTTACACTGTCGGCATGCGAAGAATCCCTGAATGCCACTTTTTTTTTTTCCTGTTTGTGTTATTGTTTGGCAGAGTGAATCTTTTAGAGATTTAGCTTTACGGTACGTAACTTGGGGATAATCCTGAAGACATTCTGAAAGATCATGATCAGTTTGTAGAACTCCCCAAAATTTATTTAATGCTCCTTTAACATTCCATGACTGTTGGTTAAAGGTAGTTATGAACCGTATCGTTTCTTTGTCATTAGTAATCTGTCATTTCATTATTTTGTTTGTCTTTAGGCTTGATTAATATAGCCCTATATCTGGTCTGGACCCAAGACAGTGCTGCTTCAATACATCTGGTACTGTAACCTCTGTCTCTGAATCTTTCACACATGATTTTACTCTCTATCACAAAATCTTCTTCAATGCTACAATTACGTTTTGCTCGTAGCAACTCACCCAAAGGGATACTTTTAATGAGACTGTCTGGGTGAGAGCTGTGTGCGTGGAGTAGTCTATTACCAGCCATCTTCTTCCTAAAGCGTTTAGTAACTAGTTTATTATCTCTTGTACTGACTAAAAGATCAAGGAATTCAATTCTTTCTTCATCAATATGACTTGTGAATGTCAAATTAAAATCATTTACATTTAAAGTTTTTACAAATTCCTCTGCTTCCTCTTTGCTGCCGTCCCACACACAAAAAATGTCGTCAATATATCTTACCCAAGTTTTGACATGTGTTTTAAATTGTTCCAGTGGCCTGACCACTTGGCCTGACCACTTGCTCCTCCCACCAGCCCAGGTGCAACCCGGCAAAGCTGGGGGTGAAACAAGTGCCCATCGCCGTACCAAGGATTTGACGATAAATGGTTCCATCAAACAAGAAAAAATTATTTGTTAGACAAATCAAAATCATGTCCAAAATCATTTCTGTATGGAAATAGAAAGATAAGGATCTTGTGTCTAAAACATTTCGACACACCTCTACTCTTTTATGAGGGATGCTTGTATAGAGGCTGTTGACATCAAGACTCATGAGTAGGCATCCCGGATGCCATTCGATTGAGTCAATCAGTCATAGAAAATCACCTTAGTCTTTTAAGTACGAGGGCAAATTTTGTACTAGAGGCTGTAAATAAAAATCTACATACCTCGACGTGTGTTCAAGACAACTCCCCCTGGAAGATACAATTGGTCTTCCAGGAGGGTTTGTCATGATTTTATGTACTTTGGGGAGGAGGTAGAGCGCTGGGAGTTTAGGATATTTACATTTAAGAAAATTATGTTTTTCTAATTCAAGTAGGCCTCTGTCTTTCCAATCCTCCAACTGGTCGAGGAACTTGGTGTTAGCCAGTTCATACTCCTTCTTTGTTCTAGTCTCATATTTATTTGCATCACTTAATTGTTGTAAGCCTTCTTTGATATACATTTCCTTTGGTAATACTACAATGTTGCCCCCTTTATCTGATTTTTTAATCACGATGCTCTCGTCATTCTGTAGAGTTTTAAGCGCCATTAACTGGCCTTGTGAAAATAATTTTTCACATAACTCGTGTGTTTTGACATTTTCTTCAATTCATTGATGACACCCTTCTCAAATACATCAATTGCTTCATTGACTATTTGCGGTAAAAATATAGATTTTGGCCTGAATCTACTATCGTGGTTAAGGTCTAGTCTCATATTGTCATTAACCAGATTTAAGATGGAATTCTGGTTAGAAGGGGAATTTAATCTTCCGTCTCCTCTGCCTCCTCGTCCACGTCCTCTTTGTCCCCCACTGGTTGGTTGTTTTTGTGTTTCCATTCGGCCTTGCGCCAGCAGGGCAAATTCTTTTAAAATGCGATCTTTTGGTGCACTAGTAGCTTGATTTTCATTGATATCAGAAGTACTCTTTTCTCCAGGGTTGCTTGTAGTTGGTTCATCCTCATTTCGAATAGGTTCCTCTTCATTGATGAGAACATTAACAGTACATGCCTTTTGTCTAGTGACAACATTCCTGCTTGACTGTTCATTGACTGTATACATATATATTAAAAAAAATGTGAATACTTTTTAGCTGGGAAAACTATAGTCATTCTTTTAAAAAAATATATATATATATATTATACAGATGTCGCGCACCCGACACGATGGCTGCGTGCATTCTGGTAGCCATTTTGAAAAGTCGCGCTGGGGTCCCAACTTCGGCGTAATTTATGAAGTCGCCAGTAGGTAGCTATAGTTGGTACCTATTTTCCATAGGAAATCCGGAACATTCTATTTGGAATAACGTTGGCGCCGATTGACGAATCTTCGCGAAATTTTCCAAACTTTTACGGTGATTCGTCAAGCGGGGGCCGAGGAAAAAGGTGGATTCCAAAACGCGTTTTCCCCATGCATTTTCCCATAGGACCTGTTGACGCAGCTACAGCCCGAACTGCTGAACCGAATTACACCAAATTTGGCAAAGAGGTAGTCCTCAGTTCAGACTAGTGCCTTTTGATTAAATGGTGTAAATCCGTTCAGTAGTTCCTGAGAAAATTAGAGTTAAAAAGATAGATATATCTGACCACACATCTCATCGTGAGATCTGATTGGCTGTCAGTACTTCATCCAAGAAGTGTTGGCAGCCATCTTGGGACCAATATACATGATAGCACCTCATTACAAAGCATTGCAGTTAATAGAAGGTTTTAAGACTTTAGTTACATTATAAATCAATTGTTGATGGTACCATACTCATTTTAGGAATTGTGGTGTGTTCTAAGGTGATTTTACCATGTGAAAAAGCCTTTTTTCTGTGATATCATGAATCATGTTTGAGAGAACTATTGTCTCATGCTTTTCCCACAGAGGTTTGGAAGGTGATCTATAAGCTAAACTGAACATATTTTCTGTAAATTCACATTATCTTTCTCAGTCATGTGAGAATGAAGTCTGACATTCTCAGTAAAACCTGTACATCCAACAAGGGCAGAGACTGTCAGTTGATTCCTTAGTGTTCTACTGCAGCTTCCCAGAGTGTTCTAAATAACAACTAGAGCACTAACAGTCCTACTTATGACAAACGTATGGCACAACTGAAGCCATCTTGATTGGAATAAAGTGGTAACTCTTAAAACATTTAATTTAAAAAGGAACAAAATGAGGGTGTTCACTTTGCCATAGAAAGTATGATTAGTGCTGCAGAAAGAAAAATTAGGGCACATTTGAGTGACTGCTCCAATCCTCTGCAATTTCATTAAAAAATTCTGATATGCAGACAAACATGCACTTTTAATACCAGCAGCAGACTTCCATGGTGAGCAGTAGCTTTACTACAGTGAGCTAATGAGCAACTAGAGTGCTAACATTCAGAATATATGGAAAATGTGTGACATATCTGAATACCTTCTTGATGGAATCAAAGTAAAAAACTGAAAGCATTTCCGACTGAGGAAACTGCAGTAAATGAGGAAATTAGGAAACTTCATAACAAATAAATCTCCCAAGATGGCCACCAGAGACAAAAGAGACCAAATGCAGCACAAATATCACCCAGATGTAGCCCACATGTAGCCCAATGACAGAAGTGTGCAAAACTTATTTTTTGTGTATTTGCAGTTTTATATAGTGCAGACTTGTCAGGTATTGGAGTGCTTTACATGAGCATTGGTTACATCACACGAACAAATTCATATTGTTTGTAGACATGGGAAGAGTAAGTGATTTGACCAGATTCACAGAATGTTGAGCTGAAGCAGAAACTCCGACCTGGTTCCCCAGTTGCAAAGTCTGCAGCTCTGGATGTAACACCACATCCTCTCCCCTAGGTGCAACATTTAATCAAGTGGTCAACTGGATAAAAAAACATAAAGATTACAAATAATTTAAAAGTTCTTTGTCGCTATTTGAAAACTCAGAAAATATTTCCTCATTTTAGTTTTTTAGAGCACTAACCATAATTTTGATGCAAATAAGACCCTCTCATATATGTAATTTCTAAAGGAAATGCTCTAGGTATTACAGTTTTGATTACATCAAGATGTGTCAGGCGTTCCACACTTTTGTAATAAATATAGAATGTTAGCAATCTAGTTGTTCATTGGGATACTGTTGAGAGGCAGAGGCCAGGGGCACGGACTCAAACTTGAAGGCAGGTAGGAGAGTGCAGAGGCAACAATTTGACCACACTGGGCAGGCAGGAAGGGCAGTGGCAGCACAACAGACTATGGAGGGCAGTGGAAAGGGGGGCAGGGGCAACAAACCAACAATACAGGACTGGCAAGAGAGGCTGTGGCAGTATAATAGACCATTGTGGGCAGAAGGAAGAGGCAGTGATAGTACAACCATACATGACAACAGACCCGTTTCAGCCAGGAAATGGCCAATGTTTTTAAGCTCAAATGGGCTTTATTTGATCTGTCGCCTGTCTACAATCTCCTCTTTTTCAATGCAACTCAAAGGGGAAAATCAATACCCCAGTTTTTTCCCAAAATCTCCCTCTTACCAAAGTTCAAAATGTTCGCAAGTATGGTACATTGGATCATGGTAGGCAGGAGGAATTGGCGTAGGGACATGGACTCTGATAACAGAGGACAGGAGGTACATGGATAGGTGCACCAAACTGACCCTACAAGGCAGGCATCAGGGTTTGCAGCAGCACAATACAGCACACAGGGCATGCGGGACGGGAGTGCAGCACAACAATCCATAGAAAGCAATAGGAAGGGGACAGGACCATGCACATGGACAACAGAGAACAGAGGGTAAAGAGGCAATGGTAGCTAGCTGACCATAATGGACAGACAGGAGAGAAAGCTGCAGCATAACAGACCATAAAGGGCAGGAGGGACGGATCAGGGGCATTACAATGGAACAGACAAGCCAGGAGGGAGGGAATAGGGGTCTGCACATGGAAACAGAGGGCTGGGGGCAAGGGGGCAGGGCAGGAGCAGCAAGATGACCATGGAGGTCAGGCAGGATGTCACTAGAAACAAGACACACCATGGAGAGCAACAGTGAGACTATGATGGCATACACACAGACCATGGAGGGAAGGTGGGAGGGGGTCAGGGGCAGTTAGCTGACCACACAGTGAAGGTGGGAGGGGCCATGGCAGCACAGAAGACCATGCATGGCAAGCGGGTGGGTTAGTGGCAGCACAATGGCTATGATGGGCAAGAAGGAGGGTGCAGGGGCATGCACAAAGGACCATGGAGGATAGAAGGGAGGGTCGGGACCTTGGCACAGACAAGAGAGTTCAGGGGAAGGGGCCTCAGAACAGACCGCACAGGGCAGGCAGGAGGAGCAGAAGGGTGTGGCAGTAAAATGGATCATGGAGGACAGGAGGAAGGGGATAGGGGCATGGCATGTGGACAGGCAGGGTGGAAGTGGCAGGGACAGGTTACAGTCATCTGACAATGCTAGGCAGGTGGGAGGGGAGTGGCAGCTCAACAGAACACTCAGAATAGATAGGAGTGGTAGGTCCATGGAACATGGTGGGCAAAAAGGATGGAGCAGGGGCATGCACAAAGACATCGGAGGGCAGGGGGGAAGGAGAATAGGGGCAGCAAGCTAAGCACAGAGGCTAAGCAGGAGGTCAATGATGGGCCATAGAATTTGGCAATGGAGGGCAGGAGGAGTGGACTGGTACATCATGCTAAATGGAGGGCAGTGGCAGCACATCAGACCATGCATGGCAGGAGGGAGGAGGCTAGTCCATGGATTCAGACAACAGAGGATAGGGAGGAGGTGGATGGGGCAGCAAATTAACTGTTCAGAGAAGGTGGGTATTAGGAACTTTGTTTTTAAAATGTGTGTCTGTGCGAACTACTTAAAATATGAACAAGTATGCAGCATAATCTCACTTTTATTCAGGAAGAAGAGGACGTTTGTGACTGTGACTCCGGGCTCACTTTGCAGAAACACCCCCTGACCCTCCACCCCCATCGCAAAATGTAATGCCTGTGAAAAGGGTAGGTGGGTGCAGTGTTATATAGAACATAGTCCTGAGAGCATGATTGAAAATGAAAACTAGATATAGTATATGGTATAAACTATGCACCAAAAAGTGTGATATAAGATGAACCGGGGTGTGAAATGTAATGTGCAATACATTGTGCGCAATGACAGATTCATTGGAGAGCGCGAGATAGCACAGGCACTAGCGCATGCTATGCGATATGCGCCTTGGAGTGTAATATGCACAGGTCAGTGTTGTGTAACCCAACTAGTCTCTAAAGTTGTAATATAAAATATGTGCTGGGGAGTGGAACGTTGCATATGCACTGTGACAAAGATATGGATCCCAGATTGTAATATGTATGGCATAGCGCTGTGCGTTATAACATAGGCATCGAGGAAGGCACGTTAGATGGAGCAATATAACCAGTGCAAAGGCAAGTGTGGCATGACATATTCACGGGGTTGTGTTACAATGCACATGGGCTAGAGAGTGTCATAGCATACCCACTAGCTGGTGGAATACAACACAGAGGTGTGTGGCACTCGGCAGGCACTGGTGGGTGTAACACAGCGTTGGGCTCAGCCAGGAGCACGCTGTGACTCTCAAGTGAGGTTCGTCTCCTTTCCAGAGAGTAAAATAAAAAGTATTACACATCCGGCGGTGGATGTGTTTTATTAACCATGAGGGGTGTTTCTTGCATAGTTTGCTCGAATTTTTGTCGAATCCCCTTTGAATGGCTTGGTGTGCGTGTGTATTAAATGTGCCCGTTAATAGCTACCCATGTTTGTATAAATGAAAAACAAGGGTGTCTACTTGGAGAGTACCCACCGGCGGGGGCGCCGGGATTAGGCACGGTAGGGTGTCAGACACGTCAGAGCTTCACTAGCGGTGTAAATACATTCCACGTGGATTCATTGTATGCATAGTCGCCTTTTAATGAATATCACGCATATTGTCATAGTGATAGGTACATACGGTTTGTCCAGCATGTCCTAGGTGTTTTTATAAATATTTTTTTTTTTTAAAAAGGCCGGCCCCGGGGGATGGGGACCCCGGAGCCATAAGTGGCCTGAGGGGGGCAACGCAGCCCCCCTCCTAAAGAATTTTATTTTTAAAAAGGCCTTGACCCGGGGGTTGGGGTCCCCGGGGCAGATTAAGGCCTTGGGAGGGGGGCTACGTGGCCCCCTTCGAAAAAAAAAATTTCAACAAAAAAATTTAGGGTGCAAGCCCTGGGAGATGGGGTCCCCAGGGCCAATAAATTAGAAAAAGGGGGGCCACACAGCCCTCCTTTTAAAAAAAATAAATAAAAGACCGGCATTGCGCTGGAGGCTATGCCCCCTCCTTGCAGCACTCTGCAAACGTGCCCCCTGGCCAGTTGTAAGTTGGGGAATTAATTCCCCTTCAATACTGAGGGTCCCTGAGGGCTAACTAGCCCAACAGGTATCTCCAGTGTGCGCCAGGGAGCTGCGTTGCAGACAGGTGTTCTGAGGCCACGCCCCTTTTTACACCTCTATGCAACTCCGCTCTGTGGCTCTTACTGGAGGTACCTAGTGGGCTAGTTTGACCCTAGGGACCCTTAGGATTCAAGGGGACTTAATCTCTCAACTTAGAGCGGCTACAGGGCGCGTTTACACAGTGGTGAAGGTAGGGGACGGGGCCTGAGGTGACGTTTGCAAACATGCCCTGTGGCGCGTTTTAAGTTGGGGAAATAATTCCCTTTCAATCCTGAGGGACTCTGGGGTCAACTAGCCCACCAGGGGCTTCCAGTAAGCGCCACTGCTCTGCGTTGCAGAGAGGTGGTGCAGGCCGTGCCCCTTTTTACACCTCTCTGCAATGGTGCTTACTGGACGTACCTAGTGGTCTATTTTGCCCCTAGGGACCCTCAGGATTCAAGGGGACTTAATCTCCCAACTTAAAATGGCCACAGGGAGTGTCTACACAGTGGGGAAGGGAGGGGACGGGGCCTGAGGTGACGTGTGCAAACACGCCCTGTGGCGCGTTTTAAGAGGTAGTTTTAATCCCCTGCCCTATTATATACTAGGGGCTTACAGAGGAGGTCATGCTAATCACAGGGGGACCCCAGCGCATAGTGTTCCCTAGTGTATGTAGGTGTTTTCACTGTATTCTGAGTGTCTTTTAACATAGCACTGGCTCTAGTTACCAGTGCCACCAGTATCCGTCTGAAAAAGTTGAGGGTACAGGATGATTTTGCAACAAGGCTTCTTTCTGCTCTTCTTTTTGTTCTTTCTGCACGTTATCCTTCTTCCAGCACTTTTCTTCGTCTTTGAGGACTTCTGTTGCTTCCTTCTGCATTTCTTTTTTTTCTTCTTTTTTCACATGTCCTATCTCTGTAGGCATAGTTAGTAATTAGCATTTAAAAAACCTTTGAAATTCTCTGAAGAAACCATAGGTTTCAAGGGCGTTATAGTTAGCTGGACTTTTCACTCGTACAAAACCATTGAAATTCCCCCGTTATAGTTAGTTCAGCTAACTATAACTCGCGCGCCCGCAATGCACTGCTGATGACGTCACATATTACATCACTCATGACATGGTCAGTGACATCACTCATGACATCACTGATGACATCATCCTTGTGATAGTGGCAGACCTCCTCTCCCCCTAATATAACCTTTGATACACACATTTAAAAATAGAAACTAAAATTTTCAAAACAATAGACTTACCAAAACCCGTTACAACCTATTCAGTAATTCTAAGATCCACATCCACTCATTCACCAACAGTCCTATACAGTCACTCATACATGTACTCACTCATCATATGTACTCATACACCTATACATCCTGTTACACAACGCCACTCATCCATAGTTACTCACACACAGTCACTCATGCTAATAAAGAATCAAACATCCATTTACTTGCATATACAGTTATACACACACCACCACACTTCTACAGAAACTTGCACATACTTAGTCTTTTATACAATCACTTATAGAAACACATATTTATTCATACGGGAACTCTTCCAATCTCTCACTCTCACATATACTCACTTATATACACCAATAGTCACATATACTAGTTTAAAACATATGTAGTTACTCATAAAGACACTATTGAGTCATTCACTCACTAACACACCCATGCACACACTCATCCACCCATACAGTCCTGCACACATGCTGTCTTCAACACATACAGTGAATCACTCATTCATGCACCTATGCACTACGTAATACCCCCACCGAACCATACAGACACTCATACTGATACTCCTAAAACCAACTAATAACCTATATAGACACTCATGTAGCTACTCACCAACCCATGCAGCCACTTATACACAAAGTGAGAGACTGATACAGATATTTACATATTTAACCATTACTCACTAAGCCATGTATTCACTAAGATGCACTTAATCAGTCAATTATACAATCAATTTTTCAAAAACAAATCATCCATTTAGACACTTATATACCCATTTATTCTTCCATCAACCTTGAGATATACATATATAAAACATATGTAATTTTCAGAAAAACACACATTCACTTGATGGTCATCAGTGATGTCATTTGAGATGTCATCAGTGATGTTACTGATCATGTCATGAGTGATGTAATATGTGACGTTATCAGCAGTGCATTGCGGGTGCACGAGTTAGTTAGCTGGCGGGGCGGGGCAGCGAAGTGACAAGCACCACAACCCGCAAAAAAGGTAACGAGGGCACTGAATAACAGAGGATCTTCTCTTTGTATCTGGCAGGAACAAAAAGGTTAAAATGCCCTAGTTCCTAAATGTAGAATTAGTGGTACAACGGTCTTCAAGAGGACCTGCGATGCCGCTTCTGCCTCCCGTACCCTGGAGGCGGCACATGGGTCACGGGGTACGGTCATACTGCGGTGGGACGCACACTCATTGACCTCTCATGGCACTGCTCCACACTTAAGGGAAGACGCTTTCCATTCTGTGTTTTCTGATGACGTGTTGCGCCGGCCCCGTCCAACAACAGAACTCCTTTAGATCCAAACAGACTCTTCCACTCGCTCACCGGAAGTGAAACCAGGCCACGCGCACACTTTCACAATACAACACCCGGGAATGCACTTTGCAGTAAAAAACGCTTTCTTCCTCCTAATTTATCAAATAAACAACTCACTGAAGAACAGGGGCCAGCTTCAATCGGTAAACAGCTGTTACAATGACTTTTTTACTTCGCGATACCAAGACAACGCATGCATTACCACGCATACGTTGTACATCGCTAAGTCATTACTACGCATTGTTTTAGAACGCATGGTCATTTACCATGCATGACTTTACAACGAATTTCGTCGTAAAGCTATGTATGGTAAATGAATATGCGTTCTAAAAAACATGTAGACGATCCACGTCGTTGTTTCCTCACGACGTGCACCGCCCCTACGTGAAGCAGGAACCATGAGGAGAGAGAAACCGTGAGGAGTGAGGGGTAAGGCGGATTGGGCATGGTGTGGGCTGTTTCTTTTCTAGGGTTTAGGGTAGTGCATTGGTGTTTGTGTAGGGGGTAGTGTTTTAGGTTTAGGGTAGTGCTTTAGGGTGTAGGGTAGTGCAGTGTTTGTGTAGTTCAGGGGGTCGTGCTGGTGGTAGTGTTTTAGGGTTTAGGGTAGTGCAGTGGTGTTTGGGAAGTGTAGGGGATCGTGCTGGGGGTAGGTTTAGGGTAGGGTAGTGCAGTGATGTTTGGGTAGTGTAATGAGTCATGCTGGGGGAATCGTCTTAGGGTTTAGGGTAGCGCAGTGGTGTTCAGGTAGTGAAAGGGGTCGTGCAGGGGGTAGTGTTTTAGGGTTTAGGGTGGCACAGTGGTGTTTGTGTAGTATAGGGGGTCATGCTGGGGGTAGATATAGGGTTTAGGGTAGTGCAGTGGTCGTGCTGGGGTTGTGTGTTATGGTTTAGGTTAGTGCTGTTTGTGTAGTATTGGGGGTAGTTCTGGGGGTAGTAGTTTAGGGTAGTGTAGGGGGTCGTGCTGCAAGTAGTGGTTTAGGGCAGTGCAGTGGTGTTAGTGTAGTCTAGGGGGTTGTGCTGGGGGTAGCATTTTAGCATTTAGGGTAGGGCAGTAGTGTAGAGGGTTGTGCTGGGGGTAGTGTTTTAGGGTTTAGGGCAGTGCAGTAGTGGTAGTGTAGGGGTTGTGCTGGGGGTAGTCTTTTAGCATTTAGGGTAGTGCAGTAGTGTAGGGTGTCTTGCTGGGGTAGATTTAGGGTTTACGGTAGTGCAGTGGTGTTTGGGTAGTATAGTGGGTCATGTTTTAAGGTTTGGGGTAGTGCAGTGGCGTTTGTGTAGTGTAGGGTGTTGTGCTGGGGTAGATTTAGGGTTTAGGATAGTGCAGTGGTGTTCGGGTACTGTTGGGGGATCGTGCTGGGGGTATTGTTTTAGGGTTTAGGGCAGTGCAGTGGTGTTCGGGTAGTGTAGGGGTCGTACTGGGGGTAGTGTTTTAGGGTTTAGGGTAGTGCAGTGGTGTGTGGAGTGTAGGGGTCATATTTTAGGGTAGTGTAGTGGTGTTTGTTTAGTGTTAGGGTGTCATGCTAGGGTAGTGTTTTAAGGTTTAAGGTAGTGCAGTGGTGTTTGTGTAGTGTAGCTTGTCGTCCTGGGGGTAGTGTTTTAGGGTTTAGGATAGTGCAGTGGTGTTTGTGTAGTGTAGGGGGTCATGTTTTAGGGTAGTGCAGTGGTATTTGGGTAGTGTAGGGGTTCATGCTGGGGATAGTGGTTTAGGGCAGTGCTGTTTGTGTAGTGGGCAGTGCATGTGCTGCGGGCTAGGCGAGACCTAAAAGCATTGCCCCAAGATGGCTGCCAACACTTCCTGAATTGAAGTGTTGGCAGCCAATTCGAGCCAAGCTCGTGCTTGTGTAGTTAGGTCCCGCCCAGATATATAAACACATTTTTCCTATAATATCTCAAACTACTGAACGAATTTACACTATTTAAAAAAAGTCTTTCTGAACCAAGGGCTACCTTTTTGCCAAATTTGGTGTAATTCCATTCAGCAGTTCGAGCTGTAGCCGTGTCTGAAGTTTCCTATGGGAATTAATATTGAGAGAACCTGTTTTTTGACCCCCCTTTTTTGTCGGACCCTGCTTGGCGAATCACCCTGAAACTTTCAGGATAGAAGCTGACTGGAGTGCCCCACAAGTTTTGAAAACTTTGCGAAGATTCGTCATCCGGCGCCAAAGTTTTTGGGAAAACAAATCGCTTTTCCTATGGAAACTAGGCCCTAACTATCTACTGGCGACCACCAGTAGATAAAAAAGAAATATATATATATATGTATATATATATATATATACCGGATTTATAGCGCGCATAGATGCCCAAGCAAAGGGGCGTCCCGGCGCTATGGAGGACAAAATACCGGACACAGGCAGTACCAAAGACAAGAGCATAACACTAAGAGTCCAGAGGAAAGAGGAAGGTTTTAACGGCCTTCCTAAAGACCAAAAGATCGTTAATTGCGCGGATATGAACAGGAAGAGAGTTCCAGAGCCTAGCAGCAAGCACTCTAAAGGAGCGGCCACCGGCCCTAGCCCTCTTAAAGCATGGGACTGTAACCAGGTGAAGTCCTGAGGATCTTAGAGAGCGCGAGGGTACATAGAGCAGAATAAAATGCTCCAAAATCTGAGAAGAGTGCTTCAAAATTTTAAACAAAAGGCAGAGAGACTTAAACTTAATCCTCTGAGCAACAGGGAGCCAATGGAGTTTGCCGATGGTTTTTTTGGCCTAATAAAATCTTGGTAGGTCAACCAGAGCCCTGGCGGCAGCGTTTTGAACGCGTTGAAGTCTAGAGAGTTCGGCCAAGTTGGCTCCCAGCAAGAGAGCTCGCATAGTCCAACCTAGGCAGAATCGTGGCTTGTACAATAAGCTGTCTGGTTGGGGCATCAAAGAATTTAAAAATAGGTCTAAGCCTGCGAAGAATCCCGAAGCACGTGGCAGCAGTTTTCTTTGTGTGGGGAACAAAGCTGAGTCTGGAATCCAACCAAATCCCAAGGTTTTTGACCTCTGTGGCAGGGAGAGGAGTTGGACCAAGCTCAGATGGCCACCAATGATCACCCCATAGATGACTCTGCTTGCCAACAATGAGCACTTCGCTTTTTTTGGCGTTCAATTGCAGGCAATTATCTGTCATCCAGCGGGCTACTGAGCTAATTCCCTCACGGAACTTAGCAGCCTCGAGGTCGGAGGCCCCACTTAATGCAACCGCCAGCTGCGTGTCGTCCGCATAGGACACCATAGTCAGGTTCCAACGCTTGGCGACAGCAGCCAGCGGCTGCACATAAAGATTGAAAAGTGTGGGGAATAGGGTAGGGTTTAGATTGAAAGGGAGGTGTAACAACCCTAAACGTGCGACCAGATAAAAACGATCGAAACCATTCAAGTGCCCTGTTATTGACACCTGCCTCACCCAAATGCTGTAATAAAATAGCGTGGGAGATCAAGGAGCACCAGTGCCGCCGTTTGACCAGAATCGACCAAGTTTCGCAGGTGATCGACCATAAAGAGCAACGCAGTCTCAGTGCTATGGCCGGGTCGAAAGCCATTCTGTGAGGGATCCAAGATATTAGCACAATGAAGATGGTTGGATAAAATGGCGTTGATATGGGCCTCAGTCAGTTTTGTGACCCACAGAAGAAGTGATATGGGGCGATAATTCTCCAATTTTGATGGATCCAGGGCAGCTTTTTTAATATAGGCATCACCTGGGCTTGTTTCCAACTAGCAGGGACAGAGCCATAAGTCAAAGATAAATTAACAAGATCACGTAGAGGAGGGAGACAAAGTGACACAGATTCTCTAAATTGGGCAGGTCGAAGAGGATCCCTTGGTGAACCGGATTTAACTTTCGCCACAATTTTATTAAACTCCTCCATCGAAAGCTCTGGGAAAGAGCACAAAAACATAGTTGTCATTGGGCCAGGTTCCAGCTTCTCCGAAGAGGCGGATGGATCGGGAAAGGAACGATAGATGGCCTCCACCTTTTCCACAAAGGCGGCCAGGTCCTCACAGTGCGAGGCAGAGCAGATCTCGGCGATTGGGGCTCTACTGGCTGTGAGATCCTTAAGCACCTTAAATATTAATTTAGTAGGATTGGTGCTGATGTTAAATTCACGGGAAAAGTAAGCAGCCCGAGCTTTACAAACCGCTCTATGATATTTCTTAGTCCTGACACGATACGCCGTTTTCCTATCAGGCAGATATGACTTACGCCAGGCTCTTTCAGCTTGTTTACAGGATTTCCTTAGGAGCCAAAGCGAGTCATCATACCAGGGACTGGGTTCAGCGCAACGGCGTTTACTCTCAGCAATTGGGATCAGGCAGTCTAAGGCTCCAGTCAGCCAGTTGAAAAAAGATCATATCCCGACTCCGCGTCAGAGAAAGGGCCCAGAGGATGTTGACCAAGAAGCCGATGAAAATCAGCTAATTTCAGTTTTCTCCATGGGCGTCTCAATGACACAGGCACAATTGCTCTGTGAGGAGAGTCCTTAATTGTAAGGTGCAGCTCTATAAGATGGTGATCAGTCCAGGCCATAGGCCTGGGAGGCAGCACTTTAGCCGAAGTTAGATTGGTAAAAATGGGGTCCAAGATGTGCAGTCAACATGAGTACAATGGCTAACCAGCTGAGATAGCTGGAGAGCTTCCAAGTCGGCAAGAGTGCTACTGGCGGCAGGGGAAAGGGGAGTATCAAAATGAAGATTTAAATCGCCAATAATACTGAAATTGGCAGCCCTTAAGGCCAATGTGCTGATGGCTTCAGGAAGAGCTGACCTAAAGGCAGCGTCCGGGCCCGGAGGCCGATAGATAAGTAGCCCAGAAAAAGTAAAATGAGGACTAACCGAAATACGAAAATGAACACTTTCGCAGCCAGCTCTGTCCAAAGCCTTCCATACGCATGAGTAGCAGGATTTAATAGCGGCCGCAATGCCACCTCCTCTCGAGTTATGATTATGAGTAAAAATCGCATACTCGGAGGGAAGAGCCAAATTAACCGCAGCCGAAGCATCCTCATGCAACCATGTCTCTGACATAAACAAGAAGTCAGGGGCTGCCTCCGTAAGTAGATTATGAACATCCAGATGATGTCTAACCAACGACCTCACATTGAGATGGCAGACCTTAAGATTAAAAGGGGTCTGAGATTTTACCAACAGTGTTGCAATACTATCTAGGCACCCTAAGGGGGCTTTCCTATATGCAGAGATAGAAACAGGAGATGGGAGTCTAAATACGCACTCTTGGCAATGAAAAGGGCCAGAGAGAGGATGTAACGGAGTATGCGTACACGGCATAGAATCACAGAGACTAAGCAGCACAGTTCTAGAATACATTGATAGTAGAGGGTTCAGAGACATCACGGACGGAAAAAGAGCTACAGAGCCCTGCCTTAGCCCTTGCTCAGTGCGGACGAGCGCAGACTGGCAAGACTCTGGCACGACTCAGGCGCAGGGAGGGCGCCCCCGCTGCGCGTCACCGCTGCACGCTTGAGGGACTGGCTTAAGTAGGGTGTCCGCGTGTAAGCAGCACCACTAGGACACTCAAGATGGCGCCCAAACAGTGTCACCACCAGTCCCACTCTCAATATGGCGGCCGATTCTCATCAGTAATGTGATCGTTTTCTCCCACGCGCTCGATCACGGGTGTTCAGCGTTGGGGTCGGATCCTGGCCCAATTTTCTTCAATTTTAAGACAAAGGACGCGGCACTCCGAACTTGGCTTTTAGCTTCTTTTAATGCAGTATTTACCACTCAGACCAACGCGTTTCAGCCTGCTCTCAGCATTACTCACGATAAGTGAGTAATCGTTTGTTTCTACTTTATATCCCATATTTGCCTTAATGTGGCATTATTGGAGTTGTAGTACATCTTTATAATTTAAATGAAAATAACAAATTATTACATTTTTAAATATTTGCCACATATTTCCACAGTGTTTGGCATATTAGCATTAGCTTTATGGAAGTTTATGCGCAGCATGGTCCGTTCCACAACTTAATGGTATAGTACCTGTTTTATTTGTGCATTTATCAGTGCTCTTTTGTATGCACTATATTTCGCTTGCAATTAAATGATATAGTATCAATGTTAAACCAAAACAGAGGTCACTTCAGTGCATACATTAACCTTGTTAAATTCATGATTCTTTATGTAAATACATAATCGCCGGGTATAGTACCCCATTTCTATTATCAACACTTTTTATATCATGATTTCAAGCAACTTATTTTCCAATGCAAATGTCAGTATTTATCAATGGGAACAGTCTATCTCCTTAATCTAGATGTACAAAAAGTTCCTCATCATAATTCATCCCTCTTGGGATTTTTGTTTTTAGTCTAATGATTAACCGTGATTCTGTTTGTCGCAGTTTTTTCATCCTGTTACCACCCCGTTCTTCTTGGGGTATCATCCGTATCCCATAATAATTCATGGCTCTCCAATCGTTTTTTAGCAAGACACCATGTGCTTGGCTGTTGCATATGACATGTCTTTATTTTTTACGGCTCTTATATGCTCTAAAATCCGTTTTTTTAGCATGCACACTGTGCTTCTGATATATTGCATTCCGCATTTGCATTCGCTAATATATACCACATGAGTCGACGTACAAAGGATTTTTTGTTCAATTTTGATGACTTGCCCACTTGGGTCATTGATGGTACTTTTATTTTTGCCAATTTTACAGGCTTTGCAAACACTACATTTTTTAAAACCCTTTTGTTGGTTGCTTAGCCATTTGTTTTTCTATATGTAATCATCGGTCTTTCTCCCAACATCTTCCCAATACCTGGATCCCCAGAAATTAGGTGTCAATATTTCTTGATTTTTGTTTCTATTAGACCGCTTTCTTTACTGTATGTTATAAAGCGTGGGGGGACCATATTCCTTTTCCTGTTTAGTGTCTTTTGGTGTCCGAGTTTCCGTTCTTGTTCTATTATCGATTCTTTTCTTGCATTTCTGTAGAGTTCTTTCATTGTACCCTCATGTCCTCAATCTGGTCATTGATTCTTGAACCTTTTTCTCCGCATCCATTTGTGTCGAACAGTTGCGTTTCATTCGAGTGAACTCTCCATATGGAATACTGGCCAATAATGATCTTGGATGGAAACTTGTTCCATGTAGTATACTGTTTGTGGATGTTTTTAAAAAAAAATAAGGTATAATGAATTTGGTTATTCTCGATGTAGACCTTAATATCCAAAAAGTCTATTTCTTTCTTACTTGAGCTACAAGTGAATTTGAGGCCAATGTCGTTATTGCAGAGCTTGGAGTAGTACTGATTGAATTCCTGTGATGTACCATTCCAAACCAGAAAAAGGTCTATATAACGAACCCATAGTATTATTTTTTCTAAGTCCTCTTGATTCACTGCATCCCAGGCTATGGTTTCTTCCCACCATCCCATGGTTATATTTGCATAGTTCGGCGAAAAAGAAATCCCCATGGCGGTACCACATCCAGTGGCGTAGCTAGAGCTTCTGGCGCCCGGGGCTATCCCTCAGATTGCCACCCATGGCCAGTAGCAAGGGGCGGGCGGGGCTGGGGAAAAAGGACGGCGAGCAGCGGGGGTGGATTGGCAGGGTTTAAGTTACGACACCACTCTCTATTCCACTGCAGGTGAAAGCGAAGGTTGGAGCTGAGTTTGCTGCGTGCGTCCACCCACTATTTTCTCAAGGTGAACACCATTCACCCTGCCAAGAAGTTGGGCCAAACCGAAATATGCTGAACTTGTCCCGGTATCATTTTCAGACTCCTGGACAAGTTACACTAATTATGAGATCCTCCGCTGGCTTCTTGTGAGGCATAAAAGACCCTAGTGATTGTACACCGTTCTATCTACTCTTTCTCTCCTCTTTGTATCAGGGATACACTTTAATAATACAGCCCAATATTAACTTTGCACGCCACAAATAAAAATTTGCTGAATGTCCTCAGGAATAAAATAGCTTCCTTTTGGGACAGGGCCTTCTAATTTGCATTGGCTAGAGAATGACCTTCCCCTATTGTGCATAAAAAAAACTTAAGACTTGTATGTAATCTGTATTTTATCATTTTGATCTATAATTCTCTGATTTTCCTTGTTTTTATTACTGTTTTTTCCTATTAAGTTGTTCTATAGTGCCAGGAATCCAATGTATACATGCTTGTATTAATAAACCATAGCAGCATAACATCAAATGTGAACTGAGCTCTCGGAGAGCTGTCAGCTGCTATTTGCTCTCCCAATTCTCAGCTCGCAGTTTTGAACTGAGCACAAAAAGAACTGTGAACAGTTCACAGCTCACTGAGTGCTCAGTTCACAATTGCAATAAGCGTTTTGAAAGAGCTATGGGTTGTTCTCAGCTGAGGGAATCCTGAGGAGGTCATGAGGGAGAGCCCAAGAAGTTTCACTTGCATGATACTCCCACCTCAGAAACCTCCAATTCCCATCAAAGAGACATTACAAAGAAATACACTCTATTTTGAGAGCGATAACATTTAGAAAGGGATTTGGAAAGAAGATAATGTGTATTAATGAGCCCTTGTAAGACAAAGGAGAGATAAAGGAGGGCCCTGAAGCAGGCCTGGCATATAAGTAACAATCGGGCGTGCAGTGGCCCACCCGAATGTATCCTTGGCCCACCCGAATAAAAATTCCTGTAACAGGGCCTGTTGGGAAGAAGCACTGTGCTGCAACACGCATGTCATGGGTTCAAATACCGGTAATGTGGGCAAATCGTTTGAATCTGGGCAGAAGTAACTATCATTCAAGCGCCTTGGGACAATTTTCTGTTTGTGCGCGATATGACAACAGAACATTTGCGGTCACCCAAAAGGTGACTAAACATGGAGCCGAAAAACAATTTCATCCACACACTTTTGCAAACAATCCCCTCTAACCCAGGATAAAAGAGTATCGCGCGCCACAAGGAGAGGCCCTTGCGTATTCCCGCCATTCTACGTTCCACTCCATCCGTTCAGTGCAGAATGGTTTGATTTCTCACAAAAAGTACGCACCGTTATCGCCATTGGCTAAATCTGTGACTTGAGCAACACCTACAGGCTATGTTCAAATTATGACTACAACTGCCATGATTCCAAGCACAAGTTCAAGTGATATGGTCATATGCTATGTGGCCACACTTCCAGCTTGTCTTGCCTTTTTGGCCGCATTCTAGTTGCGTTTTAAACATTGAAAGTATGTGCCAAAAATATTATCTTAATAGCCAAAACTGGTTGGCGGTGTCGCACATGACAGGCACTAGTTGGTACATATACATTTGTACTCTTAGAATTTAAAATTTATAACGCCGTACATAACAAGTGTTATTAGTGCACTAGTCAATAAGGAGCTCGATTTATCGACCCAGAAGTAAATATAGTGCGGACCCCGACGTGATTAATACTAATCAGCTGCTGATAATACAGACGAGCAGAGAATTGTAGCGCGCTGCAATGATGAATTTTACTCAGATAATGTGCGGAGGGCCTGCATTCATGCAAACATTGATCAGATCAAATGCTCTTTTGGACAAGTTTTGCTGTTTGCTTTTAAGGGAATGGCTCAAGGGGGTTGCTCGTGTCAATATTATATCAACTGATGAACCAGGGTAAAAAGGGATAACGAAAAAATTCCAAGATGCAACCTATGTTCATAAACCATTTTACGCGAAGGTTTTTCAGAAATAAAAACAGAACACAAAATAACAAAACAAAAACTGATTATAGGAAAGAAGGAGAGAAAATATATTGGTTACATTTCTTGTTACGCAAACAAGGCAAATCAGAGAAAATTCAGTATGCCCCACATGCAAAAACCTGTGCGTGCTATGGACTGCTATAACGCCTGGTTGCTCAAACGCTTGAACGCCATTGGCGACGAGGCAGTCACCCACTCTGCTGTTCACATACAGTGGAAGAGCTGCGCGCTCAACAGACATCCAATGAAAGCACTTCTTACCCAGTAACACTGTGGTTAAGGGAAAGGAAACCGACCTGACATCCGACCCGTGTGAAATGCAGACAGTGTCTGCAGCAGATCTGCATTTCCCGGGACGAGACTCCTCCACTCAGAAGAGAGCGCACGTGGTGGTGTGCGGCGTGCGCGATAGTGTGCATCACCGCTGCAGTGCGGGGCTGGCCAAAAATTATGCCCAGGGCCGTCATTGGTAGCGCTTGACGCTCGCTACAAGATTGATGGCCCTGGGACCCACATAAACAGTACGCTGGCGCCGCACCACCACTAAGTTAGGTGGAGGAGGTGCAGAATTTTGTGTGGTGCGGCATTTGGGTGAAAGCAGGTGCGCTTGTACTTACAGTTACACGTGTGGTGTACTGGCTGCTCGGGGACAGCACCAGTGCCACGCAGCTGCCGCTGGCCACCACGAAAATAGTGCTACGCCACTGATTTCACTGCGCCACTTCTGCAACTTAACTGCATCACAATCCTTCCGCCTGCTTCAAGCAGGCGTATGGACTGACGCAGTGCCTTTCACATGGGACTCGCCCATGGGCAATGGCACATTGCTAGAGTTGCCTCAAGTTTCTGGCACACTCCAGCAATGCGTCATTACTGTGCCAACAGATACGTCAGGATTCCTGACGTATCTGTTGACTCCCTGGGACATGGAGCTCCATACAGTAAATACGACGCATCCACGGTGTTGCAAGGAGGGCGCAATAAAAAGTGTTGCATCGCTGTTTTTAACCAGCGATGCCACACTTTTCATAAACTAGGCCCTAAATTATTATCAATGGTTGTTTACAAAATGTACCTAGAAACGCTGCCTTTGACACAGCTTTCCCCAAAGGAGTGCTGAGGGAGCACACAATACCACGTCTAATTACATTCATGTGTGTTTACTTTTCAGCAGTTTTATTGGAGAGCATTTAACACATATTTACTGAAAGTAGCAGTGTCCCTTGCTCACTGTGCTTTAAAATGTGCCATTTCAAATATATTATTACAAACAGTTGTAAATATAGAATAATAACACTTAAAAAATACTGCAAAATGTGCAACTTTCTTTTAAATCTCACCCTATTATGTTTTTCATTAAAAGATATTGTGAGGGATCGAAACCCATGCCCATCACCGAGACCCAAGTGTTGTTATTGGGGATCGTGCCCCCCCCAAAACACCTACCTCCGGCTACGGGCTGTTTCTGCACCATCTTCCCCTCTGTCTGCACCATCTCCATCTCTGCCTGCACGATCTCACCATTTGCATGCACCATCTCGCCCTCTGCCTGCACCATCTCGCCCTCTGCCTGCGCCATCTCACCCTCTGCCTGCGCCATCTTACCCCCTGTCCGCACCATCTCTCTTTGCCTGCAGAAATCTCCCCCTCTGCCTGCACCATATAACTCTCTGACTGCACCATCTCACCCTCTGTCTGAATCATCTCATCGCACCCTCTGCCTGCACCATCTCCCCCTCTGCCTTCACCACCTCTCCTCTGCCTGCACCATCTCACTCTCTGCCTGCACCATCTCTCCCTCTGCCTGCACCATCTCTCCCTCTGCCTGCACCATCTCACTCTCTGCCTGCACCATCTCCCCCTCTGCTGGCAGCATCTCCCGCTTGCCTGCGCTACATTACCCTCTGCCTGCATCATCTCACTCTTGGCCTGTGCCATCTCTCCCTCTGCTGGCACCATCTCACCCACTTCCTGCACCACGTCCCCCTTCCCTGCACCATCTCGCCCTCTGAGGGCACCGTGTCACCCTCTGTCTGCACCAACCCCCCCTGTGCCTGCACCATCTCACCCTCTGCACATCTTCCCCTCTGTCTGCACCATCTCTCCCTCTGCCTGCACCATCTCACCCTCTGCACATCTAGCCTCTGCCTGCACCATTTTCCCCTCTGCCTGTCCTGTCTCGCCCTCTGCGTGCACCATCTCCCCCTCTGCCTGCACCGCCTCCCCTTGTGTCTGCTTCTCTTGTAACCCTTTCCGTATTACCTTCGATCCACCCCCACCGATGCTTTCTGTCTCCCAGTTCACAGCTCTTCTAAATGTGACGGAAAATAAACTCTGGTGAAATGTGCTTTGAATTAGTGCGCGCGACACTAAATGAAAAGTTTAAATAAACAGAGAAGACACACTCACCCTCACCTTCACTCTGCCTTCGAACACACCGCAGGGACTGGGGAGGACTGGTCAGGCTGGGAGCAGGAAGCGTCTAAAACGAGGGGTTTTATGGAGAAGGGAAAGATAGCCATGTAGCTTTGCTTGCAGTAGACACCGCGGGGCTGGCCGCAAATTGTTCCCAGGGCCGTCATTGGTAGCGCTTTACGCTCGCTACAAGATTGACGGCCCTGGGACCCACAAACAGTACGCCGGGCCCGGCGCCGCACCACCACTATGTTAGGTGAAGCAGCATTTTGTGTGGTGCGGTATTTGGGTGCAAGCAGGTGCGCTTGCACGTACATTAACACGTGTGGTGTACTGGCTGCTCAGTGACAGTACCAGCGCCACGCAGCTGCCGCTGGCCGCCCCGAAAATAGTGCCGCCTGGGGCGGACCGCCCCCACCGCCCCCCCCTAGCTACGCCATTGACCACATCGTTGTTTAAAAAGTTGCTGGTTAAAAAGAAAGATATTGTTTGTCAAGCACATCTCAATCATGTGGAGAAGCATTCGAGTATATTGCAGCTCATTGATATTTCTTTGTTTTAAAAAGTATCCACATGCTTCAAGTCCTACTTCGTGTCTGATCAAAGTATACAGAGATACTACATCAATTGTAATTATCATATATTCTTCATTCCAGGTGATTCCATTGAGAATGCGTAGAAAGTCACCTGTGTCTTTGATGTATGAGCTCATGTTTTTTGCTATTGGCGCCAGGAATTGATCTACATATTGAGACATTCTCATATAATAAATCGCATGACGAGACTATTGGTTTACCAGGTGGATTAATTAGTCTTATGAATTTGGGGTAGAAATATATCATTGGTGTCACAGGGAAATCTTTTGAAAGAAATTTTAGCTCATCTTCATTTAATAAGCCTTTCTTGTGCCAATCTTGTAGATAGCCGTCCAGTTCCACTATCAGTTTATTCATGGATTGTTTTCTATTCTACAATAGTTGTTGGCATTATTTAGTTGTCGTAGTGCTTCATTGACATAATCTTTGGTGTCCATAAGAACAATGTTTCCCCCCTTATCAGCGGGTTTAATTATTACATTTTTGTCATCCATTAATGATCTTATGGCATCTTTCTTTTGTCGTTAAGTTTTCCTTTTTATTAGTGTTTCGCAGTTTTTGTATTTTCTCCAGGTCATCAACAATGGCATCAGAGAATAAATCAAATTTATTACCTGGTGATAGAGTTGGACAGTATTTAGTAAATACTGCATTAAAAGAAGCTAAAAAGCCAAGTTATGAGTGCCACGTCCTTTGTCTAAAAAATATAAAATATATATTTACATGTGTATATATGTATGTATGGATGTGTATATATATGTATATATTTCTTCAAACGTTTCCTCGTCAAGGACACAAGAACGTGGCGCACACTATCGATCGTATTTCAAATTTCTTATTTATTCCGTTTCAAGGCAGACAAACGCGTTTCGGCCATGCTGGCCTTTGTCAATGTCAACGCACACTCTGTTTACACGGTTTAAATGATCATTATTCAACCTACATCATTTCCGGTTACAATAGAAAGAGGACTGTCACGTTTATAGAACTCTCCAAAAGGCAGGTCTAATTGGCGGCCATTTTGGGCTAGTACAGAAATGTTTATTCCTATACCTAAAGTTCCAAAGATAATCCATATGTACATAACAAACATTCTAATTTCATATCCAGGTAATTCCTAAATTTATCGGAATACCGTTACTCTGTTTTGTTACGCCCTGGATGGGCAAAGACATATGCATGCAGTAATAGACATCATAAATTACTTCATTCATGTTCCATCTCGCCCTGGATGGGCCATTGTCTTTACTGAATCACAATTCCTATCAATCCATCTGTAGGTTTGACTATATTTACAGAATAAAATCAATCAAATTTCTTTACAAAATATAAATTCCTTTTGGGAGGGAGAAGTTTTCTTCAAAAAATATATATACAAGTGTATAGACTTTTTCTCAGCAGCATACCCTTAATTCATTGGGGTGCTCTAGTTTCACCATACCATATATCCTTATTGTTCTTTTCAATAATGATTTCTTATTTTCTCATTTATCACCATCAGCTTTTATCCCACGCATTGATATTTAATCATTATCACCTGATATTCTCACATCCTCTTACATCACAGTTATTTCTAGCAGTTTCACATTTCCCTTTAACTGATGTTCTAACCAACATGAATCCACATTTCTTCCTCACAGTTTAACCCATTCGGTGCCAGAGTGCGAAGTTCTAAAATATATTTTGATTCCAGCTGTCTAAGAGTTCTTATCTTGTCGCCGCCTCTTCTGAGTGGTGGAACTCGATCTAGGCAGAAGAATTTCAGGAGATTACTGTTGCTGTTATGTTTTTCGGCAAAATGCCTGGCTACCGGGTAATTGGTGTCAATTTTAGTTATAGCACGCATGTGCTCCAAAATTCTCTTTTTCGTTTGGTGTATCGTGCTCCCCACGTATTGAAGGTTGCACGGACACACCAGACAGTAAACTGTGAAGTCTGAATTGCAGTTCAATAATTTATTAATACTTTTTAATTGGTTGTTACCTGGGGTCTGATAAGTTTTTATAACTTTACTATTCTTACATGCCTTACACTTTAGGCAAGGGTAGTAGCCTTTGATGTTATGTGGCATATGTATATATATGTGTGTGTGTGTGTGTATATATATATATATATAATTTCACGAAGATTCGTCAACGGGCGCCAAAGTTATACCAAATAGAATGTTGCGGATTTCCTATGGGAATTAGGTCCTAACTATAACTACCTACTGGCGACCGCCAGTAGGTAAAGTATATATATATATATATATATTTTATCTACTGGCAGTCGCCAGTAGATAGATAGGACCTAGTTTCCATAGGAAAAGCGTTTTTTGTTTTCCCAATAATTTTGGCGCCGGATGACTAATCTTCGCAAAATTTTCAAAACTTGTGGGGCGCTCCGAAACAGCTTCTATCCTGAAAGTATATATATTATTTGTTCAACAGACGAGAAGCTTGCATTCCAAAGGGGTGTTTAATAAGTTTTATTGCAGCTTTGACTTCTCTTATGATATCAAAGTATCCGTATACAAAGTAGTCAAGTGCGTATTTCGCATACTTTCATGAAAAAGTAAAAATGCCAGTGTTTGCAGACAAGGTTCTTCACAGCGGTGGATTCATGGTTGTGTGGTGAATGAGCCTGATCTACATTTGTATTTTCTTTGCCTTTCAGTCTAAGGAGGCTCTCTCTATTGATTTTAGCCACTCTCTCCCTCGCTGTTCTAATCACCCTCTCTTGGTATCGCCTCTGTCCGAATCACCACTCCATATTAAAATCCCTTTTCTTATAGTATGTGTTAGTGCTGCAGTTCCTTCTGACTCCCAGGTGTTCCACATAAGGGATATTCCATTTCAAGTTCTTAGGGAGATGGTTATGCACGTGTAGAATGCTATTACCCGCTGTGCTCTTCCTGTAAGGACTGGCCTGGTTTTTGTCACCCACCTCCTCAACTTGCACATCCATGAAATCTATACTCTTGTTCTCTGTTCTGCTGGGAAAACATAGATTAGTCATTCTCTCCTAATCTTTGCAGGAAAATGTCTAGGGTCTGAATCCCAGATCAAGAATATATCATTGATATGTCTTGTCTATAGAATTAAATGGCTGACCCACTCTTCATTGGTCTCTGCCCATACATGTTCTAACTCCCACCAACCCATGAACATTCCAGCGTAACTTGGAGCAAAGCAACTGCCCATGGCAGTCCCGATCCTCTGTTTATACCACTGTCCTTCAAACAAAAATAAATTATACTCCAAACAAAAGCATAACATCTCAACAAGTAACATGGTGTGGTCATACATAGATATTGGCTTGTCCCTCAAAGTACCTACATGCTGCAATGCCTAGTTTGTGTTCAATGCATGTGTATAAAGTATAACATCAACCGTGGCAAGGATGTAGCTAGATTTCCAAGTACTATCCTGCACCTCGGAAATAAAGTCCATACTGTCCCTACAATAGGAGGGTAAGGGTACCATATAGGGGCAGGAAACCTAATCCAGGTACAGGGAGGCATTTTCCAATAAGCTGTTTTTGGCAGATATAATGGGTCTACATGGAGGGTCACTCATGTTTATGAATCTTGGGTAGCATATAAAAGCGAGGTGCAGTAGGTTTCTTAACATGCGAAAACTGTTTTTCATCTAGACTCAAAAGACCCTTCATATGCTACTCTGCTAGCATGTTGTGTAATGGCGTTACTGGTAGATGTGACCCGGTTCAACACATGCACCCAGATATATCTATACATCAGTAAGCCCAATACCAGTTTAAAAACATAAAACAATTGGAATTGACCTATATCTTTCAAATGATTAATCAAAATATTTCAATATAGATTCAGAGTTCACCTTGAGACAAAATGAGCATCTAGAAGCAGGTAATTAATTTGCACTCTCTTGGGGCCCTTCTAATACTACAGAAAATATACCAGATTCTTATCCTTTAACATACAACACACACTTTCATATTAATTTCCTTGCCTATATGGCAAATATGCCATAAACAAGGTCCCTCTTGGTTAACTTGCACCCACAAGTCTCCATACCGGGCTCCCCAAGAGGAGCAATTATCCTGCCTGCCCAGTATTAACAAGCTAATTGCTCTTGAGGGAACACGTTTTAGACCGATAGTTTGTGATAGGTCAAAATGACCGGTCATGCATTTGAGAGATGAAATAGATTTAATGTAAAACACCACACCAGGCATGATTATGATACAAAATAACAGTCCAAGACGAGCTCTTGTCAAGAAAACAGCCTCATACACTTCACTTTACCTTGCAGGCAACAATACAAGAGGGGGGAGCCAGCCGTTAATGGCTCTTGCATATTTTGAATGTTTTTTTTGTTGTTTTTTTAGCAGAGTTTTATATAGCGCAAACTTGACTCGAATCCAATCCGGTATCAGAGCGCTTTACATAGCACCAGTTACGTTACATGAGGAGACATTCATATTTTTTATTTTTTTTTGTTAGGCACGGGGAGATTACGTTATTTGCCCAGAATCACAGAATGTTTAGCGTCATTACCGAGACTTGAACCCAGTTCTCCGAGGTCGAGCGCCCTAACCGTTAGGTCAACTCCTCTCCTAGATATTTACTTGTCCAGTTTTGATATGGTGCATGTAGTCTGTTGAAAAGCTGTAATTAAACAGCAAGAAAAGATACTACATTATAAAAAGCCTCTGTCTCGCACTAATGTACAAGCAGCTAGAGGAGAAAACCTGGCAAAATAAATATTGGTCAAATTAAAACAATTGTAAAACAGTCCTTCTCTGTGGAATGGGTATGGTGCCAGAGAGGGAACATGAAGCAGTGAAGTGAACTTGTGTGGAGTCTTGCTTTCAGGAGTTTTGTCCCTTCATTGGCTGGTGTCTTGTTGTTGAAGGAACAGAGAAAGATTAATCTAATCTTTATTCGATCAATTTGTTTTGTGAACTTGCTTAAGTTGCTTATAAGCAAAGGCATCTCCAGTTTTCTTTCCAACAGCAAAAGTCACTAAGAGGAGGAGCCAGCCAAGTGATGGAATGTCACTTTGAATCAACCTCACGAGCAGAACTATCAAAGATCCTTGATTACCATTCTAAGTTTGAGGTATGGTTGGAGTCTGAGGGACCAAGATGAGAACTCACCTAGGACTTGAGTGCCAGAACTGATGATGGTTTGGTCGACTGTCACAGAAGACAGCAGTGTTGTTTCCATCTAAAGTGCAAGAAGATTTGTGCTCTAAATTAGAAAAGGTGTAATGAGACCGGACATCCTACCCAGCATTGCAGACGATTCTGAAACTTGACTGAAGTGGAGTAAACACTAGTGTTCTTCAGGGAAGTCAACACCACACCCCCAGGGTGTGAAGTCAATCAGACCACAAACAATGTCATGAATCAAGACGTGCCTTTGAGGTGAGTCCTTGAAGCACTTTATTTTAATAGTAATGCATTAATTTGTATAACAGTACAATTTGTTTCTCTTTAATATTCTGTTTGTGTACAGGTGCATGCAGGATCTCAGACCGCAGTAAAGTTTCCAAGTACGGTTGAAATTAGTGTCCAAATATATTGTTAATGGGAAATAATTTAGTGAGCAGTGGAGAAAAGAAATGGGGAGAGTGGAGTAAGATTGGGCCAAACGTTTTGGGGAGGAGAGATCTGTATGTTTGTTTATGCAATTTTTATAGCGCGCAACTACCCGGGGGTGTCTCGGCGCTCAGAATACAGAACCATAACTACGGCAGGCAATTATGGTGAAAAGAACCATGTTTTTAGTTTTTTCCTAAAGCTGATGAGGGTAGGGGCAGTTTTGATGTGAAGGGGCAATGTATTCCAAAGTTTGGCTGTGGAGATTGTAAAACACCTGTCACCCCAGTTGGCCTTCTTTGTTCGCGGGACTTTGAGCAAATGAGCAGAGGAGGAGCGAAGTGTTCTAGAATGTTCAAGCGGACAAAGAGCTCTTCTGAGGAACTGTGGGCCCAAGTTGTTAACTGCTTTGTAGGCAATGCAAAGTGCCTTGAATTTTGTCCGGCTCCTGACTGGGAGCCAGTGCAGTTGCCGGATATATGGGGAAATGGATGTAAACTTGGGAACTCCTAGTAGAATTCTAGTCGAGGCATTCTGGACTAGCTGCAGTCTGTTCATAACTTTTTCCTGGGCATTCAGAAGAAGGGCATTACAATAATCTATTTTGGAAAAGACCAAAGTGCTAATTAGAGTTTTGCCGGCTGACGAGGGGAGGTATGGCAGCAGTTTTTTGATCCCTTTCAGGATAAAAAAAGATGAGGAGACCACGGAGTTGACGTGATGATGAAGTCATTTTATCATCAAATACAACTCCAAGGTTACGAACCTTAGTGACTGGTTGAGGTGGAGCTCCCATCTCGGGTGGCCACCATTGAGGGGTCCAAGCAGGCTCCAGTTTCTCAAATGTCATCACCTCTGTTTTGTCAGAGTTTAATTTGAGACAGTTTGATGACATCCAGGTACTGATAGCCCGCATTCCCTCTTGAAAGTTTGCAGCAACTGATGTGGTATCACTGTGTACAGATAGCACCAGTTGTGTATCGTCAGCGTAAGTTGTGAGGGCAATTCCGTAGGATTTTATTACCCTCGCTAAGTCCGAAACATAAATGTTAAACAATGTCGGGCTTAGCGAGGAGCCCTGAGGGACGCCGCATGGAAGGGTGAAGGTGTGGGAGGTGAAATGGCCCATTTTTAGGTCTCTGCACGCGATGGCTGCGCTTGCGCAGTCTCGCTCGCGAGAGATAATGACTTGGGAGAAGAGGGGCTTTAACCCGCCCCTCTTCTACCCTGTTCTCCATTGGCTGGCCTAGTAAATGCTGGCCAGCCATTGGAGAAGAGGTCCCGTCACTCCAATCATGCCCCGTCCTTTTCGGATCGGGGGGCGTGTTTTTTGCGAAAAGTCTCAGGGAGGAGACAACAGCAAAACACGCCCCCCAATCCGAAAAGGACGCTGCGTTTCTCCGAGGCAGTTCTTCTCTGCCTCGGAGAAAGGCGGTGGTGTCCCGGCGTTGCTCCCTCACCTGATCTCCTTGTTCAAGAGGCCTGTGGCTTCTCTACCGAGGCATGTAGAGTCTCCAATCACCGGAACAACCCCAGTCGCTGCGGAACCCGTATTTTTCCCGCCGAGGCTGCGAGAGTAGATGTTTTTCTTTCCTCAGAAAGTATCATGGCTGTGAGCTTGGCAGGCAGGCACCTACTGTACGGCAGGAGCTCTGTGCTTGGCCGCTGAGGTGACTTGATGATTTTTCTTTCTTCAGACACTCGAAACCCTGACGGGGGCTTTGTTCCAGCGCCCCCCGGTGGTAGCTGCAGTGAAGAGACAGTTGAGAGTGAGGACGATCTATGAGAGCAGACTGCTCGAATACGACCCTGAGAGGAGACTGGGTGAGTGCAGGGGGGGCACTTTGTGTGGTCGGCCTCGGAACCTGCAGAGCCACATGATGTGAGCTAGATTTCATCAGCACGCTGTGCGAGGATGACTTGTATCTATCACCCATGGCTGATGGCACTGCAGCGTGGCGGGACTGTGTGGCGTCTGCGAACCAATGCATCCTTTAGCACTGCGCATGTTCTGTGTGCAGGTCGATTTGGAACTCCGCTCCCCTCTACCCTCCCTAATTTAATTATAAAAAAAAAAGGCCCCCTGCTCGTAAACCCCTGCATTGTACATCTTGAGATCATGCGAGGAGGGCAGCCTGGGACGCTACAGCAGAGCAGGTAAGTGCCTTTTTTAAATAATTAAATTAGGGAGTGTTTGCCTAAAGATCGTGTTCTCAACAGAACTCGGAGTAGCCAAAACTCTGATGGCGGTGCGGTGTTCTCTGCCCGGGGTTAGTTTTAACGACTTTCCTCAGGGGGCGCTGGCTGCTGGAATAGCTACATTTACTATTCAACTCTGCGCATGTTTGGACTTAAATTCCAACACCACCATTGACCCCGCCCCCCAAGCAAGTCGTCCCAATGACTGGCCTGCTAAAGAGGCGTCCGTTCTGCTGCGGTCGCTGTGAAGGCACCGCGTGAGTTCAGCTTCTTTCTCAAGGGGGGTTCCCTTTCCGGGTATCTAGGCTGTCAATGGCAGCGGCCGGGTTTTGGTACTTGGTTCAGGATGCTTTTTGTGGTTGAGCAGAGCTGTGTATTTTGCCATGCATGCACATCTTGAAAGTAATCGAGCGGCTTATGGGGGGTCCGCGTGTTCATCTTGATAGGTGGGCTTCAGTGGCACCTCGCCTTCCTAGGTTTCCTGTTACTGACTTAGCACACGCTTCTGTTTAGATGTCTTCTGGGTGAGCTGCGAGGCCGGCACCTACATCCGGACCCTGTGTGTGCACATGGGCCTGCTGCTGGGTGTCGGGGGACAGATTCAGGAGCTGCGGAGGGTCCGCTCTGGTGTCCTGGGAGAGAAGGTATGTATGCTGCCTCGGGGGTGCACAGACCCCACCAAGGCGTTGAGTTGAGTTCAGCTCAGGGCTGCCCCCCTCTGCTGGTAATTATGCCTTGGGAGAGAGAGCTGGGCTGCAGGTCAGCGGGCGGGGCGCAGTGCTCCGTCCCGCTGCCCCGCGGCCTACACGTCGTGGCTGGTGACTTGGGGTGTTTGGGCGGCTGGGGTCTCGTTTCTACAATCCCACTTCAACTATGACACCAAGGTGCTCGGTTTATTGGGCAAGGTAACTATCGCCCATTCTGACCTGTGACATAGCATGCCGAGTCTTTGATTGCGTCACCAAATCAGCGGGTCCGGATAAATGCACAGCTCACTCCCTTATAATTGCACATCTTAAAATGTAACACGGGTGTGGATTTTATCATCTAGTTACTGGATGTTCAAAGCCTCTCGGCCCTCATTTCTGTTCCGTTGCAAGCTTGACTGGTAATTCTGGGGCTTTGGGGCGGGGGGCGTCGCTGTCTGGCAGATGGGGTGTAGCTTTGCAGCGGTGACCTTGTCTCGAAGTAACAGTCGTTATTCCTTACGCAGGACAACATGGTGACCATGCATGACGTGCTGGACGCGCAGTGGCAGTATGACAACACCAAGGACGAGGCCTACCTCTGGCGCGTCATCTACCCCCTGGAGAAGCTCATGGTCTCCTACAAGCGGCTGGTCATGAAGGACAGTGCGGTAAGTGCTCCGAAGACTGGGGTGGGCGCTTGCGGCGCGCGACGAGCCACATGATGAGAAGCAGATTCCATGAACACTCGTGTGAAGATGACGTGAATCTATCACCCATGGCTGATGGCTCTGTCTGCGTGTGCCGGCTGTCCTCTGCCCCGCCCCCCCCCCCCCCTGCGTACATCGAGTCCACTAGCTTTGTAGTTTAAAAGCAAGTGCCCAGTATAACCAAACTTTTCGCTTTAAAAGAGAACCTCAAAATTAGGAGACCCTAAATATGGGTTCAAAAGAGGCGTCCTTAACTCAACTTTTTAAAGTCCAAACTGCTAGAGTACGATGCTCTGTCGTGTAAGCTGCGTCAGTGACCTAGATGTGTTAACTGTACCCTCTTCAGGTGACCTTTTTGTATTTTAGACCTGCATTTGCCCGCTCTGTCAAACAGACCGAACTAATCACTATATCTGTCCTTTCACCCATTGGCTTGCTTCAACCAGCCTCTTTCCAGTAAATGCCGGACATGGCCCTCATAAATATTGGCCGCTTTGACGTGCTGTTGGTAATCGCAGTGTGTAATGGCGGCTCGCATGCGGGGCCCTGGCGTGCACTGGCGCAGCTGGCTGTCTGATTCCACCTCTGTTCTCCAGGTGAATGCCATCTGCTACGGTGCCAAGATCATGCTGCCAGGAGTCCTGCGTTATGAGGATGGCATCGAGATGAACCAGGACATCGTGGTGATCACCACCAAAGGAGAGAGGCAATCTGCATGGGTAAGAGCTGCGGGATCTGTGCCAGGCACGAGTAAGGGCGAGGTATGGAGCCTTTGTGTTCTGTGCACTGGAAGAGGCACGGGGCCTCTATCCTGTGCACTGTGGGTGACCCTACTGCTGGGAGTCTCTGTATCCTGTGGGTGACCCTGCTGCTGGGAGTCTCTGTATCCTGTGGGTGACCCTGCTGCTGGGAGTCTCTGTATCCTGTGCATTGGGGGTGACCCTGCTGCTGGGAATCTCTGTATCCTGTGCATTGGGGTGACCCTGCTGCTGGGAGTCTCTGTATCCTGTGCACGGTGTGTGTGTGTGGTGTTGCGAGCCTCTGTCCTGTGTGCTGCTGGGAGTCTCGGTGCGCAGTCAGGGGGCGGCGGAGTGCTGCTGCACTGTGATATGATGATTCAGTTTATCCATTCGCTGAGCGCTTGTCCTAGCCTCCTGCAGCACAGGTTCCTGTTCTAGGTGTCCTTGTGTCCTCGGCCTGCCAGTGTCTGCCTCCATGTTCTACTGAAGGCAGATGCTTCTGGTGGTGCTGTTTGTGGGAGCGCATGGGCCTGGCGTGGGGTGGTCTCCAGTGATGGAGACCACCTTTCCAAAGACGAATAAACTATTCTGATCATGTGCATTTCAGATGGAACTCTTACATTTGTGAAGTCCTGGGCATTGGGTGGTGCGGGGTTGCAAACTAGTGAACTTTTCCATGCTATTATGAAGGATATCCTTGTTGGCTTGTATGTTGTGGTACGCACACACCTTGGCCATTGAGGAAACTGAACTGTAGGCACATCCGGGGTAAGCAAGATGGTGGGAGCTGGCTAGGGTACACGTTTGATGTCTCAGCCTAGTCTGTGTACTCTACTCACATGCCTCTCCACTGTCCACAGCCATTGCGCTCATGACCACTACAGTGCTGTCCACCTGCGACCATGGTATTGTGGCCAAGATCAAACGAGTCATCATGGAGCGCGATACCTACCCTCGGAAGTGGGGCCTTGGCCCAAAGGTAAGGCTTCTGAAGGAGCTGTGTTCCGACTATCCTGTTTTGCAATTTTAAAGATTTTCTGGCTGGCAGGCGTTCTTTACCATCATTGATTTGAACCCCAAGGGTGCATCCGTTCTAAAGTGCTTTTTGTGTACTCCAGGCGAGTCAGAAGAAAATGATGATCACTAAGGGTATTCTAGATACCGGCGGCAAACCGAACGAGCGCACGCCGAAGAAGTGGCTGGACGAATACGTGGACTATGGGTATGTAAGCGGCTCAACTGGGCACCTTGGATTTGGTTCCACTGGCATCCTAACCTTGTACACGCAATGTCTTCAGCACCATTTTAAGGCTCGGAGCTGGTGCTCTGTCAAACGCTTTCACAAATAGTGTCTTCTTGAACATGGAGAGATTCCTGTACACTTTTTATTGGAGAATGGGTTGAAAGTATTTACATGCTCGACTGGCTGAACATTGATGGGCACAGGAGCAAATCTTTGATCCCTGAGCTGACGCGCAATAGCAGGTTTGTGACGTGTAGTACTTGAGGCCAGTGTAACATTTGTGTATGCGCTTATTGCATTTTTTGTGATCCCAGATGTACCTATAAGTTAGAGGGTCACAAGTGATCGCAACACTGGTTGTCACTGGGCCTGACAAAGGTTAAACATGGCCCCCAGTCTGTCACTGGGCAGTTTTAGTCTGCTAACTAAGTTAATACTCTAAGGTATCGAACAACTCGTTACATTAAGCCTGACTTAACTCACACGTTAAAATTTAATGTAGCTTGTTGCAGTGTTCAGCGTTTAGTGTTGGTACATCGTTGCCCAAAGTCTCTTGCTGTTTACGGTTGCACAACAGGGTCTGTCCTCGAGACCGCTTTCTGCCCTCCTGAAAGAGAATCCTGCAAGAGGTAGATGCCACCCATCCTTAGCAGGAAGCCACACAGATGTTGGGCCAAAAGGTGAGATTCAAATGAGCTGCCGCCTTTGACGGGCAAATAAGAAACACTTGGGACAGGCGCTGCTCTTGCTTGGGGAGCCAGGCCAGCACTGGGGACGTAGAAAAAAGCTGTCAAACTGGTAGCCACGTCTCTGGTGGTTTGGGCTAGGGATCAACGCACAAAGATTGATTCAGCCAAGTGGGCATCGAAGAACATTCTTGGATAGCCATGTACCACATTTCGCAGTAAGTGGCCCTCCGAAGGGAGGGGACCTAGTAGCCAGCCCATAGGCCATGTCATACCCTGAGACCATTCTCTGGGGATAAAAAGGGGTCCCAGAACTTCTCATACTAGTAATGTCAAAAGACTGCTGTGCTGCACCAAGGACCCTGACTAGAGGCAGCACTTGACAGCATGCACCTGCTGGCGAGCAAAGAAGGGGATGTCTGCTGTGACCAGCTCGGAGAAGTCTACTCCTGAGCCCAGCAAAGCAATAGGCTCCAGGTGTCAGTTCGATGACCTCATGTTGGCAGCACACGGCCACTCCAGCCTGCTGGGGCGAGTTGGTAGCCCAGACTGCCTGGTTGCTGCTCCTCGCTGCTGTGCAGCACCAGGGACCAGGACCCGATGTTCAAAAGTACCCAGGTCTTCTGGACCCCGATGAGTTGCTGGAGTGTCGCTGGGTTGCGCATAAAGCAATTTACTGCCAAAATAAAACCACTGCACTGAGCAGGGTCAAGTGGGGAGAGGACTTTGAAGGACATCCACCCCTGTGGCCAGAGTAGCCTCACTAATCCTGTTGACAGCCAGAGGAAGACCCACTGCGATAGTACAGGACCTGAAAACAAACCTTGCACTCCAGCCACATGCGATTTCACAGGCTCAACTTGGAAATGTTCCTCACGATTACCGATCTGTAAGGATGTTGGCTGGCAGTCTTGACTGGCAGCGAGTTGATCAAAAAGACCAACTTTATATAATTTTTTTTGTATAGAAAGCGGAACAGATGGTCTCTTGTTACTTTGGCAAGCGCAGTAGGACCTAATGACTTTCCCAGTTGCTTTTGGCTGAGCTGTATGGCTTCAGAATGAAATGCAGCTGCGTTATTCTACCGACATATGAACCAGGAGCATATGTGCACCATGTTTAGGTCTCGGGACCATCCGGTCGGCAGACCGGAAGTCCGGAGATTTAATGTCTTTGAGAAGAGGGGCTTGCACCCGCCCCTCTTCTCTCCTGTTCTCCATTGGCTGGCCTCTTAAATGCTGGCCAGCCACTGGAGAAGAGGTCCAGTCACTCCGATTATGCCCCGTCCTTTTCGGATCGGGGGGCGTGTTTTTTGCGAGAAGTCTCAGGGAGGAGACAACAGCAAAACACGCCCCCAAATCCGAAAAGGACGCTGCGTTTCTCCGAGGCAGTTCTTCTCAGCCTCGGAGAAAGACGGTGGTGTCCGTACCGGACGCCACACAGTCTGATTAATTGCTCGAAGTCCCACCCTGCGGCTCAAGCCCGTAGCTGTTCAGCCCTTACCTTGTATCCCCGGAGCCCACTCGGGTTCTTGCACGGTGGGTGAGCACGGATGGTCGGTTCTCAGCGCTTTCAGGCCTCCACAGTACCTCAGGTGCTCCCACCGGGACCCGTAGCCACTCCCGGCCGCACAGCGCCTGATTTCCGGCTCAAAGGTACATTCCTGTCCCACGTTCCTCTTCTGACTGCATGCCAGAGCTCTCCGCTTCTAAAAGTACTTCCTGCATTTCAGCAGCTCCGGGCTGCCGGCTCAGCTCTCGAATCCACTTCCTGCATCTCAGCCCTGCACGAGAGCTGCCTGAAGTCAAGAAGAGAGCTTTCGGGTGCAGCTGCCGTGGCGGACTGGAGGGCACAGCTGACAAACGGCGATTGAAGATTTGTAGGGCGCCGGTCGTATCAGACGTAAAGTAAGTTGAAGTCTCTTCACATCGCCGCCTCTGCTTTTGTGGTATTGTGGCATCTCCGAAGTTTACAATGTCCCAACTTATTTAATGAAGTCGGCCTCTACTTAACTGATAGATTATGCGTCATCAGACAAGCGAAATTGTCAACGTGCCTGGTTCCGAAGCTGCAGCAGAATTTCTCGATCATACCATTTGCTCCCCTTTAAGTCAGCTACTTGTTTAGTCTGTAGAATCAAAGCCTTGTTACCAAACCCCGCGTATTGTGCGCAGCTGTGTCTCAATCTAAAAAAGCTTCACAAATTGAACATTATTTAAAGTGATGTAGTGTGCTCAATAGCACAGTACAGGAGTGTGTTCTTGGATGTATGCTTAGTAAATACATCCATCGGTGTGCAGTTTACGTCCTTCCACCTTGAATACCACTTCAACGATTGTGTGTGATTCTGGAGGGAAAAAAACTCTTGAGGACACCGACTCTGCAGAAACTTCCTCCACAAAGCTGACTCCTCAATGTTTCCTGATTTACTGGCATTCCTAGGACATCAGGTTTTTAAAAAAAACCTGCAGTTCGTTTTTTTCCAGTATCATAGATCCCCTGTTTCCCTTTCACATGGGAGCTCACTTTGGTGGGTTTGTGAGGTAATCCTCCTGCTGGTTGGTGCTAGCTAGCTGTACCACCAAAGACTGGCTTCTCCACCTGTGCGCCATGGCTGGGGTGCTCTGCTGTACCAACAGCAGCCCTTCACACCCACGAGCCGCTTCCCATCCGTGCACCTCAGCACCGTGTCAGGGGAGGGACATCACAAGAGGGGGTCAAAGGGCATTATGTGCCCCAGCTACCGCGCCATTCCAGGGCCCGCATCCCTAATGCACAATGAATGTTCTTTCACCTGTATCCCTGCTGCGCCTGTATAAGGCCTTAGCATTCTAATAATACTTCAATGTCTGCCCCTCCCTGACACCAGCCCTTTGAGGGGTCAATGGGTAGTTTTGAGTTTACTCTAGCAAGCCAGGACATCTCGAGTCCTGCTCTGGCTTAATCTCTCTGCACATAAGTGTTCAAATTAATTTACTCGGCAAAGCGCACGCTCGGGTACTGCGTCCTTCCTACCCACCCGGAAATACCCAAAGGTCCCATTTCAGCTGTCTCCGTGACTACCTGGTATAGACTGCACTCGCCTTCAGGCCACTCTACTCGATGCACCAGAAGTTCGCAGTGCCTCCTGGAAGCAGACATGGGTTACGTGAGCCAGGACTTCTCCCTCAGTAGAGAGAACGCAAGAATGTACCCCCTCTCGGTTTATGCACCCCTTCTCGGTTTATGCACCCCCTGTGAGTGTATGCACCCCCTCTCGGTTTATGCACCCCCTCTCGGTTTATGCACCCCCTCTCGGTTTATGCACCCCCTCTCGGTTTATGCACCCCGGCTCAGTGGGTTAATGTGTTTGCTGCAGAGGTCTCTGTGTGTGTGTATGTGTGTGTGTGTGTGGCTTTTTTTGTAGGTGGCTCTATGTGTGGGTGGCTCTGTCTGTGTGTGGGTTGCTCTATGTGAATAGCTGTGTAGGTGGTGCTGTGTGTGTGTGGGTGGCTTTGTGTGTGGCTCTGTGTGGGTGCAAATGCAATAGGTCTCGCATTTGAGAGAGATTAAGCTATTGACATTGTAAATAACAATGCAGTTTCTTTAAAATGTTTCAAAAACAAAAACATAAACAAAAATAATGTCATGAGCAATGCCAATAGCTCTAACTTTAACAATGCCGAGACCATTGCATTGTAAATGCTTGTTACTGTTTGTAGATGGTCAGCAAGGAAGGCTGCGAGAAGTTCTTTGGCTTTGTTCTGAATTCCTATGGCTGAGACACGGTCGATCAAGATGACATGATCGACCGTGTCGAAGGCTGCAGAGAGATCTAATAGTATTAATACAGCTGCTCCTCCCTTGTCCAATGTCATCCTTATTTCATCTGCAGCTTTTAATAACGCAGTCTCTGTACCATGACCCTGTCTAAACCCAAATTGGGTATCGTCCAGTAGGTTGTTTTTGTCTATAAATTTTGATAGTTGTATGTTCATTGTTTTTTCGAAAATTTTTGCTGGGAAAGGAAGGCATGCAATGGGTCGGTAACTGGCAGGAAGGAGGGGATCAAGAGTAGGTTTTTTGAGAAGTGGCTTAATGATAGCCTCCTTCCAGACTGAAGGGTAAGTGCCCGTTGTGAACATAGCGTTACAGATGGTCGTCAAAGCGGGGGAAATAGCTTCAGGAATAAGATTGAGAATGGCAGGAGGGCAAGGGTCTAAAGGTGATCCTGATTTAGTACCCGAAACAAGTCGATGGACTTGTTCCTCCGTGACAGCTTCGAAGACCGAGAAGCTAGGTGTATTGCTGTGTGACGATAGATTCGTCGTGGCAGCGGGGGGAACGTGGGTGAAGGCTGAGAAAATGGCAGTGACTTTGTCTTTAAAAAAATTTGCAAGAGAGTCGCAAAGGGATTGAGTTCTGTCGAAGTGAGGGGCAGGAGGGTTGGAGAGGTGAGTAACCACCTGAAACAGTTCTTTTGATGAGTTTTTTGCCTGATTGATTTGGGAGGTGTAATAAGATGTCTTTTCAGTGGTAATCAGATCTTTATATTTGGAAAGGGCGCTTTTGTAAACAGTTTTGTCCGTAGGATTATAATAGCGGCGCCAATGTCTTTCCAAATTTCTGCAGTATTGTCTCTGCAGTCGAAGGGATTCCGTGAACCAAGGGTCCGAGGGGAATTTTCTGCTACGATGGGAGATTTTGAGGGGAGCTAGGTTGTGGCAAGCCATATTTAGACTGTTAAGATAGTTAGTGGAGGCTAGTGAGGGATCCTGTTTGGTAGTGATAATGCGGTCAAGCAGCAAAGCGGCAAGATGGGGAGGATTGATATTTTTCCAGTCTCTGAAAGTGATAGGAGAAGAAGATGTGGAGGAGAGTGAAAGGGAATTCAGTTTTATGGAAAAACAGACTGCTGCGTGATCGGTCCAAATAAGAGGGATCACCTTGGAAACCAAAATGTGTGGGTTGCTGGTAAATAACCCATCTAGGGTGTGTCCAGCTTTATGGGTGGGCTCATTGACAATTTGCTGTAGGCCGGCCGCTGCTAAATCGTTAATTAGTGCCGCGGTGTCAGGGTCACAAATGGCTTCAAGATGGTTCAGAGCATGTGTCTCATGCACCTCAAGGTCTCTAAAAATAAAAACTGTGCACGAAATGGGCAGTAATGATGAACTAGGGTCATATTAAGACTGGTTGCCAGACAGTGTTGCCAAAAGAGACCAGTCTCCAAACCAATATATGTGGGCAATGACTCGATTGTAGCAGCCACAACTATTTCAAAATTGAAACTTCATTTAATAGCCTTGGGTGCTTTGTAAGAATTCTAAATTGATGGTGCCTTATGGATTTTTATAACTCTCGGAATATATTAATATTGGAACTGAAAAACAATATTAAACTTTCAGAATTTGGTGGTAGCTACTGAGAATGGCAAAAGACAATTTACAGAAAGCAAAAGCCTTTCTCTGTGTTTTAAAGGCTTCCATTTGATTGAGCGTCACTAATGAAAAATGTTTTCTGCATTTGCCAATTTTTTTTAAATGTTCAGGAATAGCAGCCTCTCTTATTTCGAAGTAGATAGGCCCCTAATTTACTCCTCCATTACTTTAGAGCCAGGTCATCACATCAGGGCTCCTTTCACAATCACTGTAGGGCAGTGGATGTGATAACAAACTAACTTTTATTATAAGTGTCATTACAGGAATTATAACCTTAATCAGGGTCTAAAAATGTTGTCAGAATATTAACACACAGTAGCCTTAAATCTTCAATAGATGTTTAAAACCAAAAGTGGCCCATTCACCTTCTGAAACTAACAGATCTGATTGGTGAATTTTCAGGGCTTGTGATGCAGTCTAGAGTTAGCAGTTTGTGGTTAATGAGAGGTAGCCAGGGGTCGTCCCAGCAATCCCTTTTCTACCAGGGGATACCAAACTGTACAAAATAGAAAGGATCTACGCTTCTTATAGCCATTTTACTGTCTGTAGTTCCACATCTTGCCCTCCCACTTTCCACTCCACAGAAAATAGAGTATTGAAGAGTGAAAGGTGGTCAGCGTGCTATCGCATGATGTGATCAGGGGGATCATGGAGTGCCTGAGATCACTCCCACAGATTTTGGTGTCTAGGTGTCATTTTACTACCCTTGGTTGCCACCAAATAGTTGTGCTCCTCTTAAGTGCAAGCTGTGAACCCTGACTGGGTGTGTCCATCCAATAAGAATCAGATTAGCACAACAGCAAACAGAAGCATGTGAGTGGCATCCAAGCGGACAAGACTTCGTATCTCAAGCTTGACACACACGTGTATACAATGAGAAGATTCATTTTCCTGTTACATTACAGGGACACAATCTACACTTCCAAGCTTGAAGGGTTTTTGGCCAATGTTGACAGGGTTATAGAAACTTGAAGTGAGGTATTTATTTGAGGTTTCTCATACTTATTCTATTACGATCATGCAAAGTGTTGTTACCTTTAGCTTGGCTTAATGACTTTCTCCCCTCCAGGTGGGAAATTTACTGTGGTGGGTGGCCATGCAGCTTTCGATATGGCTTTTAAGTGGTTACCTACAAGGCACCCTAGGTTGTTCCTTCAACACTTCCAAGCAAGCGCTCAAACGGCCTCGCCAGATGATGCTAAAGACAGGGTCATGTTGCTTGCTTTCACCTCTTTGGAGGGTGTACAGCCTAGGATCACGATGGCCAGCCATCCTAGTCGATTCAGTTGCCTGGAGGGAGAGCCAGGGGTGGCATAGAATGACCGAGACACAATCTTAATGGTTTCATCCTTTGTAGGCGGCACAATGGGCTTTTAGTAGGTATACAATAGGTGCTGTGCCAGATGATGACCATGCTATGCTTCACTGTTTACACTCTCTCTCAACTTTATAGTGATATTTCTGAATACATGCGAGTTGGTCTGTTTCCATGGTCTATCATTTCTCTCTTCCTTACTCGTAGCTGTATACAGCGGGCACCATATCGGCGGGGCTGCTTGACACTAGCCTCAACCCTACCCCACCTCATATTTATTATGTGATTTGCTCCATTGCACCATTCCTTCTCTCCCTCTAATTTCTTTCCCCTAAGGTGCTTGTTGGAACCTGTCTCACAGCCCGCTTGACTACCTGACATTATCTACTTCCATTACTCTATTTATCCCCTCCTGTCTGTTCATCCATCAAAGGCATCCAGGTAAAGGGAGAAGTGAAAAGGTCATCTTTGTGTGGTCCTTCCTCACACCATACCCAGGTCCTCCTCTTTTCTTGATAAGTAACCTAAATTGTATTCTTGTGACAGAATAACTGAGTGGCCATATCTTCAGTTCCTTGATGTCGTCTATGCTTAAGGAGTCTGCTTTTACTGCTCCAGGGTGGACCAATGACATCCATGTAAATGTCTGATTTCTTGTTTTTTCTTTCTCTCTCCTTCGTATGCTCCTTGGCATATGTAGTATGGTTGACCGAATATTGCCCAGTTATGCTGTTGCTCCCCTGAAGCCTTCATTACAACCATTTCTATGTGCTTCTCCCAGCAGCTGGACCAACTCCTCAGAGCATCTACCTTGGCTGATTATGATGCTCGTTCTCATTGTTTCCACCTCTGCTACACCTGGGCGCACTCCTCACACCATTTAGAAGGGTTGCTTATCATAAGGCCTGTCCTATAGGTTGCTCCTTTGCCATTCCAATGGGAAATCCTCAGAGCTTATACTAAGACAGGTAGCACAATGGCTGCTCAATTGCCGCTGCTGGGTAGAACCAGCTGAGCACATATTATGGCTGATTGTATAATCTTTCCTATAGGCTGCTTCCTTACCATGGCCCCTTGTATAAAGCCCATACTTGTCCGTCATCCCTCGATACTCCCAGGTAGATTTCTCTGTCATGTTTTGGCTGGCCAGATAGTGGCTGTCTCTCCATGGGGGACCCACAAGAGCATTTACTGTAGCTGGTTGTATAAGTGGGTCCTTGCTACTCCTGGGTGGATTAATAAGAGCCTATACAAACCTAGGTTGAATAATGTCCAACAAGAGTTGCTTCAGTGGCACTCATGTGGACTGCTGAGCTAATACTACATTTGATACATGATTTAACATACCTAGCCTACCCCCTGTCACTTCTGGATACTTCCAATGCCCAAACTTAATGTGAACGTCTGCCATAACCCCATGCATAGGAATAGCTTCACGCTGGTAGCGATACTTTGAACAGACTGCCATAAATGGGTGACTGAAAAGCTTATCAAACACGCAACACTGGCAACATTTCTAACCACACATACACCATCTAATGCTTACACCCTATGTTTTTTGGCTTCTAATCCAAGCATAGGCACAGCAACCAAACACAGTAAGAGCACAACTGTGGACCTCAATCATGACATTTAAACATGACCCCATAGTTCTTGTAGTTGATGCAGGCTTCATTCCATAGGGATTCCCTTGGAATATTGTGATGCCTGACGGGAAAGGCACCTCTTATGAGATGTAAAGGACTACATAAATGCAAATAGCATACAGTGCAAGTACCAGCTGCTAACTATGCTACTTCCCTTAGCTGCTGGTTTGTGGGTTCTTACAAGCTTTCAGTGCTCTTGATGCAAGTTCAATTTTCTTACATATAATAAATAGTCTGGTAGGCAAAGCGATGTCTAGTGATTAACTTTTTGAAATGAGCGCAAAATACCGTACTTGCACGTTATGTAGTTCATTGCTTCTCGTGGGTTGATGCCCGCCTTTTGTCAAAGGAAGACTTTGGTACTGAACATTGCCTCTTATGAATGACACTTGAAGTCATCCTTATCCAGAGATGATGCTCACTGCAAAACAGTGTTTAGATATAACTTGTAACCTGCAATTCCTTCTAATGATTGAGGACTGACTAATCAGATCTGCTCTGTTAATTTGTTTACAGTGTTTGAAGCGGACAGAGCTTCTGATCCTTCCTCTAATGAACTACCAATGTATCCTACAGATGAGTGTGATGGCATGTATGTGGGGCAGGTTCATTGGTCACCATGCCATTGCGGATCTCTCTCACCAACATTATATTCCCAAACACATCTTGACTGCCAAAGTTGATGTTTGCAGTCTGAAGAAGGAGCTTCATGTAATGCCCAATTGATCTGCCATGTCCTTTGAGGATGAGCATGAAATGCACCAGTAACCCTGCACATGGACAAATTCAGGTTGGTATTTCAATAAAGGTATTTCACTTTTGGGAGAAACTTTGTCTTTAGATATCATTTAGGTGCTAGTTTTCATTACAAAATTTAGAAGTTCATAACTAGGGTTGTACTGATTTCATTTTTGTCAATTTGGTGTCAAATAATTTATTAAAATGTACTTTTTCTAAATAGGTGTGGGATTTTTCATGCTTTGTGATTTTACTTTATTATTGTTTGTGTGATGTATAAATGCTTTACACATTGCCTCCAAATTCAACCGGGCTGCTCTTTGTGCCAAGCTACCCAGGGTTAAGCCAAGGTTAATTTACTGTTTGCTGACAGGTTGTATATAAATGAAGAGAAATTTGCCTATTGGCCTGGACGTGGCAATTGATTGTGTGCACTTCGCTTTCTGTGGGAAGGACAGGTTTATGGAAATAATTCAATTCTTTACTGCAGAAATACTTTGCTTATCTTATGTTTTTGCTCTTGTTGGTGATCGGTCTTTTACTTGCAGTCAGTCTTCAAAAAAACCTGAAGATAGAGTTGTCTATGCATAACCATAACTTAAATTCATCTGAAGTTGTCTTTTAAATATGCTGTCCATATAATGCTGGTGCTTTCCCCCACTTTCATAGATTGGTCCAGCTCTACTGACCACAGCCATGTGTCAACTGTCAAAACTGGGGCTTCTTCTGGAGAACTAGAGCCTCTGAATTACAGCTGGAAAAAGCTGTCCATCATAGAACAGTTCGAAGGCAGTTGCTGAGAACTCTAATGAAGATGACTTAATACACATGATACAGCTACTTCATGCTCTGACAACTCAAGACCAGACTTAGCTGCACAAGCGTTTTGGTCCTGGTTCTTTGAAGGGAGGAGCTTCCATTTGACCTTCTACCAAGAAAATCCTCCTTAAACTGGCCCCTGAAATTAGAGGCACAGCTGTGTAGTGAAGAACTTGCCCCAAACCCCTCTGGATGAATTGGAGTTGGTAAGTCTCAGAGTTGAATGGTCACTTCGAACGTTCTGTGTGTTCTGAGTATAGAGCTCAGAAAGGCAGGCACAGCAGTCTGTAGTCATGACGGGATAAGTTGAGTAGCGTAAGAGTGGTAACAATAAGGAATTAGTAAATTATGATTAAGGGTTAACGTGGTGATGCACAGCTTTTTTCATTTGGATGAATGTGGGTAGCGATCTATGAAGGTATAACCTTTACAGTTAGGAAAGACTAACATTTTCAAGGGGCGTGGCCCAGCAGTTTAAGACTGGTTTGGGAGGGAGATGGTTGAAATCCATCTGGTTGCAATGGAACATTAGAGCTTAGTGAGGCCAAGGAAATACCTTAAGGGGAATAACGCTGGAAGTTAATCACCCAGGCAAGACAAACCTCTCAATACTTCATACCTGACAACCAATGCGAAGGGCTAAGTCTTTTTCCAAAGGTTTGACTCAGTCTTCTTTGTGTAAAGCATGGATCAGCTACATAATAAGTTCAAAAGAATGCATTAACTGTACATTCCATCAACCCTTTGCATCATCAACCAGTTGTCTTGATTTCCTAGCTCCACTGAACTGAGCAGGTTAAAGCCAGTGCTTAATTTGAGCCAGTGCTGGGCATTGGCACTTAATTGTCAACAGCACTTATGAAAGCCTGCCACATGGTGGTACTGTTTATTTAATTTTGAGACTATCACAAAAGCTTTTTATTGATACAATGTAAATTAAAAATGACAAATACCTGCCACAAATTTGTGCTATTAGCTCTGGAATAACCCGATTTGTAACACTTGTAGTTGTATGATGTTTAGTAGTTGTGTTACTGTAACTGCAGCCCTGACAGCGGCGATGAGGGCCCTGTCACTTATTTTTGTTTTAATTTGACAAATTATGCACTGGTTAAAACTGCATTTCCAAGAACTGTGTGGTTTCACCAGCTTTCTTATGTATGTATTGAACCAGTGGGACAGTAGGGTGAGAACCCTGGAGTCTCACCTAACCTTCACTGCTATTACCCAGGAGTAAGCCTGAGTGGAAAATATCATTCCAATAATGCAATTGGCAGAATTTATGCAGTTCCAGCCAAATTCAGTGAATTACTGCATGCAGGTTTATTTTTTATCCTGCAAGAGTCCAGAAATGCGAACTGGCAAGACTTAGCGAGATTTGCCCTCCCCTAATGAAATTTCCAGTATTTAGGACTTCTAACACCGGCGATCATGGTCAGAAGGCTGGTTTTTGAGTAGATGTTTTACACGAACAGCAGCAAAATCAACGCGAGTGGCCGCAGAGCATGCTCCCCGAACTAAATCGCAGACCAAGCAGCTGGACGTGCATATTTCCACTCGTTGGTGGAACTCCCTGGAATCTTGAGTTTTTATGTAACCCCGTGGAATTCCAAAGAGTGACATTCCTTGAGTTCCACCCAGCCCTACCCAAGAGCCCATGAAGCAGAACAGTTGTACAGCGCAAAACTAGCTGGGAAGTACAGTTATGGGACACAAGGACCAAATGCATACTCAAACACAACTCAATTTGACACATCTGTGCATACACACCTAAAAGAGGCTTGATGCACAAAAGGTGAAACCTCCAACTCCTTTAACACTAGTCTCAAAAGAAAATTGCTGATCTGAAGTGTAGGAAAGGGGATTATTATGTAGTGAAGTTGGCTAGGCTTCACTATGCTAAACCTTCACGTAACTGCCAATAGGTCCTTTGGAATAACATTAATAAATTCATCTCAGTCCTGGTTGTGTGACACAGAGCAGTCAGGCCTTACTAGAGGAACATGTGTTAAGCATGTCAAAGTACCAACATGAATGGTAAGTGACTGACACGATTCAGAAGAATTCTGACACTAATTTATATAAATAACAGATTTTATTTATTTGTTGACACCAAAACGAAGACAATTGGATGAGTATAACCAGAGTTATGGATTTTAAAAGGAATAATAAATACATGCATTTTGCTCATAAAAAAACGATAACATTGCGGTCAATGGGAATTTACACTAGCGTCACTTTATCATTCGCAGGTCGGTTTTAAAGGAAACCACTGGGTGGTAAGGTGATTCAGCTCCCCAAACTATGGTCTTAAAGTTGAATACTCGTAGTACTTGGTTACAGAGTTATCCTGTCTGTTCCCGGTGCTGAACGCGGGAGCCGTGGGTGCTGGTTTTGCTGCTTGGTCGGTGCAGGTGAGGAAAGAGGTGCAAAAGCTCAACCGGGCCACTGGGGCACCTAGTTGAAGAGGATGTGGGGTTCCCTTGAGGCACAGTGTAGAATAAAGGTAGTGGTAGCCTGACTGGTCACCAACAAGCCTTGGTAATTGCAAACCCAGCCTTTGGTTGGATTGACATTTATAGAGCGCAACGAATGCCGAAGCGTCTTGGCGCTGGGGTGAGAGAAGGAGAAGAAGCACAATGTCGACACAACAGACACTTTAGGTCCTAGGAAACAACCAAGTTTTTATTTGCTTCCTGAACACTGTCATGTTTGGTTGGAGTCTGGCTGTGATGGGTAGTTGGTTCCACAGCCTAACCACCCCATGAGATAAGCTCTTACCACCCCATCTGGCTCTGTGAACTTTCATGGCAGCAATAAGGCCAGAATTGGCTGATGTAAGATTTCTTATGGGGGCGACCAGTAGAAGATTTTATGCAGGTCCGCAGCAGCTCCACCATAAAGGGTCTTAGGAGCCAGACATAGGGCCTTAATTTCTAGGCGTTGCTGTATTGGAAGCTAATGCAGTGACTTAATGGCATCTGACGTAGGGTAGCCTTTGGGGATGTTCAACAATAGCCGCGCCGCAGCATTTTGAATAGACTGCAATGTAGACTTCTGTGCCTTGGCAACGCCCAAAAATAGGGCATTGCAGTAGTCTAGCCGTGATAAAACTAACGCCACTACCACTGTTTTTCTTAATTCCAATGGGATAAACGGAAACACCTTTCTGAGTAGCTTCAGAATGTAGAAGCAGGTAGAGGTAATGCGGTTAATCTCGGCCACAAAGCCCAGTTGTTCGTCGACTATAATACCCAAGTTCTTAACTTTAGAGCATGGTACAGGATATACACCAGCCTCTAATGACCACCGGGTAGGGTCCCACAGGGATGGGCCACCACCAAACTCCATCACCTCAGTCTTATTTGTATTTATTTTCAGATAGTTGTTACTCATCCAGCTCATGATGTGAGTCAGACATGCATGGAAACTTGCAGCCACATTTGCCACCTGCTGAGATACAGAGATCTGTGAGTCATCTGTGTAAGATACAAACCAGAACCCATGCTGTCTGATGAGGCTGGCAAGAGGGGTTACATAGATGTTAAATAGTCGGAGACAATGCCGTCCCCTGTGGAACACCACAAGGCAGGCGGAATGTTTCAGACTGTAGATTTTCCCAATACAAAGTCTGTTCCCTCTCCTCTAGGAAAGATGATAGGAGAGACAGAGCTGCCTCCCCAATCCCAACCGCCTTCAGCCGTTGCACTAACACCGTGTGATTCACGGTGTCAAATGCCACCGACAGGTCGAGGAGGATGAGGATAGCTTCCCTCCCCCCCCCCCCCCCCCCCCCCCACATTCCACCTGTCTCCCAATATCCTATGTTGCTACGACTAGCGTGGTCTTGGTCAAATGACCTGATCGAAATCCGTGCTGACTTACATCCAATAAGTTATTGGTGTCTAGATAGGTCGACAGCTCCTGATTTATTGACCTCTCAAGAATCTTGGATGCAATCAGGAGACAAGAATAGGTCGATAATTCTTGGGTTCCGATGGATTAAGCTGGGGTTTCTTGAGAATTCAATGTCCAGGAGAAAAAAGCAGCCACCTGAAATTTGCTGGAGTTCGGGACTGTTTCCCCACAGTGCACTAGACCCTTTACTTTTCAGTGATCCCTCGGTAGGCCTGATGGGCAATGGTTCTTTGGTTCCTGGAATGTACTTTACCTGTGGGCTGCAAGGGACTAGTTCCTCTAGTCCAAGAGAGTTATCGAGTTGTCTTTGGTTTCAAAGGAAAGAGAACCCCATTGCAAGCCAGTCTCTGGTCCAGGATGTCGCAATCATGCAGTTTCAGGCTATTGTGCCTTTCCTTTGTGTAGATCCGAAGTGTCTCTGGTCTCTTCTTTGTCCTTTGATGCAAGTCAATCAGATCGGAGGTTTCTGGTGCTGAGGGGCACTTAAAATCCTTCATTTAGGGTTTTTAGGCATGTGGGTGCTTGTAGCAGCTAATGTGCCCCTGAGGTGACCACCTTTTGTGGAGGGTGGCACATTTTCTACCCAGAAGCCTCTACTCTGCCACGTTTAAAAATGACAACCCTTTTTCATATATACAGACCATGTAGCCCACCCTAGAGGTGTGGCTAACATTCTGGGGGTGTACCCCTCCTATCTAATTTTCCCATCTGCCTGGATTCCTCTGAGAGGCAGCCTAGTTGCACATCAGAGGTGGAGGTTTGAATCTCACCGCATTGATGAGCCACGTCACTAGCTGTCCTGTCCGGCCTTTTCTTCCTGGCTCCTGGGAGTGTTCAGATCTCCTACCAGGGGGTATTTTCCTGTCTTGGCAGCAGCTGCAGGCTGTCAACCATGCCACATCAAATCCACCATGGGAATGAAGTCAGAAATGATTAGTTGTTTGATACCAAACATGCCACTTTTCAGCAGGACAATGGAGTTGTCTCCCTCAGGATGCCCAAGTGCCAGCCCATCTTATCCTATAGCCCCTGAACACTTATAGTGCCCTTAATGGAAAGAGGCTTCCATGGGGACATGTAAGCTTGCTCTTATGTCCATACTTTTTGATATAAAGAAACTTGAATCCTGAGCTCTGGAGGCCAATCTTATGGGTGACTGACCTGTATTAAAATAGGTATTTGCAATGCAATGTCTCGCCTTTGGGACCTTACATGTATTTAGCTATGCAGCACATTAGCCTGGGTGCTGAAACATCTACTGTTCCTTAACATGGAGGGAAAGTAAGCACCAAACTGCGTGACATGCCAGGTATGGGAACACATGGAGAGAAATATTGCCTTTCAGCTGGAAATGGTACAGTCCAAAGCTCCGTTTTTAATATAAAATCAGGGCCTTCGGTGGTCGTATCACTGAAAATACAAGAATATTGTCTACGGGTGCTCGTGGAAGACAATTTCTATGGACTGGAATCTAGAGAATGCTACAGTGATTCTGGTACTTTACAGATCTCTGCTGGTTGTTTTCTATCAAAGTTAAATAGAGGCAGTTGCCAGGAAAAGTTTTTAAAAAGTCCCTCTGCAGAAAGCAATTCTGGTATTTTACTGACCTCTACTGGACATTTTCTATCAAGACAGTTAAATAGAGGCAATCGAACAAGAAGAAAAAGTCCCTAAGCGGAAGCAGACAAGTTCTAGGGCTAATCTCCAGAGCCCACAAAGTACATACACATATAAGTATACACTAAAGTATATACAAGGGGTCTCGATTGCTCGACCTAAATAGTGCTTTGAGCTTGCCACGCATGGTGAGGGCAAAGTCCAGTTGGAGCAGTTGGCCCTGCTCCTGCACTCCACAATGGCAGGCCTGCTGTCTTCTCTTTATTTGATCCCTTGAACTCCCATGTCCTGTGTACCACTGGTACCACTTACCAGGGACTTATAAGGGGGTTAAAGTGCTTGCCAATTGGGATTACCAATTCACATGCATCGTATTTTAGGAAGAGAGCACTGGCACTGGGGTCTGGTTAGCAGGCTTGAGTGCACTTAGAGTCAAAACCATCAGCATTGGAGAAAAGTGTGGGTTAACCATACAAAAAGGTTACGTTCCTAAATGAAGGTAGCCAATACCTGAGCCTCCCTCATGCCCGGTCCTCCCTCCCCACCTCCCTTCCCTCTTCCATGCCTCCCTCCAACCCCTGCCCTGCCACCCTCCAAGGGGACAGACTCCTCAAGCCTGCTGAAAATAGTCTAAGGTTTAAATGCAAAGACACCTGACAGAGGAAAAGGGAGTTCAGAATATTTTCAACTCTTGCCTGCTGAAAAATCCACACAGCATTGCACTGAGAGATGCAAGTACCACACACAGCAAATGCCTGCACTGAAATTCATGTTTGCAGTATATGAAATAAGTCAATGTTATCAGTTTTCACCTGCCTTTAATATGTGTAGCCTGTGGGAATGTCTTTCTCACTTATTACTCAGCTGAAACCATATGGAATAAGATTTTTGAAAAATTTGCAAGTAGCAATGAGTGCAGACTGACTACAGCCTTATTTGTAAAAGATTTGAGCACTATGAAGCAGAGCCTAACTTAACAAGGCACAGTTACAGTTGACTATTGCATCAAACCAGGCATGTTAAATTTAAAAACCATATCAGTAATCACTTTAAACCTTGAGGCATGGCTTGAAGTGAGATGTTAAAGTTTATGTTGCTCCAAACGTGACTTGCAAACATTTTGCTGCAGGGTCACAAGCTTGACATTTACACAACTGGTACAATGTATGTGCGCGTTACAATGGACTAATAAAAATTTAAATATACAAAGTATATTTCCAAAACAGTTTCTCTGCATAATGAAAGGCACATGCAGTTAAGACTTGTTTGCTAGGCCCAAACGTCCCAGAGGTACAACATACCTCCTACCTGGTTCAAAATTAATGGGGTGGGAATCCTGCAAATAGACATATTTCTTACATCTAGTTCTCCACTTCCAGCACAAGACACGCTCATCATGTAAGGAATCTGACATGGAAAAGGGCTGATGTGCCATGTAGTGGTCCCTCATGGAGAGAAGTTTCATGATGGCACTCATCCCATTTCTTCTGAAGGTGCCACCTAACTTCTACATACCTCTATAGATCTCACTTCCACTTTTTTTTCTGATACTGCCTTCAGATCAGGAGGTCTTGGGGGATGAAGTTGCCAGAAGCAGGTTGGCGGCTCCTCAAGACAGGCCTTTTATAAGTTATGGGGGCTCCTATCCCAGAAACTGTACCCTAAGGTCTGTTATCCAGTGGATAATTGCATGTATTTATACAGGTTTGACTGGGCGACATCCTTCCTCTTAAGGACATCAACATTGTTGTTTGGCATATTTCCTTTGTGATGTAGACCATGTCTCATGCTTCCTACAAGTGTCTTTCCTTGGATGCAAACACTAAAGTAGTTACTGACTTTCATATAGTAACACAGACCTTCTTTGATAATGCTTGTGCTTATTTTATTCATCCCACTCTCTCCCTTCCAGCAGCCGAGCCCATTTTTGCTGCTAATGCACATTGCTTCCATCTCCAAACTCCTCCTTGGCAGCGTCTTGGAGGTTTCTTATTCTGATCACTCTGTGGTTTAGCACTTAGAGTTTATAGTCTGCGATTCATAACAGAAGTCCGTATGGAATGTACAGATTAACAGCCAATTGTGCATTTATTACTTGTGCATGTCAAAGGCTCATTTAGAAGGGGGTGCCCTGCACTGGGCACCATTTGTAGACCTTAGGTTGCTTTCTTCACACAACAAAATATGAAGTACGATCTGCTTTTACTGAGTAGCTATGTGAATACTCTGTGTTTTCATTTTCACAAACTGGTTTTGTTCTAAACATGTACTCTCATTTCAGTTGCAGATTGATCTTGCCCCAATAACTTTCAGAAGAGTGAGCATAGAAGACCAGAGGGAGCCAACGATGTGCCTGGTTTCCTGTATTGGCGGGCAACAGCAGTTCTATAAAAGTTGTTTTCTGTGCCTGCAGTCTCCCTGCTGTACTATGAAGATTGCTTCCTGTGTCTGCAAGCAGTCAGCTGTTCTGCATAGACTGCCTGTGCATTGGTGCTCTACCAGTGCCTAGTAGTAACCTGTTGCTTTTGAAATACTGCTTCCTCGATCTACAAGCAACCAGCTACCTGCTTGTCTGCATGCTTCCTGCTGCTGTACAAAGATGACTTTTTGTGTCTGAGGCCCCCCATTACTCTACAAAAACTGCATCCTGTGTTGGTAGGAATCATGGTGAACAAGAAAGACTTCCCCTGCATTTGCCAACTCCCTGCTGCTCCAGAAACACAGCTTCTTGGATCTGGCAGCACCCTGCTGCTCTACAAAGACTATTTCAAACATGTGCCCTCACCATCTACTTTACATGGACTGCTTCCTGTCTTTGTGCAGCCCCAGCTGCTGTATGTGTACTGTTTCATGTATCTACAGGCAACCACTTGTAGACTATGCATATATAGGCACCCTTGCTCTATAGAGTGTTTCTTGGGTCTGCAAGCACCGTGCTTCTCTGCAAAGATTGCTTCCCGCATTTTTAGCTATCCAGATGCCCCACATAATCGCCCATCTGTGTCTGCAAGCACATAGCTGATCTACAAAGACTGCTTCCTGCAGGCATCAGTTGCTAAAAAGCTCTCCTGTGTCTATAAGGCACTTATCATCTCTCCAAAGACTGCTTTGTGTTCCTTTGGCAGCCTCCCGTTTTTTTTTGTTTGTGTATGTAGGGAATGAACTGCTCTACAAAGACAGTTTCCTGGATCTGCACGCACCCAGGCTGCTCTGCAAACACGTGTCCTGGCTGAGGCTGTATCATGGACTGATTCCTGGACTATTGGGGACAGAGTAAGAGCCAACCTATTTTGTGTGGACCATTGGAATCGAATTAAACCGAGGATCTAATGGACTACACACTAATCACTGTTGTGTTGTGAAGATCAAAGGAAACACACACAAACCTATAAAGGCATCCTGCTTAACCGGGGAGTCAAACTGTGGTCCTCCAAGGCGGCAATGCCGAGGTTCACAGTACAAGGTTGCACAACCCACAGAGCTAAATATTGACCAAAAAGCTTATTACACAGTTACTCAGTCTAACTCATGTTCAATATTCTTCTTGATATTCTGTACCAAACCCAATAATCCTAAATCTGTTCCTTAATCTCAGCTGCATGGACTCTGCTTTCCACAGACTGCCATTTTCTGTCAGATTTTTTCATCTTCATTATTTTCCTCTCTTCTGTAGAACTGAATTGGGGAATTTTAAGGATGGTCACATTCTTCTATGAATATTTTACCTTTTGAGACTGCATTTCTGCCTTTGCATTTTATCATATGTAGTTTCTTGAATTTCCAATTTCAGTCCTTTTATAAACTTTGCACATTTCAACATTATTTGTTTCCCAATATGTACCTTCTTATGTTCGATGACTTCTAAACCAAGACACTCTGCAGCACCACAGGTTTGACATTCATGGCCTCCAGTTTCTTGGACTGCACTGCACCTTATGCTCTAGCCTTGTTTAGTTTGACTTTTTGAGCCTTTTCCATAGCTACCAAGTGGTCCCATGTCATGGAGGCACTTTGAGCCATTTTGTTTAACCCATCAACACTTTTCACTCTGAGCTTGTTTACCATCACCAGTATACACCAAAATGTTTTAAAATGCAACTTGTTGACTACAAAGCAAGGACTAGCTGATGTTACCACATATGCACTGGGCCACTTGGCATTCATGATTTATGTGCTCTGCTTTAAAAAAGTATGTAATTGGCTAGAAATCTGGTTGTTCAAGGCTCACCCTAGGTTGTGACCCATTGTGGTTTCCTGATACTATCCTTCATATTCCAAAGGTTACACGGTCAAGTTCCGATCACTTGGCAGGGAAAAAGAAAACCTTCCATAGGCCTTTGGTATATTTGGGCAGTAGAAGCAGATCCGGATAAGGTGGAAAGGCGATCAGGAACACAGAAGTAGTTTAAGATCTGACGTGAAAAATAAGATCACTCACTTGGGTTGGTGGGAGGAAGATGGGCCTCAGAGGGGGAGGGGATCATGAGCGCTTTCTTGTAAGGGAGTCTGGGGTGGGGAGGGCATGTTGATCATCTAACATAGGATGGGAAAACAAAGTGGTCCCTTGGGATGGTGAGAGGAGGAATGGTTAAAAGGGGTGGTGGGTGGACAGCAGTTATATAGGGGGTTGTGGAAAGAAGTGTTGTACAGGGGTAGTGGATGGGGCAGTGCGTGTAGGAAGTAGTTGGTGGCGGAATGGCCACACTTGGTGGATGGGAGAGGGACCCACGGTGCTGGTGCGATTAGTTTTGTGGTGCTGGGGATACAGGTTTGGTAGTGGTAGAATTGAGTATGTGTAGTAGAGAGGTTATGAACAAAGTGCTTTGAGGAAAATCACACGATGTAGTGTGATCTGGCTAGCTAGAGGGATTTGAATGAGGTGAGCATAGGAAATACATAGCCATGTGATGTGATAGATGGGTGATGAAACATTGCATTTGACACTGCTGTCCAATGGCGGAGATGCAAACGTGCACATACAGTCTTTGTACTTCATCAGAATTTCCTAGACCCATTGTGTCAAGCCCTCTCCATATCCCTGGTGGCAGTCATTAGTTACTAGGCAGCTTTCACTTGAGTTGCTTGTGTCCCACAGTCTTGGCTGCTACTGCACTCCTCAACAATTCCAAAGGATCCTTTTTGGATCTTGACTTGTGTAGGTACAGTTATCCAGATTTAATCGGGGGCAACTTTTGGGTCAGGAAGTCAGCGCGACCCAATTAAATAGCACTGCAAGGTCCATGTCAAAACAGTAACAGATCTTTTTTTATACAATAAAGAGTACAAATTATCAACAGATAAGACCAGAAGGTCCTTGTACCCGAAATGTTTTGCGTTACTTATCTAGTTGTTAATGCTGTAACATTGATTTCTGTTGCCCTCATTAATTGTGTGCAGTTAAGTCACATTTGTTCTGCTGCATTCTCTCTGCAATGCCCTGGGGGCATGACTTTTTTTTTTTTTTTTTTTAAAGTTCCAAAACCTTTATTTCAGCATTACACAATCTTACAGCCACACGCCTACAACATCACGGGCCGGCTACAAATAACCCTTCCCCGATGGCTCTATCCACCCTTTACACAGCCAATTGGCCGACAACCCGGAGGTCCGGCGGCAAGTACCTACATAACATATCGTATCTGCGTAATGCACTGTTAGCCAGGGCAACGAGATGAGTTACTTGTCCATTAGGCACCTCTACTCTGCGTGCCAGTAGCAAACCTCGATCTTGGGGTGTGGATGTCCAGAATCATACCAACCTACAGAAGTTCATAAGTGTCATAGTCACGATGGGCAAACAATTATAATACCATGACTTTAGCTATGTCTTTACCTCTTGTCAGGGTGTGCATTTCTGCAAATTAATCTCCTTGGCCTATATGGCTCACTTGCAGCACTTGTAACTGTGACATCCGAGGGGAACTGTGATGGCAGTGCCTTGTTGACTTCCAAACCAAATTGCTTCACTAGGAATTACGCCTGAACATGCAAACCCACATCAACTTGTTTGCTAAAAGTGCCTGATTTCACTTGAGCTATATTAGAAAACTGAAACCATTAATCGAAATAGCAGACCTCAAATTTGCAGTCCAGGCATTCATCATCTTGAGGACTGAATATGGATGTAGAACACTATGTCTACCCAAGATCTCAACAGCTCCTCTAAAATCTGCCTCAACGCATAAGCTAGAATCATAACTGGCTCAAAACAATTCGACCACAACTCTACACACCTGACGGCACTCAATTGGCTACTATACGAAGCCAGAATTCAACTCAAAATGTCTCGTATCACACACAAAGCGATACACTTCAAAACACTGACGTATCTAGCTCAGAAATTGGAGATCTCCGGTGGATGCAGACATTGTACGGTTGACGCAGATCTACATCTCTGAATGCCCCATTCTTCCAGAAGAAGAAAACCTATGACAGAGCCCTCTCAGGAGCCGCCCCTAGAATCTGGAATTTGCTGCCTCCAAACATCAGAAGGAAACCAAACTCCTCAAGTTTCAAGAAAGAAGCCAAGAACTTTCTAATGAGAAAATTCCTACCTTAACCGTTACCAAACAATCACATAAAGATCTGTCTAGAGACAATCCCATATCTCCCCACAGGCATATTTTGTTTGCCTGCACCTGATGAATCCCAAGACGAAGCATTTTGAACCTATCCAACTTACCTCTGAGATGCACGTAGGCCCAATAAACCTGTTAAATTTAGATTACTTGTTTTTGTTTGAATGTACTAGTTTACAATATGGATCCTTTAGACTCATATTTTGGTAATTTGCAAACATCTTTGCTGCTATGAGAAGTTGTGTTTTTGCTTTCCAGTTCATATAATGCTTGCTATCAAAATGTACTAACCGAATAAGTTATTACTGTTGAGTGCTCTGATACCTAACTGGGTCAAGTTCACACTATACAAAACAATGAAAAAAACAAATACATTCTGGGCTGCTTAGAAGCTAGAGCAAATGCTACAGCTTGTTACTTGCAAACTAGACCGTCTCTCCAACAGAAGATTTGCTGGACAAGCATTCTTTATGGTTGCTTAGAGACCACAGATGTAGGAAAAGTAATTGCAGAGCAAAGATAAGGACACAGTGTGTAGTGCCTGCCATTGTTTAGAAAGTCCAGGGGCCTGTGCATCAAAATATTGAATGGGTCTGTGTATAAAAATATGTACTGTGCTAGTCGCGATCAAGATTTTTGTTAGGGACTCACTCAAGACTCAATCTGCAGCATTGGGCTCTGTGCCAATAGGGCCTGACTGAGCAAGGCCATAATTTAGGGAGGGACCCATGCTAATTTTAAACACTATCTCTGGCATTTTTTAGATTATAGAGAGCAGATCACAGTCCATAAAGCAACATGACTGGACTGACTAATTTGGCTGCAAATTAAGGCACTTGGTCGCAAGAAGGATGCCTTATTCTTTACTCAATCAATCATGTATAAAGTGTGGTAAATCATCCGTGAGGGTCTCAAGGTGCTGGAGAGTTTGTCTGCTGGGTAATGGTCTTCAATCAAACATCCAGATCTTGAGTTCTTTCCTAAATTGCTGTCATGATGGGGTGGTCCTGAGTTGCAGGGGAAGGTCCTGGTCGCCAGGTGCAAAAAAAAATTCCTCTGCTGTTGGGTGTCTGCAAAAAAGAGGGAGGCAGATCGGAGGTGTCTGGTTGGTGGTGAAAGGACAGGAGTTTGTGGAACGCTGGTCCTTCATTTTGTAGGGCTTTGTTAGGTGTCAGCATCTTGAACTGGCATCTCTTCTGTATCGGGTGCCAGTGTAGCTTCCTGAGGTGGGGTGTGATGTGCCTCCTTCTGAAGAGGTAGAGGCTGAGTCTTGCCGCTGTTTTGTATTGTTTGAATTCTCTTCAGGAGGAATGCCGTGATTGCTATGTAGAGGGTGTTTCCCTATTCCAGTCTGCTGGGGATAAGGGCCTTCTATGGTACGGTCTGAGAATCTACAGAAATCAAACTTTTTCTTCTGAAAGAGGGTATAGAATTGAGGTTCAGGAGATAATCTTAAATCATCCAGTCCATGTTAACTCTGAGGTACACGTTCACCTTGTTGAATTCTGCTATGCCAGTTTCAGGTTCACATAATCTAAAGCAAGGGATCAGGTTTGCCAAGAAGGCCTCCTCTAGGTGCTCTTCCATAGGTCTCTTGGCCGATGGTTAGTTTTGCTGCTTCTAGGTTACACTGGGGACTTTGCCGTTTGAGTTTGCTGCTTCTCCTCGAACGGGTGCTCACAGCAGTAATATTGGCTATTCCTCTGAATGTGTCTAAGTTGGGCCATTTCTTTTCCCAGAGCTTCCTCCTCTTCCTAGCTGGGGACAGCAGTAGAGTTGATCTAGCCCGGTCTTTCAGGGTCACAGCAACATAGTGGATTGTCTCATACAAACCTTTCTCAAAAGTTCTTGGATGTTTTTCAGAGCCCCAAGGAGAACAAACATGCACCCACACAACATTCAGATGTGGATCAGATTTAACTATGACCAGTCAACGTCTTGCCTTTAGATTGCAGAGGCAAAAGGCCTGTGCATCTGCATTTTTATTGACACTAGTTGCCTGTATCCAGTATGATTTAGGATATTAAGGATGATTGACCAGTGTATCTGACTATGGGATACTGCTGCATGGATCAATCACAAAAAAATGTGGAGCATTTTCCAGTGTGAGGTAGTCTCTAATCCACTGAGCAGGACAGACACTGTTAGACAGGATCACACAGTTCACAGTGCCACAAGATAATTTTGACCAAAGCATTGTGATCAGGATCTGGGAACTGATAGTGTGTTAAAGATGCACTTTTGATCTTCCTGTGGACCTCTTTATAGCACACCTACTTGAGCTGTCACTTAATAAAAGCCCTAAAATTGCAGGTCCCTTTCGCATTGCTTGGTCTTTGCTTTGGATCTTTAAAAATTGTTCAGTAAAGACTTTCTACCGGCCTTCCTTATACTACCACCTGCACACCCATTAAGTAGCATTGCCAGTGTGTCATGGATGCTAGTACAGGGAGGGAAATTGGCTCTTAGCTGCTGTTGAAAGAGAAAATACAGCCATAATCAGGTTTCAGTGGGCCCCAGTGCCAATGTTTCTGTTGCACCAAAGGTACCTACACTCCTGACCCATCATGCATAATTTGTCAACTCTGTATTTGGGTCCTAGATATCTTTTGAAGCTAAACGAATGGACTGGATGAAGGAAGACTGTCTAATGCACAATCTAGATCGTATAACACAGATAAGTGTATGTCAGTCGACCTCCCAAGGATCTTCAGAGTTGGCATCCATTTTGGTGTCCATCCACCCGTTGTCACCCAGAGGCATATGTTTGTGAGCATGTAGACTCGAGAGGCTGCTGCCAACCTGGTAGTGGTATTTGTACTGATGACACCAGGAGGAGGGTGTACCACCACTAACCACCCCGGATCGCAAGTTTTCTTTGTGTCTGATGATTAAATTAGTACAGATTGCTGCAGCCTATCAGCAGATACTAGTCTCTAGCTCTGTGTATCTGCACTGCTTTCTGCCCTCCTATACGGGTGGCTGGTATTATCTGTATGTGTCTCAAGTTGGAGGAATGATGGTTTTTAAAATGATGTTTGATCTATGTCCTTACTATTTCTAGTCTTGTTATGTTACAGGACTGGGTGCATCTAGCTGAAGGACATTGGAGGGCAGTGCTTAATTTGATGTGGTGGTGGAAGGCACTCAATTTTGGGGACTGGCACTTATTTTTCTGCCTCAGACATTTACCGAGAGCAACAGAAAGACAAAATGGAGAGACATACGAAGAGACTCCAAAATATTGTGAAGGGAGAAAGCAGGAACCTGCAGGAGTGAAATAAAGGAACAGTGAGTGTCTGGTAGTGAATTAAAGAGGCCTGAGGGGGATTTAAAAACTATTTAGCCTTCATATTGGTCGTACCAACATTTAACAGCACCAGCTTTGGGCTTCTGAGCAGATGTTTGTCACCAGCACTGATTCTGTTACTAATTGATAACTTTTGGAGGGTGTTAGTTTGCTAAAGAAGGTTCCATCCAGCACTAGCTAGGCAGACCGGTGTGCTTGAATATGACTTTTGTGACCAAGGGGTCTGTCACTCTGGTCCCTAGTGCCTTAGATACAGTCGTCTCCAGGGCTTTGATCCAACACTGGGCAAGGTGGACAGGTTTGAGAGAGACCCATGTGAGACACTGAGTGATCACCATCCAGTCTTTCTTCACTCGTATATCAACCATTGCTCTCTAGTCCCACTACAAGACCTATTTTCTGTATTCTTCCCTCTGTGGATGTTTTGTAGTAATGTTTTATCTGTATTTGCCAATTTTGTTTAAATACTTTATAAACTCTGAATGTTCTGATTTTGGAAAGTATGCCAATGCCCATACATGTCATCGTTTGCATTCACCCAAATCGTATTTAAGATGGGGGTTAATTTGTATACCCTTGCGTTAAGAGCAGGCTAAGAATGTATTGGAATTTATTGTATATCGGAACAATTGAATGCAACACCTGTATATGAATCCACTCTAGACTGTGAAGAGTCCTTTGTATTTTATTATAACAAAGCAATTTAAATTTTAATATAACCAACTTTAATTGCATCATTTACACTTAACATGATTGTAATTTGGATGGACATATATATATATATATTTTTTTTTTTAAATTGTTTCATGGGTTATTTAAAAATGCATTATTGGATTATGACTTTTTCACCAAGTTCTTGTCGGTTTGGTATTGTTAGTCACTTATAGTACTTGATATTTTCGAAAATGTATGTTTTACTGCATATGTATTCAGTATTTTTCTTTGCACTGTTGCTTGTTCTTGTGTTCTGCTGCTCTCGTTCACAAATTCTCTCAGCTATAATTGTTTACAGTACTTAATAAATATTTAAATGTTCAAGATCAGTTTGTTGTTTTTATATTTTTGGGAAAAGTTGTGATTAAACTATGTCCATGTTTGTGAGGCTATAACAGTAAGTCCTACAATTAGTGTATCTGGACAGACTATTCAGAATCGCCAGCCATTGACAAATTAGATGTATAATCACAATTCGCATTGGTGCATGAAGCATAATGAATAATTTAATGAGTATAAATTCATCACCCTTGGAAAAAGGACGTGGTACCTGTCACATTATGCAAAGTACACTCGCCTATGAGTTTGAGAGGAGGTATCCTTTTCTACTACTAATCCTGAGGACATCTTTGAACTTAACCACAACTGCGCCCAGAGGCAGAGTAACTGGAAAAAGCTGTGCTGTGTAAAAAAATGAGAAATACAGTGAACCACTCAAGGCCATTTTATCCTCGAGCGACTTGTATAAGCGGTAGACTCTTGCTCATTCGAACACGAGACTTTCAGAAAACTAGGAATCTTCAACAGTGCAGTAAATCCTAGCAACTTGAAAGGTTTAAAAATTATACAGATTTTTTCCAATCCCCAGAGAGGCTACCAAGTCATTGTGTAAGTGTGGAAGGATCGGTGAACAGGATTTTGTTTGGACAGGGAGGATGATTGACAACAGTTGTTACTGCAAGTAGTCCGACTCCTGCCTGAAGAGTGCCTTTAGAGGCAGTGCTTAATTTGAGCTGGTGGTTGTAGGTGGGGTCCACGGAACTCCTTTTTCGAGACCTGCACTTCTTCCTCATTAGACATTGACCCAATGCTAGAGAGAAAAACACAGGAGGAAAAAATGAGGAAGGGAAAGGAGGAAAAACAATGACAAAGGAATACATCTGGGATGAAAAAGAGCCTTCTAGAGTGAAGTAAAGGGCAAGGGAGTGTAAGGTGGTAGAATAAAGAAGCTTGAGATGCAATCAAAACTCTGCAGCCTTGGTTTTCTGCAATTCTGACATTCGTCCGCATCGGTTGCAGGTTGAGAAACGTTGTGCAAGGGCACCTATTATTTTACAAATTCATCTGTTTCGAGGATTAATTCATAGGGGGGAAAATACTTTGTAGGAGTCTCAATTTTCTTGATAAGCAAGTAGTTTCAGTGCATGATTGACAGCTAAGTGACATCCTGCAAGTTGAAGTTGAGTTTGGGAAAGGGGCACTTCTGTTTCCTACCATTTAGGGCTCCAATTGTTGTAAATTGGGTTTCAACCAATCACATGCCTGGAGAATGAGTTCCTTAGTCTGATTTTCGTCTATTTCATCCAGCATGGCAACACCTTTCAATAATCAAATTTCACTGGTCATAGTTATTGCTGTTAGTCAGTATTGAAAACTAAGGAAATAAAATATCACCTTCGATGTCAACTTAAAAACGTTCCTCTCATGGTGTGGGTAAGAGTCTTTTTTTTTTTTTTAAACTGTCCCTTACCTCCAAGATATAACTGGCAGTGACCTAGTTAAAAAAAATCTGACGTCCATTCTAAAAAGGGTGGACGGACAGATGGCTTTCCTCTGACAGAAGCCGTGGTAAGATGTTTTACAAGGATGCAATAAATTTTCTTCCGGCTGACATTGACTTGACTGACAGACTACCCTGTCACAGTTGCAATAGAGCACCTGCCCGCCAAACTCTAAATCATTCACAGAGGCCCACCTAATGCAGATCGGTACTGACCCCCTGCTCCTCATGGGAATAGTCCATCCCGGACCTTGATCTCACCCTGCAGCTCACTGCATTTTCAATTGGGAAATTTGAGATTCACAACCCCTAAATCTCCCTGCCTAAGCGATGTCCTTCGCAAGAATGACTAAAAAAGTACAACAAAAACCATAAAGAATGGGGGAAAAAAAGCATTGACAAAGTAAAGTATTGGCCCCGCAGACCTGGTACTGATGTGTACTTCTTAATGTGGATGTGCACATTATTGGCATAGTTGTTTGAATTTTGTTGGTTTGTAACTCTCTAATTTTAATTAATATGAATCATTCATGAAATGTAGAATTTGCAAAACATTTGGTTGGTGGTTTAATGTAGGGCATGACTCTACATTGGGACGTGTGTATTGGTTTGGAAGTGTCTTTGATTTCAAAATGAGTGCAAATATATAATAATTGTTACAGTATTTTTTAATATGCATTTTGGCATTTGTCCATGGTGTGTACAGGAGTTCAAAGTTTTAAAAAAGAAAATGTATATTGTACATATCTGAAGAAGTTTTCCTTATTCTAAAGGAACTAAACACGCTGGTTATGGATAGGTTTAGTATAATGAAGAAATATTAATTTACCACTGGAATGTTTGGTTTTCATTGCAAACGAATGACGCCAGTGTGGCTTTTGCCATTTTGATGAATGAACTGATCTGCATTAGGGTGCAGTTGCATCTCAAGCAGATGAATGTGGGTTGAAGGAGCACCTGTGACCAGCACGTACACGACTAACTAATTGGGGCTGTGCTGGGTTATCATTCTTTCTTCAGCTGCAGACTTTCTGTATGGCATATTGTGTGTTAGATTGGAGAAACTTCTGTTTGATTGGATGAAATTTGCGCCTGGTGTCCTGGAGAGCAATTGTAAAGTCTGTAATCAGTGATCTATGGTTGCCGTCAAAATTAAAATGACGCAATTCTCACGCCAGACAGTTGTGTTGCAGTGAATTTGAGTAGGCATGCTAAGACAGGTCTAGCTGGCCCCCTAGGTGAAGGTCTGCAAACCAGTGATCTATGGGCCCTTCTGCTATTAGCATGTGGGAGAATGCCTCTTCACCAGACAGTGTCAACCGCATTCACTCAAAGTAGTCTTTCTGGATTGGTGGACTCAGACACCCTTCGTAAACCTATATTGTTGTATTTGGACCTTGCTTCTAAAACTTTGCTTTTTGCTGCTATAACTGAGAACTCTCTCCCTATTTTGTGCAGTTTGTCCTTTTAATGCGAAGTCATCCTCCGCAGTGGAGATGTGCTGTTTAACTTCTTCCAACTTATGTGTTTGAGTGTCTATTCGAGCATTGAGGGAATCAATTTTAATATCTCTCCAAGATGAGGCTTTCGTGCATGACCCTGAGGAGCAATTTCATATCGTCATGTTCCCCTGTATCTTGTGATGGCCCTGGGTATTTGCTTGGCTACCATCCACCACAGATGTTCAGCATCCTCTGTGAGGCTCAAATTAAAACATGGGCTGTTTCCAGTCTGCCTTCCACATGTCCAGGTCGTGGTAGCGGGAGTCATGGTGAAGAGAAGAAAAGAAGGGGGTGAATTGGGAATCAATGGTCAGTCTTACCTGGCAATTAAACCCGTCACTGGTTACCAGGTTCACCCTGGCACTCCCTTTCCCACTGGGTCCTGCCTCACACCCAGTCCCATAGAGGATGTTGTGAGGGGGGCACGAGCAGAAAAGGCCACATCATGGTCAGCAGCACTGTGCACAGAAGGGCCGAGCACAGTTGAACAATCCGGGCATCTGGGGCAGCCAGTGCCGAGGCAAGTGCCATGCACCTAATTCAGGTGTACTTCTATTTACTCCAGTATTGGAACTTTCATAGATTCACATGCTTAAATCATTACCAGTCAAGATTGGAGTCCGCGGTACGTTAGAAAAGTAATGCCAGAATAAACATGGAGACCTTAGGCTATTTGATTTAGTAACAAACCCTAGTCATTATTTAAAAACGAACCAAACAAAAGAGTTAAGCAATCTGGTCACACCACCCTGTGGAACCTTCCTGAGAGACGCTCCAGTCACTTGGATTTTTTACTGCACGTGTGCTGGGCAGTGTCCACTGAGCTCTTCTTAGTTTTTTCCTGTCAAAACTTCTCAGAAGATTATTTTTTTTTTACAGGAAGAAGGGTGTACACATTGATGACCCTCATCAGGACTGCATATCTTGTCTTTATCCCGTGCATAAGAAAAAAAACTGCTAGGTATGTCACATGTTTTCCTCTAAGGACCATGAGGGGTGACTCCTTATATGGCTGCAAAAGCTCAAGCCAGAGAAAATCCTGTCTCTGAGGAGAGTGATACTTCATCTATGTCTTCATCCAAAATGCCTCTCAAGAGAGTTAGGGATGATTCTGCTGCCAATTTCTCAACCGCCATAAGAGAAATTTAAAAAATACCTCTCAGGTCTCTCAAACATAGCAGCCCATCTAAGTCACATCATAAAAGTGCCTTTACTTCAATAAAAAAAGGGGAAAAAGGAGGAGTCCTCCAAAGGGCCGCAAAAATCAACTCCGGAGTCCTCAGCACCTCCACCTCAGGTGAAGCAGACATCCAAAAGCCTGCTTTTGCTCCCGCTGTCCGATGGCTCGTTGACAGCATGCATGTCCACTAGAAAATCATGGATGATGAGAACTGTCACAGCAGCATTGACCGTGTCTACTGCCAACACCATCAGTCTCTTTATCGTGGACTTCTCCGTACACCTATTTTGTCGACTGTAAGGATTACTTCCTCATCCATGCTCTTATCGACATTTAAGTCGATGACTACACTACTGTTGGCGAAGCCACCACCGTCGACTGTGCCTACCTTTTCGACGGCAATTCTCTCATCCACGAGGAGACAAAAACTATCACTAATGTTGACAATAACATCTATGACCTCGTCGACGACCTCTACAACAACTACAGAAACAATTGTTTTTAAGCAGATACTAGCTCACAAAGGCTCACACCGGCTCCTACATCTCCATATATGGTCCCTTCACTACTGCCTTCCGATGTAATGGATGATAAACCCTGAAGATGATCACTTCTTTGCTGCATGTAGCCTTTCTAAGCCATGGTCCCGAAGCCACAGGCAAGGTGGGACTCTAACGAGGCTATCTGCTATTGACCAGGGGAGAAAGTTGAAATGGTCTCAGGTGGACCCTCAGTGCCTCCAAGCCTCCCTCTTTGCACCTTGTCTGCGTGAAATCAACATTTGTCTTGATAGTGATGCGGTGGTGAGAGGAGGTATTTGAAACTTTCAAATGCATAGCCCTGGGGGCTCGTAAACGAATGACTGTTACAGCCTCTAGTGCCCAGGTGTCAGAAAACCCTAAATGGTTAGATAGGGACTGCTAGAGAACCTGGAGTCATCTGTAGGTGACATAGAGGCAGTCATTGAGGGATGGGCACTTCAAGTCAAGTCAAACTTTATTCGGTTGTGCGAATTGACAACCATAAAAGCATTTACACTACATTTAAAAAGAACACATTAATACATAAAGATAAAATACAGTTGTAAGATAAGCAGGTGAAGACAAATATACAACAAGCATTCAGAGTATTTTGTGGAGTCCATTATAAAAAAGAGGTAATAGCAATTCATATATTATTTTTATCCTTCCATACTATTTCTAAATTTTACTGCCAATTTTAAAAAACTACATAGATACAAGGTATATTCACAACTTAATAGCTGTAGAAAGTGCAGTGCAGGACGATATTGTATAAAATTTAGTTTTTTCAGACAGGGTTTTAAATATAGATTCCTCGGTACAGTATAAAAGGGACAAAAGAAAAGAAAGTGTGCCAGGTCTTGCGGAGACATATCGTCGCAGCCGCAAGCCGGCAACACTTGTCCACGATGAGATCCCCTAGGTACAGCCAGCAGAAAATGAAACAGATTAAACCTGAACCTGATCAGTAAGAAACGGTCATAACTGGACAATTGCCAGGATAAATAGGGTTCCATGAGCAAGGTGCTTTTTACTAATACATGATTACGAACACTTTCTTTTTTTAGCTCACGTGATTCCCTATCTTGGATTCTAAGATCAATAAAAGCTTTCTTGACCGTTATAACATCCTGTTTAGTGATCGATTCAGGGGATAAAAAGAGTTCAGGGCGACCTAGATCAGCAAAGCACTTAAAAAGATACTTTAACCAGGGAACCTTCATCCTGTTGTCCCATGTGAGTGACTCTCTTAAAATAAGCTGGGTTAGTGGAATGTTATCATTTAACCAACAATTCATCCAGCATAACATGGGATTAACAGCAATCTTGTCACTTACGAAGGAAACCCCCAGTTCCTCGTGCACGGAGAAGTTGGCCGTGCCCCTGGGAACCCTTAATACTAATTTCAAGAAGTTATTTTCAACAGTCTGTAAGGGATCCGGAGGAACATAACCCCAAATTTCACTTCCATAGCACGCTGTGGAGACACTTTTTGCTTGGTAAAGTTGGAGCAAGGCGGCAACTGGACTATTGCCCACTTTCTTAGAAAAGTCCATTATTGCCGCGTTTACCCTAGTGACTTCTCCCTTCTTTTTTTCAATCACGGGTCCCCAATTTAATTGACTGTCAAAGAGGACCCCGAGATAGGAAAATGTATGTGTAGTAGGAATACGTACACCATTTACATTTAGGCAGTTTACTTTTTTATTTCCCTGTCCGACCTTCATTATGTATGATTTAGAGTTATTAATGCTTAACTCTCTTGAGGTCATGAAAGAATGGAAGGAGTCTAGTAAGATTTGTAGTCCGTTTGCTGTTCTTGATAGGAGAACTGCGTCATCCGCATATAAAAGGACTGGCAGCCCCCTACGGCCTATGTACGGATAATCCGTATTGGTGCTTAAAAGATGCTCTTCCAGATCATTTATGTATAAGTTAAAAAGGAATGGGGCCAGGATGCAGCCTTGTCGGACACCACGATGCACCCCAAAGTCTTTGGTCACATTCAGGTCTTGGGTGAATCTGACATTTGCATTGGTGTCCGAGTGCATATCATCTAACAAATCAACTAAGTTTGGATCCACACCCATTTTTAGCATGGCGTCCCAGAGCTTCCCCCGGCTCACACAATCGAAAGCCGAGGAAAGATCCATGAACGCCATATGGATCGTTCCTCTTCGAGCCTTAGTATACTTCGCGATGATGAGGTATAAGTTTAAACATTGTGAAATCGTAGAATGACCAGGCCTGAATCCATACTGGATTGAAGATATTATATTATTTTCTTCTGACCATCTGACCAATCTGTTCAAAATTACTCCTCCCACAACTTTAACCACGGAGTTTATTAAAGATATTGGTCGATAGCAGGCAGGGCTACTGCGGTCTCCTTTTTTAAAAATAGGCACAATAGTGGATACCCCCCATGATTTTGGGCATCCACAAAGCACAGCAGCATTAAGTACAGCTGTAAGGACCGGTGCCCAGAGTGTTATACAAGATTTAAAAAGATCAGGAGGGAGACCGTCAGGTCCTGGGGCCTTGTTGTTTGATAGGCCTTCTATGCCCTTTATTACCTCATCAGTTGTGAAGAACAGGGATTTTTCACTAATTTCTTTTAGACTGCATTGTACCTGGGAACCATTACCTTTCAAAATGGAACTGAAGTGGTTAATCCAAACTTCTTCTGGGATTTTGGTGCCTGTACTTGAAATACTGGGATGATCAAATAAGGGCTTGTTAATGATCTCCCAGAACTTAGAGCTATTTTTTAGTATCTCTGGATCTAACAAGGACTCCCAAACGCTTTTCTTAATAGCACGTTTGCGAATGGCAAGAGACTTTTTGTACTCAGCCCGCAACACCCTGATGGTTGAAGGATCTCTCTGGTTTGTTTTTAATGCTTTCTTGAGCTCGCGACTGGCCTTCGAACAGTTGCTGTCAAACCATTTTGGATTATTGGATGAGTTAGCTATCCTCTTAGCAGGTAACGTTAAAAGTGACTCCACCTTTTTAGCAATCTCATTAAAAGACGTCAGAATTTGTAATGGTGCTGAAGCGGTAGATGTACATGTTATCAGATCATGATGGCATACATTGTTGATAGAAAAATAAAATTGCTTACAGTCCACCATTGACCACTTTAAGCGTCGCTTACCATTAATACATTTAGTGGTACCACAGTCCTCTCGAGGGTTATGTTTTTCGAGTAAGTTCACACCCATAGTAATACATAAAGGATTGTGATCGCTAAAAATGCTTGAAATAATCGAAAAATCCCCAACAAAATTAACAAATTCTGCCGATAATAGAATATGGTCTATATATGACCCTGTTGCGTGACCTTTAAAAGTAGGGGTTGAAAATACAGTTTGTTCCTCAACTATTGACATAGCAGTGAAAAGGTTATATTCATTCATTAAGTCATTTAAACATGAACCCCTTCGCGAGTGATCAAAGTGTATTCCTTCCAGATTGTTACAACCCAAATGACCAACAGGACTCAGGCTAGGATTCCCACATAAATGAGTGTTGAAATCACCCGCTATTATCTTAAGGCGGGGAAGGGAATCATCTTTGGCCCTTAGGAATTCACGCAATGACTCCATATTGCAATCGCCAGACTGACTCACTGCGTTATAAAAGTTGATCAGAGCAAAACTTGTACTGCCCCTCTTAAATTCGACAACCTGAATATTATTATTGCCAGAGTGATGTACAGTTTTAAGGCATATTAGTGATAAGTTAACAAAGATTGCCAAACCCCCTTTAGCTCTACCACTAGGTGAAGGAACTGCCGAAGTTATAAAACTCTCATAACCGTCAATGTGTATATTTTTCCCCACTGCCCAGGTTTCTTGGAGGCATATAACGGGGTAATTTTTAACAAAGGATAACCAATCTATATTAAACAATTTATCCTGCAGTCCAGCTATATTCCAAGATAATAGCCCCTCCTTATATTTAATTGGTTCATGTTGTATTATAGCCACATTTCCACATACAATTTGAGTGATAGGTGTTAAGCCTGTACAGCAGCGTACCCCATCTGTCCCGGGATTAGCCGAAGAACAAGCTTGAGGACAGGCTGGGTTTATATCAGTGGGTAAACCTGGTATATCTATTTGATTCCAGCCAACCAAACCCCCATCCTTACTGCCTTGCGGTTCTAACCCTTGTAGAATATCTCCAAAGTCTGTAACTTCTGGCAATCGGTCGGTGGGGAGGAGGTTAGAAGATGTGTCAGGTAGTCATTCCACCCCATCCAGTCCCCCCTCATCTGAGAAGATGCCATACCTATTGGAGATGGGGATGTTAAAGTGATTATTAAAATGAGTAGAGTAATATTGATCTGGAGGGGGTGGTCGTATTGGACGTTCCCTTCTATCCTGACTATACCCCCAGTTATTAGTTGGTACCTCAAAACCCCAGCCATTAGATGTCGCTGGCCATATAGGCCTGGTGAAATTATGGGTAGGCTTAGGATAGGACATGCTCCGCTGTTTTTTGCCGAAAAATTCTAGGGTGAGAGGAATGATGGTACCTCTTCTGCGCTGCGGCGGCAAAATATTTGGCAGGATGTTTGGTAAAACTGCAGAATTGGCAAAATTTATAATAATGCAGTCACCCTTGAATTTTTTAGGGTTTTGACCTATCCATGGGACCCTTCTGGCTGACTTAATGTCACCAGCTAGCTGTTGTTTCCCCCACGGGGCCAGCTGCATATTGCCTGATAACCAGTGCAGGGCCTTACTTGTTACTGCCGGGGGGGATTCTGATTGGTCTGGGGCTAGTGGGGGGACGTTAGCCAATACCAGTACTAATGGAGCCGCATCTTCCAGAAACTGTACCATAACTTCTTCTGTAGTAGGTGCAGGTATTACAGGCGGAATTGGGGGTAATGTATCTCCTGGCAGTAAATGATGTGTCGCTGTAGTTGAGGACTGTTCCTGTAGATTTGCGTGTATAGTGTTTGAGGTAGTGCCTCCCTCAGATGAAGGAAAAAGAGCCTCTTTTACGGGTAGAGCTAGGCTGGTAACTGTGTCTGATATATTAGACACAGCTTCTACTAACTTTTTTTGATCTGCACCTAGTTTCTTTATATCAGCAGTTAGCTTGTCCAATTTGGTCACTACTGGTTTAATTAAGATTTTAAGTTTAGTGTCAATTAAATCAGCTAATCTTGATAATAACTCCTCATCCACATTATACTTCTCGGGTTCTTCTACTTTCCCCCTGCTTTTGTCCCTACTTCTCACGGGTGACGCAACCCTCTTCTTCCCTAAAAGAACTCCACCACGGTATAATTGAGTTTTTCTACATTTTCTGATGGCACGTGGCGCATGATCTAGAACTGGGGGATCAGCTTCATTATTTGGCTGCTCACTCTCCTGCACAATTTGATCTTGGTCTTGATCAGTGTCAACTACCTGACATTCCGAGTCATTAGCCCGAGCTATGTCTTGACCCTGTGTTGTACGAGTACTCAGGTTTGAAATGCCATGTTCTAAGGTATCAGAGTCTAAAACTGCACTTCCCTCGACCTGAGAAGGTTTATCAATCCAGGGTGAAACAGGTGAAGGGCTTAGGGGAGATAAGTTAGGGGACAGGCTAAGACCTAAGGATTCGCGCCTCTCGTTGTTAATCTTAGAGACTACTTGTATCATATAGTTTTCTATTGAGTTACCTCCCGCCGCTAAATTCTTTTTAGGCATTCTTCTTGAACTAGTAATAATAACCAAATAACAACAGTGTTATAATGGATGACGGTATATCCAAGAAGTAGAAACAAGTATGAATAGTCTTACTGCAAACCACGCAAAACGAAGACAGTAAGGGCTGAGTAGCGTGTCCAGTCCAGTCTCAGCCTGTCTCGGACTGTCTAAGACTGTCCGCCCTTTGTCCGGGCTTCGTCCGGCGTCCCGCACACGCGTCCCGCTATGCGTCAGGGGCACGATTTTATAGGAGGAGCAGGGGGCGGGAAGAGACTCCAGGTGCGCTGCGTTGATCCTGCGCGGAACCCTGGGTCTCGCAGTCCCGGCCCCTGTTGAAAGCGCCTCACACTCTCCTCGGCCACGGTAAAATGACCAAAGCTCCACTCCACCACTTCTGTAGGCAAACGAACAGGGTGTTAAGGTCAAAGTCACGAACTCTGCACACAGCTGCGAGCGGCTCCCGCGAAGCGGGGGCCGCGAGCTGTTATGAAGGGGCAAGCCAGGCAAGGCAAACGGGGAGGAGCAGGGGGCGGGAAGAGACTCCAGGTGCGCTGCGTTGATCCTGCGCGGAACCCTGGGTCTCGCAGTCCCGGCCCCTGTTGAAAGCGCCTCACACTCTCCTCGGCCACGGTAAAATGACCAAAGCTCCACTCCACCACTTCTGTAGGCAAACGAACAGGGTGTTAAGGTCAAAGTCACGAACTCTGCACACAGCTGCGAGCGGCTCCCTAAATGGTTAGATAGGGACTGCTAGAGAACCTGGAGTCATCTGTAGGTGACATAGAGGCAGTCATTGAGGGATGGGCACTTGATCAAATATTGTAAGAGGTTTACAAGCAGGCTCAAATAAGGTGCAAACAAACCTACAGGAATCAGCCTGGGAGGAGCTCTGTCAAGCTTTTGAGACAGGGGACAGCTCCCTTGTTTGGAGTGTAGTTAACAGGCCATGCTTAGCTGAGGCCTCTGGCCTGCTCCAATTCGATCACATCTCAGAACAACAGTGGGTCTATCATTTTGAGGGTATTTATAATCGGGGTCGGGAGGTGTCGCTAAAAGCCCTGTTGCACCTGTCACAGTTGGTAATCGAGTGGGCTTCACCCTAGATGAAGTCACACAAGGCATTCTTTCCTTATCTAGCAATAAGGCCCTGTCATTGTACCGCCAGATCTGTTCAAAGCAAATACAGAAGTCTGGGCCTCAATTCTAATGCAGGTTTTGAATGCAGCTGCACAGGAAGGGTTGTTACCCTCACGGTCCACTGCCATTTTTAGGAAGGGGGACAAAGAGAACCCACAATGTCATCAACCAATATCCTTATTGGATGTAATGAGTAAGGTATTGGAGAAGGTGATTTTAAATAGGTTGTGCGACTGGGCAGAAAAAATTATTTTGAGCGATGTTCAATATGGCTTTAGGGCGGGGAGGTCGTCTTCAGACCAGTGTTTGAATCTCCATCTAATTATTAATAACTACACGGTGGCCCGGTCTGAATCGTTACATCTAGCATTTATGGCTTGACGTCCGCATTCGATAGGGTGAATTGAGTGAAACTCTGGGCTTTGCTCAATAAGATGGGTGTTGATCCTAGTATTGTGGTACTTTTAGCTGATCTCCATTCCAATCCAAAAAGCTTTATTCAATAATTTGTCATAACTGCCGCCAGTCAGATAAAACATTTCATTTCAAACATTAAAAAACAATAAAATGTACTAATTCATGATATTTGACCTTAAAAATGAACGCAAAATACATGATCCAGTTGAGACATTACCAAGTTTTTTTTTAGAAAAAGCATATATCCGTTAATTAAAAGCCATAATAAGTAAATAGCTAATAAACGTAACTTCAAGCAACGACATAGATATGATTCAGTATTACTCAAAATAAATACGACTGGACAGGTTTTCATATAACATCTACAGTACGTGATCTAATTATCCACACCCAACTAAGGAACTTTACTACTGCTATTGTGATACATGGCAACGTGTGGGTACACAATATTCTTATAGCAAACCTACATGTTCTAGTGCCCAGGTTTCTACAGATTGATGTCAGCCACGCCTTCCTGGGACCTGAATAGGCAGGGCAGACAAACAGAACGTGGGCATAGGACTCATCCAAGACGTTGCAAAAAGGACACTTTCTATTTCCTGATTTAGCCCATTTAGCTGTGTGTACTCTTAGTGGCAGGGTTCCCACACTAAATTGGAAGTACAGCTTCCGATCAAGTGGTTTGGTAATAAGATCCCAGTACTGTTCCAGTCTGGGCCAAGGTCTTATTATTAGGAAAGCCCCGGTTAACAATGAGCTGTCGCGATCTCTATGGCTATTGTAGTAAGCCACTTCCCAGTATCTTTCTTTTATAGTCTCTTTAGGGGGAAACTAGTTCATGATGGGTTTTCCCACAGCTCTGACATGCCAATACTCGCCAAAGAGGCTCTAACCGCTCTCAGCCAGCTGATCTTATTAAACTGGTCTGATGCGATTATATCCCTGAGCCCCGCGGCGTATGTTGACAGTTCTGCAGTGCACCATATTCTGCGCCAGTACAAGATTGGGCGCAACCTTGCTAGATCCGCTAGAGCTTTCCTGCCCAGATCTTGTAGCAGTGGGAGAACAGGTGTGCTTTGGGGGAGGTTGGTGATGTGTCTTAAAAACCTATTTTCGGCTAGTGTTAACTTGGATACGTTTTCTAACCCCCAGAGCTCTGCCCCATAGAGCACTGAACTAACCACTTTCATATTATAAATTTGTAGGACCGGACTAATAGGCTTGGTCAGGGAGGCAATAAATTCTCTGTGTAAGACCCCTGATAATTGCCGATGTTTCAGCGAGGTGTCGTCTATTTGGCGCCCCCATTTCATATGGAATGAAAGAGACACTTGTATAGCGCATGGCTACCCGGGGGCCTCCCAGTGCTGGGCTAGACTAGTGACCAGTGGCAGAGATACTTAGGGAAACAACAGTGTTTTCAATTGCTTTCGGAAGGCAGGCTGGCTAGGTTCTCTGCGTAGATAAAGTGGCAGTGCGTTCCAGAGTTTGGCCGCATTGAGAGAAGAGCCGGCCGCCGCTTCTGGCCGTCTTAATCCTTGAGACTTCAACCAAGTGAAGTTCATCCGAGCGCAGTTTCCTATTGGCCTTGTAGGGGTGGATCATGATCGAGTTTATTAGTGGCCCGTTCCTTTGCAGGGACTTGTGGACAACACAGAGGGCCTTAGAGCTGATGCTTTCTTTCACTGGAAGCCAATGAAGGGAGAGAAGGGCCGGTTTAGCCGAGAGGCGATTGGACATTCCTAGCAGTAGTCTGGCAGCGCAATTTTGGACCTTTCGCAGTTTCGTAACTACTGCAATTGGGGCCCCTAAGTAGAGTGCATTTCCATAGTCTATCCTTGAGAGTATCAATGATTGAACTAATCATTTTTTTGGCTTGGGAAGGAAGAGGAGGAAGCACTTTATGGGCCATTCTGAGCAAGCCATAACAAGTTGCCACCGTCTTCCTTGCTTGCACATTAAATGTCAAGTTCTGGTCTAACCAGATGCCCAGACTCATTATCTCAGTCTTGGGGACAGGGACTGGGTCCATACATGCTGGCCACATAGTGCTCTATGTAACGCTTGAGCGGTTGCCAAGGATCATAATCTCCCTCTTTTCACCAATGTGCTTAAGGTGGGACGCCCCCATCCACTTAGAAACTTCCTCTAGTCATCAGTAGAGGCCTTTAGACAGCTGCTTTGCTTGATTAAGCGCAACGACCAATTGGGTGTCGTTGGCATAGGTCACCATATGGATTCCAAAAGGGGCTACGATAGACGCCAGTGGGGCCATATACACATTAAAAAGAGTCAGGCCCAATGACGAGCCTTGAGGGACACCACACAGCAAAGGCAAGGGTTTAGAAGCTATCTCCCCTTCAAATATCTGGAAGAATCTTCCTTCAAGGAAGGAGGGCAACCATTGCAGTGCAGTGTCAGTTACTCCTGAATTTCTGAGATGGTGAATCAAGATGCGGTGATTCACCGTATCAAATGTTGCACTCAGGTCAAGGAGTATAATGGCTAATGCCACTCCTGCGTCCAGGAACTTTCTGCTTTCTTCTACTACCGCTAACAGGGCGGTTTCCGTACTTTGTTGTGGGCGAAATCCTTTTTCGGAGGGGTGAAGCAAATTATGGGATTCTAAAAAATTTGAGAGGGTGTGGTTAACACATTTCTCAGCGAGCTTGGCCATCCCAGGAAGAAGAGAGATGGGCAGTAATTGCCCAGGTCCGCTGGGTCCAGATTGGGTTTATTCAAAAGTGTCTTTACAACTGCCCCTTTCCAAGTGGAGGGGACTATTCCAGTAGCAAGTGAAGCATTAATCACATCCGTGATGGTAGGGGCGATTATTGGAGCTACCCTTTTCAGGATGTTCATAGGTGCGGGATCCCTAGGTGAACCACTTTTCACCAAGTCAAAAGTGTTTCCTGGGAGAGGTGTCTGGCTAAAAGTGGGCCCCGACCTATGTGCTCATCTAAGGTGTCGCATTCGTCATCAATTTGGTGCAGAAGTTTAAGAATATTCTGTATTTAGTGTTAAAGAACTCTGCCTGTTTGTTACATCGTTGACCCAAAGTGTCGGGGGCAACGGGTGGGGCAGGAATTTTGAGAAGTTTTTTTATGATAAGAAAGGTATCTCTGGGGGAGTTGGCGGCTGACAGGATATTTTCCTCGTAACAGGAGGCATGTGCTTTTTAAATTTCGGCTCTATGAAGTGCCGATGGCTCTCCTGTATTCCAGCTTCTTGCTTGGTGAAATTTTTTTCCTCCAGCTTCTTTCCAGAATCTTGCAGCGCTGTTTTAAAATGCGTAATTCGGAGGAGTAACGGGGATTTATGGGGGCCATCCGTCTTTTTTATCAAAGTTTTAGGGAGGACCACATTCAGCGAGTTCTCTATTCTACTGCAGAAGTCGTCATTGGCTGCAACTGGACTGGGAAAAGGTTTAGGTCCGTTTTTTTCCAGTTTGTGGGCCCACTTGTCCAGAGAGAGCTTGGACCAGGGGCGTTTCAGGGTCAGTGAGGATTGAGCATAGGAACTGGTGACCCGAGGGCACCAGAAAAGGGGAATGAGGAAGTGATCGGACCATGGGATGGGGGTAGGGTCATTACCTTTAAGGTTCTCTTAATTAGAAAACACAGGATCAAGGCAATGTCCTTTGACATGGGTAGATCGCAGAACCTTTTGTGACAGATTAAAGGACGCGAGATCTGGCGCTAATTCCAGCGCTGGTGCTGCTCTCAAATCTTCAAAGTGCAAGTTAAAATCTCCAAGGAGAGTAAAATTTGCTGCAGTACTAGCGAGGTTGATAACTGCTTCTAGCAAAGCTTTACAGAAAGTACCCGTCACTCCTGGGGGCCGATAGATCAGGATTCCTGTGAGCGAGAGGAGTGGGGTATATTCGATCGAGAAATGAACGTTCTCACAGTCTAGGAGTGGGTTCCCCAGCAGACGACAGGTGAGGTGTTCTTTATATAAGATGGCTATCCCGCCGTCCTTGCCTGTCGTCCTGTCCACCCTCTGTATCTGATACCCTTGGGGGAGCACTTAAACAATATCAGGCTCTGAATTGGAGTTGAGCCACGTTTCTGGTAAGAACAAGACCTCTGTGTCATAGTCTTGTAGAAGCATTGAGATCTCTGTAGAATGTTTGGGCAGAAAGTGACAGTTCAATAGGAGTTTAAAGGACCCAGTAGATACGGTGGTCCTAATGGTCCGAGGAGAGAATGTAAACTAGCAGTACAGACACTTTTCCATAGACCTTCCACACGAAATCCGATGATAGCATGTTGCTCCTAGTGCACTGTTTAACTGATGGAGCTGAGAACTAGAATAGCAGTAGCGCCCCGTGGAAAAGATACAGGGGTCCTGTTCGGGCGCAGACTAGCTTGCCTTAGGCGTGTTTTCGGCACACCAGCGGCGTGCCCGCTGCGCGCAGTCGCGTCATCGGGCGCCTTTATGCAGCTTGTCCGGCGCTGGGAACAACTACACCGTTGCCCCAGGTGCCTGAAGTGCAAGGATGCAGAAGTAAGCGCAGATACCCTCTTACCCAAGGAGCATTGAACACAGCTCTTTCCCCGGGCAGAGGAGCGCCAAAGTGAATAAAATCAGGTAGGAACAGTACAATAAAAAATGTAATAGCAGCAATGTTATTTTAAAAACGAGCAACCGGTAGAAACTCTCTGCCTCTCACGAATGTTCTGCCCGGGTCACAGGTCAGCCTGAGCGAGATCGGTCATCGGGTGCCTTTATGCAGCTTATCCAGTGCCGGGAACAGCCACTAGACCGCTACCCTGGGCGCCTAAAGTGCAAGGATGCGGAAGTAAGCGCGAAACCCTCCTACCCCCAGACCATTGAACACCGCTCTTTCCCCGGGCAAAGGAGCGCCAAAGTGAATAAAATCAGGTAAGAACAGTACAGTAAAAAAAATTCAATAGCAGCAATGTTATTTTAAAAAGGAGCAACCGGTAGAACCACTCTGCCTCTCACGAGTGTTCTGCCCGGGTCACAGGTAATATCTTTATGTAATATAACCCTTAAGTAGGTAAATGCATTGACTTGTTCTAAAGGCTTCTTATCTAAAAATATGCTTCCTTTGAAGGATCTGTGTTGATTAAAAGTCATGAATTTCGTCTTTGCCACATTAATTTCTAGTCCCCATAGTGAGAAAAATTCTTCCAAAAGAATTAACGCTCGCTGTAAGCCATTAGGGGTTTTAGAAATGATCAATGTGTCATGGGTGAACATTAAAATGGGAATTTCAGAGCCCGTGAGGACTGGACCGTCAGTTGGTACGGATGTTAAAAACTCTGCAATTCCATTGATAAAGAGAGAAAACAAAGTGGGGGCTAATACGCATCCTTGACGAACCTCCTTCGCTACAAGAAAAGGCTTGGTAATGTTTCCCTGCCTACCCCAGCGTATTTGAACAAAATGATCTTAATGAAGGCGCGCCTTCAGGGTAAGCAGATCTCCATTTAAAGACATCAGCTTGGTGTGTTTTTCTCAGGGTGCAGCGTGTACTCGTTCATTCTTGACGAGCTGTGGGCAGGGCACAAGTCCTAAAAAAAGAAGTGGGGGGACGCTCCAAGTTAGGTGGTGTCACCGGAAGTGACATCACGGCAGGAAGTGACGTCACGAGATGTAGTCCCCACTAATTAACAAAGGTTAGAAGGCGATGGGGGCAGGTTCAAAGGGCAAATGAGAATCTTTACGTTGGAATTAGTCACCGTATTGACACTCAAAGGAGGGGGGAAAGATGCGCTTTTTCGGTGCGTATTTATTGCCCACAGTAAATTTGCTGGTCTCCGTCTGAAATGCATAAACACATACTGACCTTTTCTAATATACGGCCACGAGCGCCCGTCTGTCATACTGAACGGCTCCATCTACGTGAAACAACTTAAAGAGCTCTGTTCGCCCTCTCTCGACAATAGAAGGTGGGGTTTGGTGAGTGCTGAGCGCGCGCGCAGGCTCGGGTACCGGCTCCATCTTTTGGGCAGGGGGGACGGCGTCCACCCGGTAAAAACCCGGTAAAATAAGTGGGGGGACGCCGTCCACCCGTGTGGTACCCTGACTCGAGCCCTGGCTGTGGGGTTAGTCAGGTGTGCATACTTGCCCCTTTTTTGTTCACCTTGTATGTGAACAGGCCAGAGATAGGGGTTTTAGCAGTTTCGGCCAACTGCCCAAAGGTTGGTGACCGATTTCTCCCTGTTTTATTATATGCAGATTCCGCGGTTCTTATGGCTCGGACCGCACATGGGCCTGATTTGCTGCTGGCTAGGTATGTGTCTTTTATGGGGCATCTTGACTTGTCGGCTAACTTTTCCAAGACATATGTAACGGTAGTGGGCCCCTAATTGACGAGGAGCAAGTCTTTTAAGATATCCAATTGAGAAGAGCATCCCGGATTGCTGTGAGAGACGTCCGTTAAACTAGGAGAAACAATCCGGCCCGACTGCGAGGAGGTCTTATCTGACGAACTTTTCAAGTGAATACTTTATTAAACGCTCCATCAAATTAAACCGGGGGCTCCGTATCGGCCGTAAAAAACGGAAGGCACCTGACACACTTGAATCAATCCTGTGCTGATGTACAACAAATTCTTGGTCTTTTTATGAAAGTATACCAGCCTAATCGACATCTAGCCTTGCAAAACGTTTAGCATTGACGTTTGCCATTGCCGCTTTAGACAGAACATGCCAGATTGCTGCAGATGAAATTTCGATTAGGAACACTCTGTTTGACCTGTTGAACAGTATTCCTACCCAGTACCAGTCCTTTGTCACCATATCCTAAGTGGGCGAGGTCCTGATGAAGGTGGTTTTATTCCATACTATCCCACCAAAAAGCGCGTAGACCACGTGCGCCCAAACCCATTAAGAGTTGTGTCACCATCATCAACTTTTGGAGATATCTTCACTATTCTGATACTCCTGACACCCACATAGTATAAGTGTTATGTATGAATGAAAGTATAACTGAGTTACGAGTGTGTTTATGAGTACTGTTTGAATCTTGGCTGAGTAGGATTGTTATGTATTTTAGATAAGTTATAAAAAAAAATGTTCTTCTGTCTAAAAAATTGTATGTTCATTAACTTAGGAAATGAAATGTCTGCCATCAGTAAATTAATTTATCTGATGAACAATTGTAAGAAAACTTTACATTTTTAGAACGAATATTCAAAATAAAATGAACATTTTTATATAAAAACAAAAAGTTTATGTATTAATCGATTTAAATGTAAAATGATTATGCAACATTAGAAATGGATAACCCATGCACAGATTTAATCTGAAGAAAAAAGAAATATAGGTCAGAGAGGAGTTATTGCTGTGTTAGATATCCAATTTTACCCTGAGCAAAGTTAAGGCATTTCCTTATTTGCCCATGAGCGCATGCTTCTGCTGTCAACATATAAAACCATATAAAGTTGTGTTTTTACCTTGGGTACTGCCATCGTCCTCTTCCCCTGAGCCATGGTGGTCGCGGCTGGGCTGCCATCGGACTGCCCGAATGGTTGGAGGTCAGCCGGGTGAAAGAGGGGGAAGGTAAGGAAGCGGCTTGCCCAGCAGTAACAGTAGATACCACAATGTTGTTTTTTTCCTCAGCCCCCCTGCCCCCCATCCAGATGAATGAAAAAAAGATGGCACCCTATCCCAACCCCGGATATTAGGAGTGTCTGTGCAAGATAGCAGGTGTGCGTGCGTACAGTGGCTGGGCTGTCAGACACTGCACATGACCGAACACGAGTATAGGACGGGAAAGGAGGGGGGTAGAGAGAGATAGAGCAGCGCCGAGTGCACAAGGTTCAATGCAGCTCCGGGCTGCCATGGTTGGGGAATTTCCTTAAGAGCAGGTCAGGAACAAGATACAGTGTGAGTCTGGTTCTAGACTTTACACACAGATACAAGGGCCAAGCACCTTAGGTGCACGGATGCCACCCAGCTCATTTCAGCTCTCAAAACGAATTCAGCATCAGCCTGACCGGAGAGGCGCTGAGAGATGGGACTGGCAGATGGGAGCGGGGGAAAAGGAACATGAGAAGTCACATGAGCAGGCGGAAGAGCTTGTGCCAGTGGAAGGCAGCCACACTGGTGGACAGTGGGGGAAAAAAGTCTGCTATGCAGTGGAGTCTGAGTTTTTGCTGAAATCCGCTCTCCGCATGGAACGCGGAGACGCAAAATTCCCTAAACTCCATCCGCGGAGCGGAGTTAACCACCGATCCTTAATCTCTTGTGCTGGATTAAGATCTGGAGCAGGGTGGAACTAAAGCTAAGCCGGTTGATCCTTGAGGACTGTTTGGCCCTGGATCAGGTTAATAGCATACCTTGTGCTAAGCCAGCCTTTTCTTCCATAAGTAGGTCTGATATTTTTGTGGACCCTACCTTTCTCTCAATGTGTGAGCTGGGGAATGTCTAAAGGTTGTTTTTGGAACGCTCTCGTTTGGAGAGAGAAGGCTTAGAACTTCAGAAGCCATCAGTTCGAGGTCACATGCTCTTAAAAACGTGCAGGAAATGGAGCTGTATCTGATCATGGTTCGCTCACAGAATAACGGGTTCTTATTGCCCAGGTTTAGGTTCAATCAATTGCAGCATTTCTTGGCAACTCCATGCGGGTGGGTGCAGCCTGACGTAAGGGCACCATGCGGGTGTGAAAATTTGTCTCCGCAGGAAATGCTACATTTTACAATGTTTTGCTCTTATTTCAGCTGGCCGAGAAAGTGTTTTTTAATTCCCTTGTTGAAATCTTTGAATTTGAAACAAGTTAGGACTACCCTGATGTATCTTCAGATGCTCCCCACTCAGTGCTTAATTTGTGCTGGTGGTTCCCGGTGCTCAGCACCGGCAAATATTTCTCAGAGCCGGGTCTATGAGACCTGCCAACTCATATGGTGTGGTGGCAACATGTGTCACACAATATATTGGCACTTAACACTGTCTCCTGGTGAAGAGCCGATATCATAACACAGTAAAACCATGCCTGGGTAATCGGTGTTGCCTGCCAGTTAGGCAATTTCCCACACAAATGGGTGACATGTTTTCTCCTTTGTGCGGGACAAATCACCTCTGGTGGGTCACTGAATGGGCTGGATTTAGTCATCCGACTCCTGTGTGCGCGTAAACATTTTTAAATTTGACACCACACCACAGCTGCCTGCCTTATCATGAGGCGCTGGCACACACACTGCCAGAAACTGCCTGGTTTGGGTCCCTGCCTCAGTGTAACAGGTGGCAGCCAGGTCCATCAATTATAGTAGGTAGCGCACGCCTAGTGTGTTTTCAATGACTGGTCACTTCTTGCAAATAGATTATTAGCCTGTCTCTCGTTGGCCCCGAGGGCCGAGTCGGACCAATGTAGAGATTAGTGTCCCCGCTTTTCACGCGCCCCTGCGCCCCAACATACTGCGCAGCCGCAAGCCAGTCAGTTCATAGAAGAAGCAAGCAGCGTTTTGGACTCGTGACTGGAGCACTGCAGAAGCAGGCCGCAGATTAATTAAGGTGGCGCAGTAAACAATAATTTAACATTGGGTGACAGATACTCCGCATCTTTGTTCTGGCCAAAGTTCTTGTCTTGACCTCATGCCTTCTCTTAAAACCGGGTCCTTTGCAGCATGCCAGATCAGTGAACGAGAGCATCTGGCATAATGGCCAGACCTGCCGACCTTGGAATGTTAAATAATACGTAAAGGGTAGGCCCAATAAACCCTTGAGGGCTTAGGCAGATAAATTAGTAAGGTGAGGTTGCCAACAAGGGATTTTGTTTATGATAACTTAGTTCAATTTCTTTCTAACTGGATTTAGAAATGTACTTTAAACCAATTGTACACGTAACATAAATGTTGTCAACAAACTATTTGCATATAAAAGGTACACACACGGGATTTGTTTTTGTGAATGAATCACAAGTCTTTTTATATAAATCAAAGTAAAAAAAGGGGGGGGGGGGAAATACACAAGGTACAATAAATTTCAAGCAATACAGCATGAAAGATGGGTTAACTTAAAACCACATTTCATCAGATAACATCTATTTCCAGGTGATTTTAACAGAGACTAATTTCATACATGAAAAGAAATCAACTGTGGTTGTCTGATACTAGGAAATTAGATGATGGTGTCGACGTTTCGGTCTTGGTGGCAGAAGTCCGTTAGACCATCTTCAGGACAGTTAATAATTGCACAAAACACCCCTATATAAACATAATACAAACAATTGCATTAATTGACACATAATGATTAAAAAATAATTTTAGACTACCCATGTGTGGAGAGTGGTCTCTTCATGATAATTAATCAAAACAACTGAATTAATACTGCATAGCAGGGAGGTTACATTAAATATGGTCATTGACATATTTAAGAAAAATGAAAACCCATGTATAAATCAAAGACTCAGGGTTTTACCATAAAGAAGGTGATAGTCATGATTGTAGGTCTTTGAAGAAATCATTTTTGCTTTATCTATTGCGTTTTAGGAGTTTTTAGATAGATACTGATCTAATCAAAATAAAAAGTAAAAAGTAAAAACATTTGCTTACTTTATAGGTTCAGAGAAACACACGTAGCTTATTATTCGCGTTTGTATGTTCTTGTCAAGGCGTGTTGGTTGAATATATCACCTAAATTTCAAACATTGAAGGCTGATCATAGGTCTGTCGATAGCTATTTTCTGATGTTATTCAAACATCATCACATGTCTATCTAATGGGTCTGAAACAGCGTAACGGTTGCTGGTCCGAGATCTAACAATATGTTGGAAGCATTTCTAGGGAGGGCCGCCTCATGCGAACCCACTCTAAACTAAAGAGCAACAGCGAGCTACTTACATTATGAATTGTAGATTAGGCTCGAAAAAATCCGCCAAAGTCAGGAACGCCTAATCTAACGGGGCATGGTCAGCTCATTTTAAAGCTAACTGATTAGGGGGCGGTCCTCTTACATATTAGTGCAGATGGTTGAATCTACTTAGAGAATCAGGCGGCCATCTTGTATATAAATGAAGCTCTATAGGAACGTATTGACTGAGTTCCTATGTGCTTTCAAAAATTCTCTTGGGCTGTCATATTTTTGATTATTACGAACTAATGTCGCACTTTGGACTTAGGTAGCCCTAAACTGTATGTTTTAATCTTGATGCTGCCGTTTTCCGGAAATCAAGGTCACATTTACTCTTCACCCACATGAGAGCAGCGGCCATCTTTGACTGTCTACCAGTCATTGCGTCAATACAGATTTACAACGGTATTCACCGAACTCTCTGAGGACTGTGAGATAACTATTTGATTACAGCATGATAACACATTTGAGCATAAGGCTGAATAAAATATCACTGTATGGTCAAAAAATCTCTGAGTCGCTTGTGTTAACATACATTGGTGGCGTAAAAATTATAGTGTGACTATAGTAGATGTATTTCGTTAAAACCTATTACGTTCACAACACTGAGTAGATCAATTATCGCTTTCAGGAGTAATTAGCATAAACTAGTCAAAAGACATCGCCATTAGACAGTTAAATACATTCCAAACATTTTCTTAATCAATGTTATACAGACTGGTTCTTAAAAATCTGTAACATGTATTACATAAGATATATTTTTCACATCAATTAAACAGAAATGATCAGTTGTATCGATCAATAAATCAACAACATATATATTGCACATTATCAACAGTATTTTGCATAGACATGCTTTGACTTGGAAAAAGTTAGTTCCAAAAAACTGGTGATGTTAAAGTTGTCAGAAAACTAAGATGATATTTACCCAATGAATCATAAATACAGATGACCATGCTGGAAAATGGATCGAATTGATTCTAACATAGAGATGGTCAAAGGTTAACATAGTTTGTAATTCTTATGATTTATAAATGATGATAAGAAAAATGTATTTAAACCATCATTATGGGTGAATAGACTTAGAAGTGCACATTCCAGGAACAAAGTCGTAATTATAGATCATTATTATTTATGTGGCTGCCTTCATGAGAGTGATGTATCTGTATTATACCAGGCAGGATAGGGTATGCCATTCAGTGGCTGAATTAAGACCTTGTTTAATGTTGTCTGTGCGACAAATCCAGCGATTTTCTCTCATTGTAAGGGTGTGCTCAACATTTGCTTGTCTTATTGTGGGTTTTACTACCTCAATAACCCACCAAAGCATTTCTTTTTCTGTGTGTTTCATTCTTGTATAATGGTCTACTAGGGGTGCATTCTCGACTTTGCATCTGATTCTCGATTGATGTTGCAATATTCGTTTTTTGACCATTTGTGTTGTTTTGCCTATGTATTTCAGGCCGCACGGGCATTGGATACAATAGACTACATTGCTCGTGTTGCAGTTCGAAAAGCATTTCACTTTGAAATTACCACCATTCAATTCAAAGGATTTGAGATTGATTGTACTTGCACAGGCTGCACAATTGCTACATTTAAAGTGACCGATAATCGGTAATAGCTGTCGCATATTGTCCACTATATTTTGATCCTGGGTCTTATAGGCGTGGACTAGTCGGTCCTTGAGGTTGGAACCTCTTTTGAAGGAAAATAAAGGTTCTTTAGATAGTTCAGGAAGTGCGGCTAGGAGTGTCCAATGTTTCTTTACAATTTTTTTAATCTTATTAGTGGCTGTGCCGAACGTAGTTACACAAACCAATTGAGGCTGGTCATTTTTCTCTTTTACTTCCAGTAAAGCATTACGGTCATTGTACCATGCTCTTTTGAGGGACTTTTTGAGTAGCTTGTTCGGATACCCACGTGAATGTAGTTTATCTTTCAGTTTTTTTGCTTCCAGAAAGTAATCGGCTCTTTTGGTGCAGTTCCTCCGAAGGCGGAGAAACTGCCCAAAGGGGAGTCCATCTTTCAAAGACTGGGGATGATGACTTGCATACTTTAATAGAGTATTCCGCGCAGTCGGTTTGGTAAAAAGAGTGGTGTATAATTTATTCTCCGTGTCTACTCTGATGGAAATGTCTAGGAAATTCATATATTGGTTATTGCATTCCAATGTGAACTTCAAATTGGGGTTCCTTGAATTTAACCAGTCATGGAATTCAGTCAGTAGTTCTTTTGATCCTTTCCAAATTAGAAAGACATCGTCAATGTATCTAAGCCAACACGAAATATTGGCCGTGAAGGGATTAGATACATTGTGGATGTGTTGCATTTCGAAATCAGACACATAGATGTTCGCTATATCTGGGGCATAAACTGCCCCCATCGCAACACCCTTAAGTTGTTGGTAAAATGTTTTTTCGAAAAGAAAAAAATTTTCACAGAGAGAAATTCTGATACATTCCAGAATGAACTCTGTTGGTACTGCATGGGGTCTTGGTCTGCTGTTTAGAAGATTCTCTATGATCACAAGTACATCTGTCTGTGGGATGTTCGTGTACAGACTTTCTATGTCCATTGAAACTAATAATTCGCACAGTGGATCAAAGGGATGGTTTTCTACAACATTAATGACTGCTGTAGTGTCCCTTATGTAGGTGGGAGTTTCTGTGGCATAGGGCCGGATAAAGAAGTCAGCATATTGTGCTAATGGTTTGAGGATTGAGTTACATCCGGAGACAATTGGTCTACCGGGTGGTGTAAGGGCATCTTTATGTACCTTCGGTAGGATATATATTACCGGCACTGTTGGAGCTTTGTTGATCAAAAACGCTGCTTCTTTGTCACTAAGCCAACCACCATCGTGACCCTTTTTGCTGAGTTCTCTGATCAATTTTTCTAACCGTGGGGTTGGATTATTGGGTAATTTCTTATAGTGTGTTGTTACAGATAACTGTTTTATCATTTCAGTATTGTATGCCTCTAGGTCCCACAGTACAATTCCTCCGCCTTTATCGGCTGGCTTTATCATTACATCTGATAGGGATTGGAGATTTTTAAGGGCTTGATGTTCGTTATGGGTCAGATTGTATCTCACACGGCTCGAGGTCATAAAGAAATTGTCCACCTCTGTAAGAATGGCATTTTCAAAAGTGATAACCTCTTTTGCTACCATTGCATTAGTTGGAAAGAAGGTTGATCGTTGATGTAAACCTGTGATGTCAGTTTCATGAGATGAAATCTTGTTGGCAAAGTAATTTTTGAGTCTTACTGTTCGAAAGAATTTGTATAGCTCAAGTTTGGTTTGAAAATGATCATTTCTGTTAGTGGGAACAAATGACAAACCAGCTGAAAGAACTGATATTTCTGATTGTGAGAGTTGGTGTTTTGATAAATTAAAAATTGGAATGGTTTCAGTTGTATTTACCATTCGTAATATTGGTTCCTGGTTTGCCGAAAGCCCGGGGTGTATTGATTCCGTGACCAACCCCTCCTGGGTGCTCGTTGTCGTCGCGGTTGACCCGCACCTCTCCGATCCTGTCCTAAAAAAGACTGCCTGGGTGTTGAAGGCTGATCATAGGTCTGTCGATAGCTATTTTCTGATGTTAGATCACTATCAGTATCGGAGTTGGTATCAGAAAAGGTGACTTTTTTGCGCTGTTCTTGTCTTGGACCTTGTGTCAGTCCTTGTGATTGGTAAAAATCTTTCCGTAAGTAAGGATAGGTCTTTTCTTTACTATATTTCCTTATGTCTTTATGTAATTTATCTGTTTTTTTATGAGAGTTAAACTCCTCGATTTCTTTTATAGTCAATGCAATTTTTTCTAGTAATGCTTTCGCATTCGTAATGCTGGAATCTGCGTTAATCTTATTTTCTAGGTTTTCAATTTCCTTGGACAGCACTTTGATGTGTTTTATTGCTGTTTCTATGCTTAGCACCATCCAAGTGCGTGAGCACTTGTTCGATGCAAAGCTAAACCCTGTTTTAAAGTCTTCGTCATCAATGAAAATAATGGGTATGTTTTTTATTTGCAGTCCTGTGGGTATGATATTGGCATTTAAACAGTCAGTTAGAAATTTGGCATGGAGCTCTGTTCTAACCAGTTTCTTTTTCAATCTTTCTAACTGGTTGAGTTCCGACTCATATGGTAGATGTACTATCGGCCCTTTTGTGCCAAGTAATGAGGGACCTGAAGCTATCTTAGAGACATATTCGTCTGTGTAGGACAAAGTCTCTGCCTCAGACATGAACAAACTCAATTTTAGATATTGAACAGAATATATGTAGATGAATCGATAGATTCTGTTAGAACACAAAAAAACCACTTGGAAAAGTGACCCTGAGCAGATATCTATCTGCACATGAACAATAATACGTAAAGGGTAGGCCCAATAAACCCTTGAGGGCTTAGGCAGATAAATTAGTAAGGTGAGGTTGCCAACAAGGGATTTTGTTTATGATAACTTAGTTCAATTTCTTTCTAACTGGATTTAGAAATGTACTTTAAACCAATTGTACACGTAACATAAATGTTGTCAACAAACTATTTGCATATAAAAGGTACACACACGGGATTTGTTTTTGTGAATGAATCACAAGTCTTTTTATATAAATCAAAGTCAAAAAAGGGGGGGGGGGAAATACACAAGGTACAATAAATTTCAAGCAATACAGCATGAAAGATGGGTTAACTTAAAACCACATTTCATCAGATAACATCTATTTCCAGGTGATTTTAACAGAGACTAATTTCATACATGAAAAGAAATCAACTGTGGTTGTCTGATACTAGGAAATTAGATGATGGTGTCGACGTTTCGGTCTTGGTGGCAGAAGTCCGTTAGACCATCTTCAGGACAGTTAATAATTGCACAAAACACCCCTATCTAAACATAATACAAACAATTGCATTAATTGACACATAATGATTAAAAATTAATTTTAGACTACCCGTGTGTGGAGAGTGGTCTCTTCATGATAATTAATCAAAACAACTGAATTAATACTGCATAGCAGGGAGGTTACATTAAATATGGTCATTGACATATTTAAGAAAAATGAAAACCCATGTATAAATCAGACTCAGGGTTTTACCATAAAGAAGGTGATAGTCATGATTGTAGGTCTTTGAAGAAATCATTTTTGCTTTATCTATTGCGTTTTAGGAGTTTTTAGATAGATACTGATCTAATCAAAATAAAAAGTAAAAAGTAAAAACATTTGCTTACTTTATAGGTTCAGACAAACACACGTAGCTTATTATTCGCGTTTGTATGTTCTTGTCAAGGCGTGTTGGTTGAATATATCACCTAAATTTAAGGTATATTGTATTAGATACAAATCCTGCAAAGTTAGTAGAAGTCAAACAAGAAAAGGAGGGGGGTCATCGAAATGACTCCTACCTAATCGCTGACAAACTTTCTCCTACACGGAGATTCACACGGTTGAAATCCTCGTTATTTCAAATTTCGTACTGTGAATAAGAAGGTTTAGACACCATTCAATTAGTGTATTACTTCTCGTGACTTAGTTGGATACAGCAGATTGTTTCAAAAACACTTGTAATGGTCTAAGTGACCATCTAGTATTCAGAGCATAGGGAAGTAACAATGTCAGTACCAGTGTTTGGTTAGGAACAGGAATCCGTTATAAATGTTTTATCTATGGCGTCTGTGATGTATATATATCTAATAATATGTAGACTTAACCGGTACAACATCATTCTAGAAAAACTATCATGAGTGGTAGGGTCTGTGTTTTACAATATATTTCATTGTAAGAAGGCGACCGAGCGTGAGTTGATTAAGTTACTTTGGTGTAAAAAACGCTCGCTATTAAACATCGCTTGTTCATCTATCGTGGTCATGTGATGATGTTTGAATAAGACCGAACGATTTTGTTCACGTTCACACTTTACCACCCGCAGCCACTTAGCACGGCTTTATCTTTTGAAGTGAGGTATTCATAGTCAGCAGCCGTGTCCAGCTAGAATGATCTTAAATTGAGATGTAAACCCATGGGGAGCCATAGTGTTTATTGGGCAGCGACTCGACGGAGACCCACATGCAGTGCTGGTATCCTGTAAAACACAGACAGACCTTTCAAGTGGGGATACGGGATAGCTTGTAATCCTGACCTAAAAATGTAAAAAGGCATCTCCTTTTCAGCATTGGCCCTCTTACAGTCATTTGGGATAGGGACTATAGAACACCCACTACTTGCTACTGTCATGCTACTTCACTTCAGCCACCATCTTGCATGCAGGCACCCATGTTACGTCTGCCCATGGTCCAATAAATGAACCCTTGCCACCTGTGCTAGTCTACTGGTACTTGGTACCTCCATCCAGGCATTTGTAAACTTCACTTTCATTCCCTCACGTGTGTTGCACTCGTCTCCTTGATGTAGTGATCAGCATTCCTTCCTGAAGCTAGGCTTGCCTTGTGTAATGTAACTGGTGGTACTCATGTTTTGCGCTCCAATACCTTCAGGTCAAAAATCCTCTCTCTCAAACTAGCTCCTTCTAACAGCTCTCTCCGTAGTCTTACACACCCCACTACACGTCTCTGGCTGGTCTCACTGCCAGTGGCATGAAATTCTATTTTTCCTCCAGTCCAAACTATCTCAGATTAGAACCACTGAATGCACTTCTCACTATCTCGCCCCGCCCGGCCTCCAACATACAACCTCCTATCAAAGCCTTATTGAGGAAGGCACACTTGCTGAAATACAGATTGTGTATTACATCTGGCTTTCAGCAGTGCCAGTTGAGGATGTGGTGGAGCCAATAGGTTAAATGGGTGGAGCCAACGGAGAAAGTGAGTGGAGCTGGGTAAGTGGGTGTGGCTTAAAAATGAGCACTTACACTTAATATTTTACAAATTAAGCACTGAGTATGTGAGTTTTGCTGTTTTATCCTTTTTATGAGCTGCCTGGGTGTCTAGGAGAATGAGACCTGATTAATTGTCTTAATGTTCAGTTTGAGCAATTATAGTGTTTGTTTTGATCAACTATGAATTTGATATCCTCATCTTTTGACCTGTATTTTTTTATCGTGATTTTATTTACCGAATAAAGATTTCTATTGATTGATTGATTGACCGACCACATACTCTCTCTTCTACTTCTCTTTAGGGAACAACATATTTTAATGAATATCAAATGTATCAACAGAGGTGCGTATGCTGGACCTACAAGCACCACCAGCCCCTTTTCTTTTAGATATATAATTATACTCGGGCAAAATTTTGAGGGCTATTGACTGATCAGCAGTCTCTTTCCTTTTGAGGAACAGCTCGTCCTGTACCCTCAGGGGTGTGAAATTTAATAAAATATCTACTTCTCCTTCGGGCAAGTTGCTTCATAAAGCTACTTGTCCTGTAACAAAATCCACTTGTTCCTTTTTGTGCCGCGTATTGCTACGACAACTTATGGCAGCAATCTAATTATATAAGAGCTCTGATATAGCGCCTCTGATTATGCCAGGGCTCATACCATAGTACGGTTTGAATACAAGCAATTGCCTTATTTTGCCATGTTTCCACAGATCTACATACTAGGGATGAAGGTAGTGGTAAGCAATAGTTCCAGGGTTGGAATGCTCTTTTGAGTCTCTGCAAACCTACTAACTTTGATGTTTTAAGAGTTTTCACCAACTCTTTTCTAATCTTTTCCCATACCGAGAAAAGTTGAAAATTTACTTCCGACAATGACAGATGTAAAACTTGTTCTAGGGCTTGGAAAAAAGTGGTTGGTGGGAAAGTGAACTTTCAAACATTCAGATTTTTGCATAAGCAGATCTACACATGCATATTTGCTCATGCTTAAATGCAGTTGACGCATATTTTCTAGGAGTACTATTTTTTGGCCTACTATAAATTCTTGTAAATTCACAAAAGCTGTAAATCTGCACCGAATGCAAGGAAAAATTTATTTATATAAGTTATGTAGCGCTAGCTAGACCCATAGGTGTCAGAGCGCTTCACATCGATCGTGAAAAAATACAGTAACGAAGTCATGCAATGAACATAAGAGGAGAGAGTTAAATAGATTTATGGTACCCATCAAAGGTGCTAGTTAACTGACCAACACTAGAGACACAATTAGAGAGGGTCTTAAAGTCAGAGAAGCAAATGAACCGCAGCTTCAGACAGAGGGTCTGGGTTGTTGTGTGTCAATTTAGATACCGTATATACGTTTCCGGATTTATGTCCTTATATAGGCATAATCCGCATTGTCCATATTTAGCCATAGAAATCCTACCCTTATTTAGGCATTATCCATGCTATCCAAATACATGGCCACCTACATCCGTTAATCTACGTCACAGTGAGTTCTTGGAAAACCAGACTCTTAAGCCTTTAGGACTTCCCCTTGCTTGGATATTGATTTGCCCAAGAACTCATTTATTATGCATGAACATCTGTTCCTTAGGGGTTCATTCATGACGTTCTTTTGCTCGAGTTTTACGTCAATAATGGCATTCCTAAACACCTTCAAGGTATAAATATACCTTCACTTACCATGGATAACCATGGTTCGACTGCATACTTGCACGACGCGGCTCGCCACGGCAAGTTCGGAAGGAAGTCAAGTCTCCGCCTGACGCACTTACCAGACGCTGTCATCCTCGCAGAGGATCCAGCTCCAATGTTTGACTCCCCTTGCGGGATGTTAGAGATCGAGACTTGGAAAGAGATTCCAAACTCGCTCATTCTAAGGTATGGAGCGGACTAGAACCTAGAGGGACTTTTGGCAAATCTTGGCAACTATAGCTAAACTACACTATAGACAAACGGCATCTACTTCTTTACCTCGTACTACACTTAGGTTAGGTACACTGGGGTAGAACTAGCTAGAAGCATCAGATGAGTATTAACATTTTAGCCTGTTATATATGTATGTTTTTTATGAATATCTGTCATAGCTAAACACCATGCTGTTGCAGTATTATTTTATCTTACTGCTAACACTGTACATATTTTACTTCGCATTCTGTCTTGCGATTGTACCAGTTCATATCTCTTGCACGAGAAATAAGACTGTTCAATAAACCCTTTTTATTGAAACGCCAGTGTATCTATTTCTGTGTATGTTGGAAAACCACACTCCCACACTGAAAGGGTGGTGATGATCTTCCGGACACACTGTGGTAGCTTGGCTCGAGTGGTCAGGAATCAGGCTCCGTGCTAAGCATACGACATACCCAAACAATAACCATGCGTGCATCCGTTCCAAAAACGACTCTACACCGTAAAAATTATGAAAATATCTTTCTTTATCTTCTTTTTCTCTTAGTTGCTGATTGGATAAATAAATAACAATCCCAATATACAAACTTTTTAGAAAGTGCAGGTCAAATAAATACTGGCTTAATGATTCAATAAATAGGGGTGATCATAAATAAAGAAGGCATAAATAGAAGTGCAATACATACAGGCAATTAAATATTCTGAGGCAATAAATACTGTAAACCAATAAATATTGTGCATCAATAAATACTGTGGACCAATAAATACAGTGGAACAATAAATAGGTTAAATACAATAAATACAGTGCCCCTAATAAATAATTAAAAGCTGACAGTGACACTCATAGAATCAGATCACTTTTGAATTCCTAAGGGCTGATTTGGCCCAGGCACAGCTTGTGGGGATGTGGAAGGCTTGAGGGTGACTACTCCCTGGCTTGGTCAAGGCTGAGGCCTAAACTGAGGTAGATCAAGGTGGGAATACCAGAGACCTGGCTCTCTCTCTCCACACAACCTCTCTAGAATAGTCCTAGCTCACCCCTGGCACAGTCAGGTTGGTTCCAGCACCTCCCTAGCCCCTTAGAGCAGTCTCTCAGGTCTCCACAGGGCCTTAGGCGCCCTCTACTCCACTTACTGCCCTTTTTCTGATGCTCCGACGCCGCTGGAGTCGTGTCGACGCCGTGAGGCGGTTCCGGTTCGATGTCGGCGGCCTCGGCACAATGTCAGTTCTTGATGACGCCGGTAGGCGGTTCCGATGTCGGCGGCCTCGGTTCGATCTCGACCTCCGATTCGATGGCGTCGGGCAGTCTTTACTCGATGTCGACTTCGGGCGGCTCCGGTCCGATGGCGACCTCGGATTCGATGACGTCGGCCGGCCTTGACTCGATGTCGACTTACGGCGGCTCCGGAGTGCGATCCTCACTCCCGACCTCCGGGGCTCCTCTCCTTAGGTTTCCGGCGACTCCGGAGTGCGACCTCCACTCCCGACCCCCGGCACGATTCTCTCAGGTTCCGGCGACTCCGGAGTGCGATCCTCACTCCCTACCTCCGGTGCACCTCACCTCGGTCTCCGACGACTCCGGAGGGCGGACTTCACTCCTCCGATGACGCCGCTCACTCGACCTCGGGTGACTTCCTCCTCGACCTCTGGTATTCCTCACGACCTCTGACGGCGCCCTCTCTCGACCTCTGGCGGCTCCGGGTACGACGTCTGCTTTTCCAGTCAGCGCCGCTTCTCCACCTCGGGCTCCAGGTCTCAGGCTACTCGACGTCGGACTCCAGGGAAACCAGTTTCCAGGTCAGGATCTTGCTGTTCTCTGTGTCTAAGGCCTGTTCCTGCTGTCCAGGTCCTTAGAATGGTTTTTCTGGCTTCTTCCCACACAGGGCTCCAGGCTGGGCTCAGTCAGTAGGGACTAGTATCAAGGGTGGGTTTATGGACCCCACTCCAGGCACAAGTTTCCACCCCTGCTGCCTCACTCCTTCCTCCTTCAGGTTTCTGCTGCTCACTCTTCACCAGTCAGGTGCCAACTGCCAGCTCCAACTGCCAACTCTCTGTCTCAGCTTCCCAACATTCTAAACCGTCTCAGGGTTCTGGAATGTTCTGGAAGGTGCTGGTAGGTTCCAGTGGATGCTGGTGATGTCACAGGTGGCCACCATTTTGTGCTCCAGGCCCTCAGACAGAAGTTTCAGGGGTAGCTAAAATGGCTCCCTGAATCTGCAGCAACACGAAAAAGTCTGGTGGTTCCCAAAAAGGAAGAATTCAAACAGGGTTTGAGGCAAAAGTGGGACAAAATAAATAATGATGAGGAGGGACCACCCAAAGGGCTGACAGGTCTAACAGTGTAACTCTGTAGAAACAAAGCATGCACGATTGACTGAGTGAAACTTATCTATTGTTTCCACGATTCTCAGATTGTGCCGATTCTAAGGGAAATAAAGTTGTCATGTTTAAGCGGTTGTCAGAAACTAATTCCTTCTTGTTTACTCGATAAGTTTCTAGTGACATCTGAGTTAGCTGGCACACTCAAGTAATTAAGTTTAATGTACTCGATAGAGACATGTTGACCTTAGATACTGAAGTAACTCAGTTGTGCTTTTCTCAGAGACCTCTACTCATAATACTCCATAAAACGTCTGGAGTGTGTAGGTATAATATCCGCCATAGCTGAGTAGGACAACAATCCTATGTATTAGCTGTTTGGTTTATTCAACGTTGAAGGATACAGTGTTCCATATATTGTGCACCTTATCTTTGTTTCCTTGTTCTACATTTTTCATTAAACAAAATGTCTGATACAGAGGCTGCGGCTGACCAAGTCGTAGCAGGCTTTAATACTACAGGTTTAAATGAAACCAATGAGGTTGTATAAACATCCATCCAAATTTAAGGAGAGCCATCAATCTAAAACTTATAAAACATAGCCTAACACCCAGAGGTGGTAGAGCAGTTTTTGTGATAGAGGCACATGAATTTCACCAGAAAGAGGTATTCTATTCATGGATAGTATTCCCAGAATCAAATCCAGTAACTAAAACGTTTCACTTCTACAAAAAAGATGAACCACCGGAGGAATATATTCCTTTCTAGGATATTGAAATTCCACTCACATACCAGGAGCATGATCTCTGGTTTAAAGGCGCCCTAAAACATTACAATCACATTACCAGGCTCGGTCCACTAGGTAGACCAGGAGCAACATGGCCGATTTTAACCGGCTACACACCTCATCCGGACATTGAAGCAATGTCAGGTGTAGAATTACTTAATCAGATACAAAATTTTATAGAATTGCATAGTTAAACCACAACTGTCTGAAAGTCCTGAACAGGTATTTACTAAAAACAATCCTACCTCTTCTAAAAAGAAGTGGGAAAATAACAAACAACATTAAAAAGAGAAAGATTCTCAATCCAGAGGTAGGTCTCCTCAAAAGGAGCCCTCTGAAAGGAGGTATAACCTCAGGAATAGGGAAAATTTGAGAAAACCTGACAAGTATCAAGACACTGATACACGTTCCTCTCGTACCTTTCAGATATCGTCACAGACATCCGAAAGAAGAGGATGGTCAGATTGAAAAGAAGAACACGTGCAGTCCAAAGACGATCAACACGTTCAGAAAAACAAACCAAAACCTCAATTCTCCAAGACGAAAGTAGCAGGTCTGAAGATCAGACATGCTGAGGATCCTGAGAACAGAACTCAAGAACGGAGAATGGGCTCAGACAATTTTGAACAGCGCAGCAGAAGTAACAATAGCTCGCCAGAATCTGAAGGGACTTCTGGAGACAGTGGACTTGAATGAGGACATTCAAGTTGAGACTGTAGACACCAGGGTTAGCTCTCCACATAGGTTATATGAAATAACACTCCGAATGGAGGGAAACATACCAAGAAAAGTGAAAGCCCTCTTTTGGGAGCATCTTCCAAGGGGTTATGACATACTTATAGTAGAACGGGACTGGCCACCAGAATGTTTCAGAGAGTGCCCACATGGCGAAGACGACATTATGCCAGCCTTCTCTAACAATGTTCCAGTACATTTAAAATATACTAATGCCAGGAAATGGGCAGTGGCCCAAGCCCCAGCATTATACAAAAATCATGTAGGATGGGATGAGGACTCGCCTCACCATAAGAGCCAGTTAAAAAAATCAACCAACTGCACAAAGGCAGTATCCAATTAGGCAAGAAGCTACAAAACAGGTCAGGGAGATCTTAGATCAACTTGAATAACAAGGGGTGATTGAAACATGCACCTCATCAATGATCAATCCTTTGTTTCCTGTTTCCAAACCAGACAATACATATCGTCTAGTTTTGGATTACAGACAATTAAACTCTTGTTGTAAAACATTTGCAGTGCAAAATGCACATAGTACAGCATTAATGAATAACATTGTGCGTAAAAAATATAAAACCTCATTAGATATTTCTAATGGTTTCTTTTGACAAAACATAGCACCTGAAAGTAGGTATTTGACAGCTTTCTCAATAATGGGGACCCAGCGTGAATTCTGTTGTCTCCCTCAGGGATTCAAAAATAGTCCAGGGTTATTCTCAGCAAGTGTAACAGAGTTACTACAAATTTATGATGACAAGGCATTGTCAGATGTCGATATCTATCTGACAGACGATGACCTGAACATGCACTTAAGTAGGGTGAATACCATTATACTGGGCTTCACCTCTGAAGGTTATAAATTCAATTTAAAAAAATCAAGAATTGCCCATCTCAATGTCCTTTTCCTAGGATATGAACTATCAAGTGAAGGCTAAAGCCTGGCAGCCAACTTTTTAGAAAAGTGTGCGCTGCTGCAACCTTACAAAACAATGAAAAACGTAGTCAATTCTAGGTTTCCTAATTTTTGGAAGAACATACATTCTAAACTATGCAGAAAGGGTTAAACCTCTCTACGAATTAATCAAACCTGATTTTAAAATCACACATTGGACACGGGAACATACAGATATCCTGCGTTCACTTCAAGCTGACATGTTAGTAACAAAACACAAACACGTGTAAAGGTACGCAACTTAGTGATCCGAATCATTCCGGGTCAATGCGGATTCACTTACTTAACTTTTAACGACGGCGAAAAAGTACCAATTGCATACAAATCACATTTGTATATGCAAGCAGAAATGAAATTTACATCGACAGAAAAAATTCTGACAGCAGTTCAAACCGCCGTAGCAAAAGAAAGAGCTCTAGCACAGGGGAAACACATTATGGTCGTAACCCCTGTACCAGCCTTAGAGGCAGTTACAAAAGTGAGCATTCCAAATGCAAAAGCTTTACACCCAAGATGGATACAATGGGTTAATTCTCTTGCTGCGACTGATGTTGAATATGCTTTTGATCCTTATTTGAAGACACAAGCATTTCTGCAATACGAACACAAAATTCCTCTGCCTACTGAAATTCTCCGTCTTGACCAGTACAAATTTATACTGACGGTTCTGCACAACCCGCTACGGGGGTAAGCAAGCTTATAGTGCAGCATGCGCAATCATTAAAGGTCATATGCTAGATGGCAAATTCAGACCAACGGTCACAAAAACGCAATCACTAGGAGATTGTACAGCTCAGCGAGCTGAACTACAAGCATTTAAAATGGCACTTGAAAATACGGATCGCGAATTCCCTACTATCATAGTGTGCGATTCTTTTTATTGTGTTCAATCATACAATGAATATTTACAGAACTGGCTTCAAAATGGTTTCAAAGATGCAAAAGGTGGCACAATCAAGCATAAAACGCTTTGGGAACAAGTAGTTCAGTTGCGAAACGGACTACAAAACACTCACGTGATATACACGCTATCATCAATGTGATTGCGTTCACGTTGAAGGCAATTCATTGGCTGATGAAGCCACGAAAGGGGCTGTGCAAACGGATTCCATAGCTGCAATCACTCGTTCAAAAATGAAAATAGACCGTGAAATAATACTGGCTGTCATTGCTTCAAGCAAAGGCAGCGGTGGAGCGTTACCTAAAAAGTTTCCACTCAAATACTCATATATAATTGATGTGACCAATGTTCCATTTCCTCGAATCCCTGGAATGGGGGATAGGGTAATCCCAAACATGGAACATAGATTAGGACTAATCCTAGCAGCACATGAAGGGATCGCTTCTGCCCATGCAGGTGTTTCCGCCACAGTATTGTTATTAAAACAGAGATACTGGTGGCCAGGCATTAGGAAACAGACCAGAAATTATGTTCTGAACTGCGAAATATGCCAGAAGATGAAAGTCTCTACTGTGAAACGTCCTGCGCAGACGCCCCTGTTAATTTCAGATAAACCATTAGCATGTGTTTACCTGGACCACTGCGGTCCCTTATAAAGGGATGGTAACTATAAATATATCATGGTCAAAGTGGATTTGTGTTCAAGGTTCCTTTGGATGTGGCCTCAGCGCTCGGCTGACGCTCGAACTGTTATAAAAGATTTCTAAGTCTTTATCAGCACATACGCAATTGGCACACTACATTCTGACCAGGGTCCTGCATTTAGCTCTTGAGCTTACAAAGAAGCCATGGGCAGTTTGGGCGTAGTATTGCGGTATTCTTCTCCATTCCATCCTGAGGGAAATTCTGTTGTGGAAAGAAAAAACTGGGACATAAAGCAGTCTATAACAGCTAGGGTATTAGGTTCGGGTGATGGGTGGGTCAAACATCTTTATGGGGTCCAACGCTCATTAAACAATTTGCCAAGAAGTTCTCTAGGGGGTGTTACTCATTATGAAGTCCTATTTGGAACTAGAATGTTGATTCCGGACCTTGACATGAAAGGCACAGTGGTGAAAAATAAAGTTTGATATCAAAGATTGTTTGGCTGTTTTACAGGACTTAAATGAACTAAGATCGAAACCAAGCAACATGTCCCTGCAGCCAACCACCACTGGGGAAAAACCAACCGTCCCAGCAAGGCCTGTCTGGATCCCAAAGCTTGGCAATCTAGTCAGACAAGATCGCGGATAAGAAGGAATTTGGGCCTTCTTACAGACAACCAGTACCTGTCCTAGCAATCCACGGATCAAGAACAGTACTACTGCCGCCCCTTGCTGGTAAAAAGGAGAAAAGATTTGTGTCCATCGACCTGATCAAACCACACTATGTGGCCGATACTAAGTAGTAGGCCAAGTGGATTCCAACCATGTAGCAGACGCACTCCGTTGGCTACAATCCAAGAGGTTCAAACTGAGACTCATCACCTTTGAAGATTCTACAGTGAGAAATAAAGGACTAAGCAACAAATCTATGGAACTTGTCCCTCTTGAAACCCAAATAACAGTTTGTCCTGATACACATGTCTACAACGAAGTAACAAGTGATCAACTGGTTCCAGCGATTTCATCGAATCCTGATGCGATTCCAGCCATTGACAGAACTGCCTCTGGCTATTTCATGAACTTTGATACATTTTCTGAGGATCCCAGCGAACCTGAAACAACTCCAGCACAAAGAACTTTCAAAGAACAAGCAACAGACTTTTTTCATCTCCTGAAAAAGACTTATCTGGTTTCACCATGGATTGAACTATGGATTGTATTGGGAATATTCTTCTTTCTACTTTGGATAGCTCTGGTAATAACTCTGGGAAGATATATTCAGATGGACTCAGCAAGTAAAAGAGTGAACTTACTTCTCCGGCCACACAAATCATCCCATCGTGAAGCAAGAGACTTGCCAGCAGTGAACATCACAGCCGTCCCTATACCAGATGGTATAGTTTGGGACAGAACTGAATGACATTTTTGGCCCGTCTGAACATTTGAGGATTCCACACTTATTTAAAGTTTCATTAAGTGACTTTATTGCCTCTAGTACCTTTTCTGATGATTGGGACTTCGAGACTGTAATTACATGATATCTGATCTAGAGATGTCTGCAATATTCACAAATCATGAATATTTAGAGGGTTCATCAGACTATGAACAAATGTATTGTTATAACCACTATTGTCATCATTTTTTGCATAAACTGCATCACCTAGAAATGTATTTATGTATAACCAATGGGAACATTGTCCTACACCTTCAAAGGGTAGCTCAAAAACTTTGCAATGAAATTTCCATATTTTTCAGGGTTCAACTTATCAAATCCAGAATCATTTTATTTCAAGAATCTGAATCGGACCGAAACGAAAAATATGTTAGCCAATACGAACCAGATTTATTCTGCAGCCTTTATTGCCCTATTGTCTAGACAGGGTTTCGACTTTTGGAAAGACAACATTGAGACAAAATCTGTCTGGGGTACAAAAGATTGGCAAGTGCAGGGGGTAGAACTTTGTTTGGAGCCTGTATCATCCCTGAGAAAATTGTTTTTGAATGACACTGTCCAACAGACGTCTTGCCTTGGGTTAGCCAAGTTCAAAGACATGAACACACCGACCATACCTATACCTGCAAGCAATAGCACTACATGGGGGGAGGTCGATGTACATAATATTTTGCATCACAACAGATCAGATCCAGAATGGAAAAAATGGTTGCTCTGGCCCACAGACACAAACAACTGTCAAGATCGATTCCTGAACAAAACACAGGGTTTCACTATCAATAGGCCAGACCCACGCTATGTTCAAAGACAGCATCCAGGGGTAGTAACAACATACAGTGTAGGGAAACTCTGCCTTGATTGGCTACAGAAAGCTACACCACAGGATGTAAAAAACCACTTATCTTTACTTCAAGGAGGCGCAGACCGTGGGGAATTCTTGCTAGGACCAAGAAAACCACCTTGAAAACGTTTCATATATGCCGGTATCTACGCTGCTTATAATGAAATATGGAAGATTACCCAAGCAGAGACTACAGAACGAATACGAGAAATTGATCGTATTAATTTAGAGAAATCTCTCTGTAGTAGACAATGGGATAACGACTGTCGTCCAGGATATATTCATTGGACAGCATTGTGTCTTCTGCCATAGACATCATGGAACAAAACTTGGTCATGTTGCAACAAGGTCAGTCTCAGCTAAGTTCTATCATGCTATTAGGCTAGATGCTTCAAAACCTGCGTTCAGGCTATGTGCCTTGGCGTTTAATCAACACTACGTCACTGTTTTCAGAATTTAATCTGACTGATAAACAGATCAGACTGGCACAAAGGGGAGCAGACTATACGGTGCTGAGCATTGAAAAACTGGAGAAATTACCATTCACGGTTGCAGAAAAACCAGCTACTGCGTGGATTATACATGGTAAAATTACTCTGCCTGTTCCAACTTTGCATTTTCAGTATTGCCTAAAACATATACCAGTAGGGAAATATGAAAGGTTGTGTAAAGAATACATCAAGACATCTTGGGATTTACCTTACACACATTGATGTTGGAGTGGGGGGCGTGAAGTGTTTCTTAGCGGTATAAACTGTGAAAACGCACTAAGCGGTTCTCTCCTTTGCCAGGGTATTAATTTACACGGGGCCTGCGATGGTTCCACTACAAACTTATCCTGTCACCTGCAAGGCTCACCAGCTGCAGTGATTAATCCAATTTTTGGACTACTTTCGAATGGAAGTTATCTCATGTTGTATAATCACAGCTGCTGTGGCATGTTGCCAGGTATCCTGTATCTAGTAACGGTTACATCCAGGGTCACTTGCTGTATGCAAGTCTTGTTTCCTCAAATACAGACAATCAGGGAGTCTCCTCTATGGCCTTCACTGAACATCTCTTCTATAAGAATTGATACTCTAAGCAGAATGAAAGCCTTTCTTTTACAACAAACTGTGCCACTGACCTTGGCCAAAGAAACCTATGATCTACAAGTCGCAAGGACGTCTGCCGAGATACATGCCCTTTTGAATACAAACTGCCCTATACATTTCTCCGAAATGTTGGAACATATCTTAAACATGTCTGATACGAGCGGTATTGTACATGTATTTAAGACCATGTGTTCAGCACTGTTAGCACCTTTTCAAGCAGTCCTCGGAATAATGCCCAACTTTGTGCACTCTGTGTTTGGCGGACTGCCACTACGTTTTGGACTTGTTGCAGGGATCCTACTTTTGCTCCTACTGCTCCGATATGGAAAGCCAAATCGTCAGCGTCACTCTGAGCACCATAGAGAGAGCTCTATTGGAAATGAAGTGTCGTGAGCGCGTCGTCCAAATTTTGGGTTTACCTCGTCTACGAGAATTAAATACCACATGGTTTCTGTCATTCAGACCAATTTGGCAAGATTGCATCTTACCTGTTCTACACTGCCTGCTTTGCGGTGAAGAATGTGTGCTAGACATCTGTCTAACACTTCCATCAGTCATGCCTACGGATATCGATACACTGCTGGACCCTGTAACGGCCCATGCTGTGTGTTGTCCCCAGCGGCTCCCAATCCTGATGACGGCATTCATTGAGATCTCACAGACGCAAATTGCTACTGCTGAGGTACGAGAGGAAACAACAGGCACACAGGTAACATCCAATACGAACATTGCTGATGCGACCAATGCTGAAGGCGATGCTTATCATCTATGTGCAGATCGTCTTCTAAACGAGGTAATCCAACTCTCACCTGCAACGGTAGATGACTTTTTGTCTACAGGATTTCATGTTTTCTCCATCCTCATACACTGACTTTTGATTCAGCACACAGTGTACCGGGAAGACTCTAATGTGGCCTTCATTTTTCAAAACAAAGACTAAACTTGGAACTTTTTCCTATGATTAATTTTTTTTTCCAAATTTGAATTTTTCTTTTTATGGCACAGTAATCTGCTTATAGTAGAACTATTCATAAAGAACAAATCTTTTGATACACTTTTTGAGACTACATGTCACCTTGTCAAAACACAATTGATTATGTAACTTGACATGAAATGGTTTCGGCTTTTTTCTTCTGTATTTACGAGCTATTTCATAACATATATATGTATGTTCATTCATTTAGCATTCAATGTAAATATATGCTTAGAATGAAACATTGCTTTGATATGTACAGCACCAGTGCATTTTTATGCATGGCAACAGTTTTTATGCATTTTACAAATGTATTTTTAAACATGTTCTTAGCCATCCATATGTAGCTATCTTTTAGATATGTTTAGGATTTAGTAATGTCGTTCATACGAAAGTGGAGTGGGTGTTGTGTGTCGATTTAGATACCGTATATAGGTTTCCCGATTTATGTCCTTATATAGGCATAATCCACATTGCCCATATTTAGGCATAGAAATCCTACCCTTATTTAGGCATTATCCATGCTATCCAAATACAGGCATGGCAACCGACATCCGTTCATCTACGTTACGAGTTCTTGGAAAACCAGACTCTTAAGCCTTTAGGACTTCCCCTTGCTTGGATATTGATTTCTCGAAGAACTCATTTATTATGCATAAACATCTATTCCTTAGGGGTTCATTCATGACGTTCTTCTGCCCGACTTTTACGTCAATACTGGCATTCCTAAACACCTTCAAGGTATAAATATACCTTCACTTACCATGGCAAACCACGGTTCGACTGCATACTTGCATGACGTGGCTCGCCACGGCAAGTTCGGAAGGAAGTCAAGTCCCCGCCTGATGCACTGACCAGGCGCTGTCATCCTCCTCGCAGAGAAGCCAGCTCCACTGTTTCTGACTCCCCTTGCTGGGTGTTAGCGATCGAGACTCGGAAAGAGATTCCAACCTCACTTATTCTAAGGTATGGAGCGGACTAGAACCTAGAGGGACTTTTGGCAAATCTTGGCAACTATAGACAAACAGCACCTACTTCTTTACCTCGTACTGCACTTAGGTTAGGTACACTGGGGTAGAACTAGCTAGAAGCATCAGATGAGTATTAACATTTTAGCCTGTGCTATTTATGTATGTATTTTATGAATATCTGTCATAGCTACACACCATGCTGTTGCAGTATTATTTTATCTTACTGCTAACGCTGTACATATTTTACTTCACATTCTGTCTTACGATTGTAGCAGTTCATATCTCTTGCACGAGAAATAAGACTGTTCAATAAACCCTTTTTATTGAAACGCCCGTCTATCTATTTTTGTGTAACTCTGTAGAAACGAAGCATGCACGATTGACTGAGTGAAACTGTTATCTATTGTTTCCACGATTCTGAGATTGTTCCGGTTCTAAGGGAAACAAAGTTGTCATGTTTATGCGGGTGTCAGAAACTGATTCCTTCTTGTTTACTCGAAGTTTCTAGTGGCTTCTGAGTTAGCTGGCACACACAAGTAATTAAGTTTAATGTACTCGATAGAGACATATTGATCTCAGTCCTATGTCAATGCTATAGTGTATATTACTCCAATATGCAGGGCCTATCAGGAATATGAGAACTACACTACAGCGTCTGATCAAGCAATATTTTGCCACGATCCATAAACTAGGAGTTAAAGTATTTGTTGAGGAGGAGGAGGTTCAGGTTTCTCTCGAAGCAAGGGAAGGAAGGGTTGCATTGAAGGTCACATGGTAGGAAGTTCCATATGCTTTGGAGCATTTCCGGCAAAAGAGGGCAACTTGGTTGATGTCTTTTTTAGAATGGGAGGTAGGAGCAGAAGAGCATTGGAGCTTCTCAATGCTCTTGTAGAACCTGCTTTTGACAGCTTTTTCTCGAAGTAGCTAGGTAAATGAGAGTGAAGAGCTTTGTGGATGATACATGCAGTCTTGCAGGTGCATCTTCTTTCAATGGGAAGTTGAGGCTCTTGAGTGCAGGAGTGATGTTTTCAAACTGTTTAATGTCTGCAATGAGCTGGGCTGCCATGTTAAGAACTGATCTCAGGGGGGAGAGGTGAGTTTTCGGCATCCCGGTGAGAATGGCATTACCATAGTCTAGTTTAGAGATGACCAAAGATTGTACCACAATCTTGAAATCATTGGCGGGAATAAATGGTTTAAGTTTCTTGAGTTTTTTAGTGTGTACAGCGCTCCTTTTGCTGTATTCTTGATGTGCTCTTTTATTGACATGTTATCCAGGACGAAGCCAAGGGATTTTGCGGAGTTGAATAGAGTAAGAGAGCAGTTTAAAGTATTAAGGTCGATAAACCATTTGTGTATTGGACGGTGGTTACTTTTGGGGGGAAAATAATTACTTCTGTTTTGATGGGGTTTAGCTTTAAGTGTTTAGGGCAAAACCAGGATTGTAACTTGTTCAGTGTGTCGTTGAGATGTCAAATGTCACTGGGAGATTAGATTTTGTGGTATAGTTGAGTGTCATCAGCATATAGGTGGTATTTGATCCCTGCCTGTTTCAAGATGACTGTTCAGGGTTCCATAAAGAGATTGAAAAAGGAGGGAGATAGCATGGAGCCCTGGGGCATGCCAAGATTGATCTGAGTGGGTTTAGTCAGGCAAGAGTTAATTTTGATTTGTTGCGAGTGGTGTTGAAGATAGGAAGAGAGTCATTTAAACTGAAACATAACTTCAAAGGTTCATGTAGGGCTGGGTGATTAACCGTATCAAACGCCACCCATAGGTCAATTAGGATAAGTACGCAAGCGTCACCCTCTTCTAAGACTCTGTGTATGTCATCCGATATATTCAGCATGACCGTTTCAGTACTTAAGCCTTTCCTAAACCCAGATTGTAAAGTGTCAAGGAGGGAGGAATTTTCATATATGATGATGAAGTTGATGTAAGTTACATTTTTGGCAAGGAAAGGGAGGTTGGATATAGGTCTGAGGTTGTTGAGATTGTTGGGATCAGCCCTGGTATTTTTGGGAATGGGTGTGATTTGTCCTTTTTGGTGAGAGATCAGAACACAACCCATGGTGCTAGATGTGTTGATGATCGTTAGTCACTTTTGTGGTTGTTTGGTCGGCAACGGGATCTGGAGGTGGAACAACCACGAGGGGAGATGGGATGGTGTAGGTGGAAAGGACGGAGCAAGGAGCAGAGCCTTGTGAAAAGAGTTGCTCAATTTTTGCGACTTTGTCAGCGAAAAAGCTAGCGATTTCTTCATTGTTTGTGGAGATTATAGCAAGAGAGGTTGCTGATTTGTTTACCAATGTTAAAGAGCTCCCTAGGTCTGTTTTTTGCACGGTCCAGTTGGTTGCGGAAGAAGGAGGCTTTTTCTCTAAAGATGTGTTTTTTGTATGACAGCCTTGTTGTTCTAAGTAGTGCTAGGTTCTTAGTTGAGGAGTTGTGTCTCCAAGTCCTTTCTGCTTGTCTGAGTTTTCTTCTTTCGCTGTTGAGATCGGAGTTAAACCGAGCTTTTGGTTTTGAAGATCTTAATTGTTTTAGCTTAGGCGGAGCCATTTGGACGAGAACATCCGATGTCGATGAGTTGTAGTGTGAAGTGAGCTCTTCTGTGGTAGACAAGAGGGGGGAGACACTGTAGTTGATCACAAATTTTGGATTCATGTTCAAGAATTGGGACTTGTTTGATATTTCTGGTTAACAGCTTAGGTTTTTTAATAACATCAGGGTGGGGTCTGTTAGGGGTAATGATGTTGAAAAGAATTATACATATACCATGGGTGCACTTTTTGAGACTTTCATTAATAATTGGGATCCTAATTAGGTCTAGCATTAACCATGACTTTTTGTGTTTATTAAAATTCTGGCGCTCTCTGCCTATTGGCTGGCTTCACTGCGAGTGACGGTACTCTGCTCTTTCACAAGGAGCATATCGGCACACAAATTAGTTTTGAACAGTGCCAGGAGCTACTGTGGTAATGTGTGTTTTGTGAGATTAAACACAAGTTTTGCTTTTGCCAATGTTTGTTATAATGGTGATACCAATACGGTTTTATAGAAACCATGCTAAAACAAGACACACATTGACAAAACCAAAAGGCTGACCACCAATTTCAGACCTACTAGCTTTGAAAATGGTTGTTTTTGTTTCCCATAATCCTATTGAAACTGGTTACACTGATTTTCCATTATAAATAAATTTGTGAGAAAATTCAAGCATACATCAACACATTTTACTAAATGAGGCTGTAAAGAAATGGTATCTAAATTGTTACAGTAGTTTAGCTAAATGTTTTTTTCCTATTTGCCTTTTTTGTGACCATTTTATTTGGAAAGCAAAGAATCAATCTCTCTTTCAAGCTTTTGCAAATATTTGCATCTAATCTGAGAGCATTCTCGGAGCATTATACATAGCCTCATATTGCTAAACTTTGAAAAGGTGTGTACACATTTTTATACTGGAACCACTGTCAGTAGTGCTGTTTGAGCTTACAACATTTACTTAGAGCACTCACCCTAAAAATAAAGGCTTTGTATTAATGAACCATAAATACAAGTTTGAACAGCATTAACACATAGGCACAAATATTCACTTAACTGCAGACAGTGCCCTTCGCTGATCCATAATGTGGTACTGTAAACTGGCAGCCAAAGGGTTTGTGCTGCAGGGGATTGGGGACTACTTGTCCCAAGGACAAAATACACATGAAAACTGTTAGAACTGGCACCATTGGCGTGGGTCTCCCTTCCATTTTGTTGCTGTTGACTCCTGTTTTTTTGATGTATTTTTGCTGGTCTAGATGCTTTGGGCACTGTGCCACTGCTATTCAGTGCCACAGTGCAAGTGCTCCCTATGGTAAATTGATGTAATGGATTAGGGACTCCATGATTGGATTATTTGGTTTACTTGTCAGACCCTAGTACAGTGCACCCTGTGTGCCCAGGGCCTGTAAATCAAATACTGCTGGTGGGCTTGCAGCACTAGTTATGCCACCCACAGAAGCAGCTTGTAAAGTGTGTCTCAGGCCTGCCATTGCAGAGCCTGTGTGCAGTCCTTGACTGCCATGTTGACTTGGTAAGTGAACACACTTGCCAGTCCCAAACCTTCCCTTTTCTACATGTTATCCACCCTTAAGGTAGGCCCAAGGGCAGGGTGCACTGTATGAGAAAGGTAGGACATGCCCTGATGTGTGTGGCATGTCCTGATAGTGAATTACAGCCATTTTCGTTTTTCACTATTGCAAGGTTACCTGCTCCCATAGGCCAGAATGGGCAGTTTGATTATAACATCTTATAATCCTAACTGACCAAGGGAACATGGTAGAAAAACGAATTTAATATGCCTCAACAATGATAAAATACATCTTTTAGTGAAGTTGGTTTTAACATTCTGTGTTTGAAAATACCACTTTTAGAAAGTAGGTTTTTTTTGTCTAACCATCCAGCCTGCCTCGGCTAGGTTTGTGTATTCCGTGTCTGGTTTGTAGGTGACAGAGGCTGGTGTGGCTCCAGGAGACACGGTGAGTCAGTACTAGGCTGAATAGACCTATCTGCATTGGGAGTGGTGGGAGGAGTAGCACCTGGGCCTGAATATGGCTGTGCCTGCCTTCCACAATGCTGGCTCCACCTCCTGTGGTGCGTCTGATGACCCCGGCCCACACTGACAAAGGAAGAAGTTGTGCACTGGCAGAATGTACCTAGTCCAAACCAGTTCTTGGTGCAGACACTCTCTGCCTTCAGAGACAAAGGATTTGTGTGTATGAAAAGGGGGATCTAGACCTCAGAACTATAGATCACTTCTGGGAATCAAGATGAACCTTTGCTGAGGAGAGGAACCAGGAAACTGAAGGAGGAGACTATCCCTGTGCTGCGTGTTTGGGGGTTTGCCTGCAGTGGTTGCTTCATTGCCAAAGAAAGGAGAAAAGGACTGACTGTGCTTTCATCATCTTGAAGAAGATCTCCAAGGGCTTGAACTGTGCTTGCCTCCTGCTTGAAGTCTCAGGGATAGAAGACTTCACCCCCAGCTCCCCCCTGAATTCTCTTGCTGGGAATTAAAGTGCCTGCTGTAGTGTTGGGCCTTCTTAGAGACAGCGTGTCGCTGGGAGCGTGGCTCAATGAAGAAGTGTGTAGCCGCCGCAGCAATTGCCGTTGCATCGCCGAGTAAGTGTGCCGCCACTGTCACCATCGCATCGCCGAAGCACGTCGCATCACCGGAGAAGCGTGCCGCCGCCGCAGAGGTCGCCGTCGCATCACCGGAGAAGCGTGTTGCAGGGCCTGTCGCGGCTCAAAAGTTCATTGAATCGCCGCACGGCTGTCTGGCGTGCACGAATCGCATCAATGTTGTCACATCGTAACCAAGACGCCACTTTGTTGCATCGCACTGGATCATTGCATCGCATCGATGCGCCATCTTGTCGCATAGTACCGGAGAGCAGTAAGAAACTGACGCATCAGGAAGCGAGCATCAACTCCCCTGCGCGGCAGTAAGGAACCGACTCATCCACCCCCCTGAGTGTAAGGAACTGACACATCACCTTTCCTGCGACCCTTTTTGTTTGTTCTGCGTTACGCATCCAAGGTACTTTGAGAGTAAAGTGTTGCATTTGCAATCTAAAGTGACTGAGGTCTATTTTTGATTACGGTATTGTGGATTTTTGTTGTTGGTCTTCTGTTAAGTCTAGTAAAGAATACTTATTTTTCTAAACCTGTGTGGTGTCCATCTGTAGTGTTTTCAATGCATTACTGTATGTGTTCACAAATGCTTTACACACTGCCTCTGAGATAAGCCTGCCTGCTTGCGCCAAGCTACCAAGGGGGTGAGAAGGGGTTATTTTAGGAGTGTAGCCCCTTACCCTGACTAGATGCAAGGGTCCCTATTTGGTCAAAGGTACCTACCTCTGCCAACTAGAGACCCCCAAACCTAACAAAAACTTGTTGCCCTTGATCCCAAACAATATGCCCTAGGTGCCTGGCTATAGGAATTGCACATTCCTGACCCTCCATCTCATCGCAATCCTTGCATTTTAGCTTATACTGAGCTTGCCAGTATTCCCGTGGCAGACATCCAGTGGGAGATTTCCAAGCTGCTCATGTAATGCAAACCCAGCCCCTGTATGACTGTGCCGGAGTCGAGCCTGCGGGTACTGATACTGGGTGGATGAAGAACTATTGGACTTCAGCTACTGGGGAAAAGGAGAGTCGAGTAACCTGCCCTTGGAAAGATGTGAGATGGTCTTAATGGAGCAGATAGTGCTAAAATGTGTATACCTCCTCTATTTTGCATGAAAGTATTAATTGAATAACCTACTCATTATAATACTAATTGTGTGCTGTGATATATTAAAAATAACCAACCTACATACACGAATTACACATGGGAACTTGCTATTGCATGGCAAAATAACTCCAATAATTAAAATATTAACAGTAGTATATGTGATAATTAGATATTGCATGTTTTATGCTGCTTTGTGACGTTTGCACCTTCGTGGAGGACCGTAAATGTTGCTATATGCTAGGAAAATACTAATACGTAAAGGGATTAGTGAGGGTATAACATTAACAGCATCATTTCTCGGTATTAATTATTCTTTTGTGTTTGTTTCGCTTAAGTTGACATCTTGGCCTAACAAAAGATGGCAGCAGAGTACGGATTCAGAAGTGGCCTCCATCTCGTGATGCGCGAAGCCTGGTGCGCAGAATCGGATGGTACCGTGAACTTCCTAACGACCTCTGTACACGCCGTTCCTGTCAAGGATAGGTTATTGGTGGACTGCCAACGACCCCAGAAGATAGAAAGTGGTATAAATGAACAATGATCTCACTAAACTAGAAGTCGAAATATTGCAACAATCAGGATTTGGTCACAACCGGAAATATATCAGCAAAATCCATGTGAACCTGTACTCTACAAATCAGACGTTTTTCCCCTGACCAATCACAGACTCTCTCCACCTAAAAATGTTTCATGTTATCCCGAAATTTATTATAAAAGAGTAGTAGAATAGGGGTTAAGATGAGAGGGGTAAAGATGAGAGGGAGTTGATCGCTACGCAATTCGAGACCTTTTCGATGACAGATGCTGGCACGATTTCTGGTCCTTTGATGATCTTTGGGACTGTAACGTGCTGAGCAAAGGAGTTTCGGACTCTGAGATCTGGCCTGATCCTTGGACAATTTGATGACAAAATTCGTCTATGCTGAGCCAATGAATTAGAGAAAAACCCAGATAGCCAGAATAGGTAAATATGGTGTTGTGTGATTTAAATAAATTGATCTAGAAATTCTAAAATTTGAAGAGACAAATGCTAATTTAATGATAATTTAGATAAACAAATATTGATTAACAGAATTTTGAGTTTGTGGTTCTTTTGAAAAGAGAATAAAGGATTCTGAGTCTTAAATGTGTTTTAGCTGGTTCTAAATCACCATCAACCAATCCAATTTTGGTCCGATCGACCAAGTAGGCGAAGTGCCTTGATGTTTAGGATTATTAATCTATAGGTGGCGAATGTTAATGTATATGATGTAAGATAACTTTTCTTACCCTATAGGTTATAAGGTACTCCCACCCACATGTCCAGTGCATCATTCCCCCTCCTGTGTGCAGACCAGAGAAGAGATAAATGTGCGAGTGTTGGGTGTTATGGGCCCCACCAATTAATGCATGTGTGAATGAGTTAGTGTGCGGCGGGTCTGTGACTCAGGAGGACAGTTGTGTCCTCACTTTTTCCCCAAATTGTTGTGTGCGCTGGATCAGTTTCAAGATCGGGAAAGAACTTTATCTGGGAGGATGAATGTTGTGAATTCAGTTTACACTATAGAAACAATACAGGATATTAAGGGCATATGCCAGATTTGGGATAGTTTAAATGACTGGTATTACTTCTCAGGCATCGCAACGGACAGCAGTAATTGTACTGTGGTTCCCTTTTACAAGCTCTGTCCTTCACAATTATTGTTTTAACTTTTGCTGGATGTTCCAGTCAAATGATCATCCTTTATATAAACTTGTGAGCATATTCATCACTGTGGCTGTCCTCCATTTTGTGAGCTGCCTTCAACACCTGAAATGTGAAAGTGACATCAGAGGAGGACCGGATGTGCAATTCCATTACAGAGACAAGGGTGCAGAATATACCGTTGCAATTTCTTGTTGGAGAGCCCAAAGGAAAATGTAACCTTTTATTGTGTAAATGAAAAGGGATGATGTAAATAGATTGTTTGTTTGTTTAGTAAATTTGGCATAAGATAAAGTTTAAATAGCAATAAGTGTTTTTTTTGTTAAACTTTTTATTAAAGTTTTCATGTGGGCACAATACATCGACAGCATAGAAAGGGTGAAAGAAGTAGTAAGCAAAACATCAAGGTGCTAATGACAGATACAGTTGCTGGACATATGACTTTGCAAATAGTTAAAATATTCAATGTAACATTGTCAACTGTTTAGTAATGGAGACCAGTTTTAGTGTCCTAGGTTCCTCCCTCCCCCCAAAAAACAGTACACAACAATCCATGCTGGAAATATGAAGGCCTCATATATTGTGCCATGTAGAAGTGGTGTTAAAGCTAGGGACTCGTGAGTAAGCCCGGGGAGTGACCCAAAAAACCTCAGGGAAAATCCGAACTGGAAGAGATGCAAAGCTCTCGTGCGAGTTGGACATGCAGGGAGTGGCATGCCTTATGAGAGGAAAGTAATTAGTGGTCCTGTTGCAAATGGGGGTCTCTAGTTGGCAATGGTTTGCACCTTTGACCAAATAGGGACCCTTGCTTCTAGTCAGGGAAAGGGGGATACACTCTTAAAATAACCCCTGCACATCCCCTTGGTAGCTTGGCATGAGCAGACAGGCTTATCTCAGAGGCAGTGTGCAAAGCATTTGTGAAAACATACAGTAACACAGTGAAAACACTACAAATGAACACCACACAAGTTTAGAAAAATAAGTAACTTTATCTAAACAAGACCGAATGACAAACATCCACAATACAGTATTAAAAATAAGACTTTCAAATGGTAGAAATAGTTCTGTTCAATGCAAGTTGTAAATGCAACACTTTTCCAACAAAGTACCTCAGATGCGTCACACATAACAAACAAAGGGTCGCAGAGAAGGTGATGCGTCGGTTCCTTGCTTCGGGGGAGGTGATAGTTGGTTCCTTACTGCAGCGCAGGGGAGGCGATGCATCGGTTCCTTACTGGAGAGGAGGTGATCCGTCGGTTTCTTACTGCGTTCCGGTTACGATGCGACAACATGGCACTTCGATGCGATGATCCGGTGTGATGCAACAAAATGGTGGCTTGATGCAATGCGACGATCCGGTACGATGTGTGTACGTTTGTATCCACATGGCAGGTTCTGCAACGGTCTTCTCCGCGATGCGTCTGGACTGGGTGTGGATGAGGCGCGCTTCTTCTTGGTTGCTTCTCTAAGACCTGGAGAATTGTTGCATCTGGGGATATCTTTCCACTGTTTCTGCCACTGGTTTTAGGGTACTGGGCGGCCAAGTACCTTTGCTCAGTATTGGATATGGGGTGGTGGAGTCGAAGGGAATGTTTGAAGCAGGTGAGAATAAAGAAAAGAGATTGCACCTTTGGCCCCTCCTGCCTGTCGTACAAATTTTTTAATGGGAGAAAGATCTCTACTGGATGCTGAGCGCACTTCAGGTTGTAAGACCCAATGTTACAATTGAGTGTAATGATATCTTTCGGAGCTAGGCAGCCCAAAATCACACTGACTGTGTTCAAAGGTAAGAATGCCCCATCCATGGAAGAGATCTGAGATGATGAGACAGCCACCGTCACGCCAGAGACCAAAGGGTCCCAGTGTGAGGGCCAAGGGAAAGGCAGGGTTGAAATGAATAGGGGTGTAAAGGGAGGGAAAGGTGGCCGATCCTGAAACTCGAGTGGCTGTGTCCCATACCTTCAGGAAGGTGTGCTCAGACAATCATTGGGAGTGCGAACAAATAGTTGCTTCCAAATGACATCACATATGTATCAGCCCGCCACTGCCCTGTACATTTGAAGAAAATGTTAATCTGATTCCCTTTGGGACAATTCAACTATGGTCCCAAAGGGAAGCATTTTGCTCATCATTTTGCATCACTCGTACTTCACTGTCACTTTATTGGGCAGAGGCTGGTGTTGTATAGTCCTCCTCTGCTCCCGCTAACATCTGCTTTATCTCCCTCTAGGGTACCAATGATTGCCTATTCCTACTTTATGTAAATAGCTTCTTATCTCTGCAAAGTATTCTCATGATCGTCTGTTCCGTATCTTGGAAATAACTTATTTATCCCCCTAAGTGTACTCATGTTCGCCTATTCCTAATCTTTGCAATAGCTTTTCATATCTCGCATTCCTAATCTTGTAAACAACTTGCTATCCCTGTAAAGCGCTCGGATACCCTAACGGGTCACGTTCGCGCACTATAAAACACAAAATAAATAAACTATGACGTGAATTACAAGGGATCGGAGCACCGAGAAAAATTCTTAGGGTACTTCAATTTGCAGGCCTTGGGAGAGGTATAAAATGCATGGTAGGATTGTCATTTTGATGGTGTTAATGCATCCTAGCCATGAGAGGTACATGGAGGCCCAACGCTTCAGATCTAATTTGAGTTGCCGAGGCAGAGGGGGAAAATTGGCCCCAGAGAGATTGGCAATACTGGGGGTAATTTTAATTCCCAAATAAGTGATGGTTTTTTCATACATTGAAAAGGAGTTGTAGTTACTAGTCTCTCCATGTTGAGTAGTGGGAGGGTCAGATTTAAAAAGAAGGATTTATGTAAATTTAGGCAGTATCTGGCCACTGCTTCATACCGAGTCCATTCTCGTAGTAGAGCATCTAGGGAAGTGGCGGGAGAGGTGAAAGAGAGCAGTACAACATCTGCCAAAAGATATTTTGTGATCTACGGAAGCAAAAGGGATGGCTCAGAACTTTGGTGCAGCTCTGACCTTAGCGACTAAGGGTTCTATGCTGAGAGCAAATAAGAGTGGAGAGCACGGACATCCCTGTTGGGTACTGCCACTTAAAATGAAAAAGTCTGAACCCACCCCATTAACCACAACACTTGATAGTATTTGCGTAATTCGCCTGGTCCATGGCAATGAATCGTTCATAAAAGCCAAATTTGTGGAGGGTATGAAAAAGAAAGGACCAGTGCACCCGGTCGAAGGGTTTTTCTGCATTAAGTGCAAACAAGATATCTGGAATCTGCTTTTTGGTGGCTTTTTTGACCAGGTGGAGTATCCTCCTTAAGTTGTTGTGCATCTGTCTCTCTCGAATAAAACCTAAATTAGTCTGGATGAATCAATTCAGGTAGAATCTTCTCTAGTCTGGTGGCCAAGATCTTAGTGTATATTTTTGCATCCAAGTTAAGTAGGGCAATAGGCCTGTAGGAATCACAATTTTGCAGGTGTTTCCCCGGTTCGAGGGGATTTATGTGCTTTGAGTGGCTTTTGCTAATTAAAACTCTTCCTCATCTATCGGGCTACTCAATTCCTCATTCCGGACTTCTGACATCTGGGGTAATTCTACATTTGCTAAATAGTCTTGTTGAGCCTCTACGCAGAGTGGGTCAGAAGTTTAGCAGTTCTTGTAAAAATCATGGAAGGCTTTGGCCTTATAGTGTTCGGATGTGAAGGGGTCCACTTTCTCTTTGTAAATTCGGCTAATATTGTATTTTTCATGTTTTAATCTGAGTTTGCGTGTGAGGTATATACCCACTTTATTACCTCTATCATATGTTAGATGTTTCAGGTGTAATAGGGTGAATTCAGATCTATTGGTGTAGATGGCATTTAATTTCCCCCTCAAGTGGCAACCTTCCTCTGCAATTCAAGAGTGGGTATTTCTGTGAGTTTTTTCCACAGATTGAAGCTCCACTTTGAGAGCCAATCTGTCTTGGACTTTTTTGTTTGGTCAATGCTGAGGAGAGGGTAATGAATTTCCCCCCGACCATAGCTTTAAAAGCATCCCAGGTGATAGAAAGGTTGGTGTTTTGGGGTTTATTTAGTGGAAAGAATTCTCAGGTAGTTTTACATATCTCATTCCTGAAGAGATGGTCTTTAGTAAGGGACCCAGAAAAGAACCATCAGCATAATATTAAGAGTGGGGGCCCCCTCCTTCCAGGGTCAACTCAACATGAGCGTGGTCAGATAATGCAATAGGATAAAAGTCCACCGCTTAAATGGCCAGATTGGCTTATGAATACAGAATCCAGCCGTGAGTGGAAGTGAGGGGAAAAAAAGGTATAGTTGCTAGTGTTAGGGTGCACCAGTCGCCTCGCGTCCACCAAACCTATAGTCTGATGGGAGTGTTGAAGTGCTTTTATAGAGCTGCCCCTGCTTGTGTTTTATGGGTGTGTGCTATCTCATTGTGGATCCCAGGTGAGAATAAATCACCCATGAGTATGATGTCTCCTTCAGCAAACCCTGGCCCCAAGAGTGTTAGAAATGGTGAGAGGTAAGCGCCTTGTGAAGAGTTTGGAGTGTAGATTGAGGAAATGTTCCAGTTTGATGTGGTTAACACCATTGTTGTGGTTGGTGTGTGCATCGAACGAACAACATCGCCCCTTGTCCTCCCTCATACCAGTGTTGTAATTTCACTTTTAAGTATCCCTCCCCACGTCAAACAAGGACATGTATTTTGTATTTGAATTTGTAGGGCGCGCAGCTACCCACAAGGGGTCTCCCGGCGCCGAAGGATTCAATGAAATACCCATCACAGATGTTAAAGAGAGAAGAGCCAGGTTTTAAGGTCTTTGCGGAATTTCACAAGAGATGGTTCCAGTTTCAAAGTGGTCGGAAGAGAATTCCACAGTCTGGGGGCGATGTAAGAAAAGGAACAGCCGCCCATTCTCGAGAGTTTGAAGCGGGGAATCACAAAACTGCCCTGTGTTGAAGATCTGAGGGCACGTGGTGGAAAATATGGTTGGACCAGGGCTTTGAGATAACCTGGGGCCCGCCCTTGCTTGATTTTGTGTAGAAAGCAGAGGGCCTTAAATTTAATCCGGTTTGTAATGCGGAGCCAGTGAAGGTCTCTAAGAAAAGGAGAGATTGAAGATTTCCACGGGACCTTACAAAGGAGGCGAGCCGCGGAATTCTGAACCAGCTGAAGTCTCCGCTGGAGCTCCTGGGTGATGCCAAGGTAGAGAACATTGACGTAGTCCAGGCGAGAGGTGACTATAGCCTGGACCACCTGGCGTCTGGATCCTACTGGGAGCATCCACAAGATTTTACGCAGCCACCCCAGAATGGAAAAGCAGGTGGCTGCTACCTTAACCACCTGATGTCGCATGGAGAGTGATTCATCCATAATGAATCCGAGATTGCGAACCTGAGTCGCTGGAACGGGCAATGGGCCCATTTCAGCCGGCCAATGTAAAGGGCCCCAGAGGTGCTTTTGCTTGCCCAGAATGAGCACCTCTGTTTTTTCTCCGTTCAATTTCAGGAGATTCACTTGCATCCACTCTGCAACTCGACTAAGTCCTAGTTTAAGAGCGGAAGGGGAAAAGAGAATCTGAGTGTCATCGGCGTATGAGTAAAAGGAAAGACCAGAGACTTCAACGATGGAGGCAAGGGGTCTCACGTAGATATTAAAAAGCAAAGGGCTAAGTGAAGACCCCTGCGGAACACCATGCGCAGGTGAACGAACAGAGGAGGAAGAACCGGACGAGACCACCTGGAAGGTGCGATGGTCTAGAAAAGAGGCCAGCCAGTCAAGAGCGGGGCCGGACACCCCCGCAGATCTCAGTGCTCTCTGAAGGATAGGATGTGAGACTGTATCGAAAGCGGCGCTTAAATCTAAAAGAATAAGCGCCGTGGTCTGGCCATGATCAAGATGGATACGAATGTTCTCAGTAACCTCCAAAAGAGTTGTTTCAGGGGAAAACTGGGAGTGGAAACCTGACTGGAAAGGATGTAGAAAACCAGTGGTCTCCACGTGAGAGGTGAGATGTAAATTAATATGTCGCTCCAGAATCTTTGAGAACATGGGCAGCAAGGAGATAGGCCGGAAGTTGGCAAGCGTTTTAGGATCTGCGCCAGATTTTTTTAAAAGTGGCACTACCAAAGCCCTTTTCCAATCGTCCAGGACTATAGATTCCCGCAAAGAAGAATTAAGGAGCTCTTGAATAATTAATAGAGCATCGGGGGAGAGTTGCCGAAGGACGCTCAAAGGAATAGGGTCCAGGGGAGAGCCTGAGTTGACTTTAGTAAGACAGGCAAACAGTGAATTGGGATCGAGCAGAGGCCATTCGGAGATCAGTATGTCCTGGGATGGTGGGTTCGGTAAGGACCAGATGAAGGAGTCAGACAAAGATATAGGGGAAGCAAGAGACAGAGCTTTGTAGATAGTTTCGACTTTAGATATAAAAAAGTCAGCAATTTCATTGCATTCTGCTTCCCCTAACGCGGGTGGAATGGGGACAGTGTTTGAGCCAGCTAATTTCTTGACCATAGAAAAGAGGGCTTTTGGACGATTTATGGCCTTTGCAATCGACTGTGAGACAAACAGTGCTTTTGCTTTTCGACAGGCTTGATGGTATTGCCTGAGTGCTACACGGTAGGTTGATTTGTCATTTGGTGCGTAGGATTTTCGCCATAGCCTCTCCAAGTGTTTACATTTGGATTTAGTGGCTTTTAAGGCATCTGTGAACCAAGGGGCGGGAGCATGATGCGGGGTAGGTGGCCTGAGACGTGGTGGTAAGTGGTAGTCAATGTTGGATGTTAGCCAATGCGATACTTCCTGAGCTAAAACAGTGCACCCGAGATTAATATCGGGGCAACTGGCCGCAAGGGAGGCGTTAAAGGCCGAAATGTTAAGCCTGGACTAGGCTCTAGGATAGTTTCTCGTGCCGGGAAGAAGCAGGCACCTATTGGGGTCAGCAGGCAAAGTAAAATAAATAGCATAATGGTCAGACCAGTCAAGGGGAAGGGCAGGGTAGGTGCAGTCGAGCGGAATGTTAGAAAGGACGGGGTCGAGTAGGTGACCAGCCTGATGGGTAGGACCTTTATTGCGAAGTATTAGATTGATAGCTTCGCAATCAGATAAAAATGTGCAGCTTAGACGATTCTGTGGGTCCTCTAGATGGAGATTTAAGTCTCCCAAGATGGTAAAGTTGGCTGCCTTCATGACAAGGGGGGCTACGTAGTCCGCAAATGAGGTTAGCCACTGTGTGGGTTTATCAGGGGGACGATAAATAAGTAGGCCTGATAGTGTCAATCAAGGAGAGACAACTAACTTGAAGAGTGCGGCTTCACAGTTTGGTAAAGACACGGCATCCAGGGAGCAGGAATGCGTATCTTTAAAAATAATCGCTATGCCCCCCCCCCCCCTTTACCGGTGGCTCTGTCTTGCCTGACTATTATGAAACCAGGTGGCAGGGCACAAGCTATATCAGGGCTGGAACTTGCCAGAAGCCAGGTTTCCGTTAGGAACAGGGCATCTGGCAGGGTGGAAGACAGTAAGTCAAAAATGTGATCCCTATTTTTGGGCAGGGATCTACAGTTGATACTCCAAAACTTGTAGGGAGGAGTAGATGATGCTGAGGGTATGGTATGACCGGAGAAAACAAGATTACAATGCAAGCATCTTGAAAACGTTAAGAGTGAGCAGTCAAGAGGAGTACAGGAGAGAGAGGTAGTATTAAGGCTGTGAAGCTCCTCAGAGGAGTAGGATACTCTGTGGCCAGAAGGAGAATCCAAATGGGCAGAGTTACGGGTCACCGGGCGCGGACGGGTGCAGACGGGCATGCCTTTGGCGTGCCTTCGGCGCGCCTGCTGCGCCCGCCCGCTGCGCCCGCCCACTGCGCGGTCGGGAGAGAGTCTGCATTATGTAGAAGTAAAAGAGGGAGGGGCTAATCCCAGCACAGGTGCGTGGAGACACTCGAACCCAGCGGCGGCAAGCCCTGCCTCCAGCGCGTCAGCTTGAGATCGTCAGCGTGAGGAACGGGCGTAGAAGCAGCAGTGCAGGGTGAGTGACAGAAGTGTGAAATTAAAACACGGAGTTCAAAGCGCACACAGCAAAACATACAGTTTAAAATTATTCAGCAATTAAACCTCCGGCTTCCGCCTCAGAGGGGTACAGCATAGAATCTAATGCGAGCGGGAGGGAATGCGAGAGTACATAGGCAAACTGGGCAGGGCAATCCCAGCACAGGTGCGTGGAGACACTCGAACCCAGCGGCGGCAAGCCCTGCCTCCAGCGCGTCAGCTTGAGATCGTCAGCGCGAGGAGCGGGCGTAGAAGCAGCAGTGCAGGGTGAGTGACCGAAGTGTGAAATTAAAAACACGGAGTGCAATGCGCACACAGCAAAACATACAGTTTAAAATTATTCAGCAATTAAACCTCCGGCTTCCGCCTCAAAGGGGTACAGCATAGAATCTAATGCGAGCGGGAGGGAATGCGAGAGTAAATAGGCAAACTGGGCGGGGCAATCCCAGCACAGGTGCGTGGAGACACTCGAACCCAGCGGCGGCAAGCCCTGCCTCCAGCACGTCAGCTTGAGATCATCAGCGCGAGGAGCGGGCGTAGAAGCAGCAGTGCAGGGTGAGTGACAGAAGTGTGAAATTAAAACACGGAGTGCAAAGCGCACACAGCAAAACATACAGTTTAAAATTATTCAGCAATTAAACCTCCGGCTTCCGCCTCAGAGGGGTACAGCATAGAATCTAATGCGAGCGGGAGGGAATGCGAGAGTAAATAGGCAAACTGGGCGGGGCAATCCCAGCACAGGTGCGTGGAGACACTCGAACCCAGCGGCGGCAAGCCCTGCCTCCAGCGCGTCAGCTTGAGATCGTCAGCGCGAGGAGCGGGCGTAGAAGCAGCAGTGCAGGGTGAGTGACAGAAGTGTGAAATTAAAACACGGAGTGCAAAGCGCACACAGCAAAACATACAGTTTAAAATTATTCAGCAATTAAACCTCCGGCTTCCGCCTCAGAGGGGTACAGCATAGAATCATGCATGCACCACATGTGCGTGGAACAACAATGGAAAAACAAACCTAAATGGGAACCATGTTTCCCAACATTTGAAAGACAGTCAAAACAACTGAGGAAACGTGTGCATTTGATTAATGAGCCACTTGGAGCCTTCATAATGGATTAGCTAGTGGTCAAGGTAACAAGTGAGAGAGTAGACACAGCTGGACACTCAGGGTACGTTAAGCGCTATAGACAATAAGCCGGAAATGAGAGGGTCAGTACAAAACAATAAGGAACTCCCTGCATGGTGAGGCCTACCATACAGACTGATTACAGGCAATTAATGAACTCCATAGTCCAAAAATGTCTTTGCAACTGAGAGTAGAAGACTACTGCTTCAGCTGATGGTACTCCACTTCCTGTGCCTCTGAGAACGGCGTTGTGGGAGCGAATATCCATAGTTCCTATCAGTCTAGGGGCCAGTGGATGGAGCTCCCATTTGATCTGTTGTGTGATCCGGATCTGAGATCTTCATTCGAAGAAGAGCCGCTGCTCTGGAAGATTGGTGAAATGGTGAGCTTTTTTGTGGTAGGAGAAAGCCAAGCCAAATGGGTATGTCCATCTATATTTGATATTGTCTTGGCATAGTTAATCAGTGACTCGTCAGAATTGTTGTCATTTAGCCAGAGTTGTTGGGGCTACATCTTGGAATACAAGGCATGATGCTCCTTGAAAGATCACTTCGCTCAATTTCCTTGCCACCTGTAGGATAGCCTCCTTCATTCTGAAAGAATTAAACTTTGCCAAAACATCTCTAGGCCATTTCCCTTCTCCTTGGGTCAGTGGGCCCACCTTGACCTTGGGGTCTCCTATTCCCAAGAACTCTGAAAACAGACTCACCACAAAGGTGTCCAGACCTGGTACCTCTGGCTCTTCCTCCAGACCACGCAGATTAATATCAAGTTAAGAACAATTTTCAAGGTTCTCCCATTTCAGAAGTGTTGTGTGAAATTTATTTTAAGACAGCCAGTAGAGCTCTCAAAGTGGTCCACCTGCTAAGTCAGGGTTTGGCAGGTAGTGTCCAGGTCCAACGTTCGCCTGCCAATAGATCGTGAATTTGAAGTTAAGTTTGGATCGGAGGGCTTCCAACCAAGGAGGAAGTCAGAAAAGCCTTAACATCTTTACACAGTTCTTTTTTGAAGTTGTGAAGGGAGGATAGGAGGTCCTCCTTTGTTAAGGTCATGTTGTCTTCTCCTTGAGGGAATGAGCGAGAATTTCATGAGTCAGTTGGCTGGAAATAACTTGAGACCCTTTTAATTTGGAATTTTTTGGGAGGCATGTAGAGTGCGGTCATCAATGGGCAAACAAGGGTGATGATACAGCATCACCATGGCTATTCAAATGCCACGTGGTGGAGCAAGCAAGTGGTTATACTGTGGCATCTCAAGAATAGTAAGGGGGCTAGTACTTCACCTTAGGGCTGTCTGATGAGTGCAACGATGGGGGCTGTGCCAAAAAAGAGGCTTTGAGCAATAATCTCTGGAGTAGGTGAAGAGATGTCTTGTGTAATGTCCAAGGAGGGTACCTCTTCCAGGTCGATGGGGCTAGAAGTTGATCATGAGTGATCTTCCGGAGCAGCAGATAAGAAAAACCTCCAGCCCGTGACCGGTATTGCTCTCACTACACCCTGATGTTCAAATAGAAGTAGTGTGCGATCGGGCCAAGGCTTAATGAGACACCTTGAGAAACCCCAGTAGCACTCCAGGGCAGGTTGCGCTGGTGAAATGGTGGAAGAACTAGTGCGCCTCAGAGAGGAGCTGTCCCATGAAGATGACATTATATCGCTGTCAGTAATCCCACTTGAGGCATTGGTTGAAAGCCATGGATCGATATAGCCCAGTATAGTTGAGGGCCTATGTGTGGGACTTTACAGAGGGATTCTTTGGCGCAACGACTTTATAGGGTGGCCACCATTTTGTTGAAGCGCATGGGGCCCATACTTTGAGGTTTTCTAACAGCTTCAGATGGAAGATCAATCTCCCCACCAGACTCTGCCAGAGGTAGGAGCGAGGCAAGGGAGGAACTGGCAATCATGTAATTGATCCTCTGATCAGAGGCTGTGTCTTTCCGGGCACGGTCTGAACAGCACCCACCACTACTCAGTAGGCTGGTGTCAACAAAGGGTCCACTGTGCTGCAGTTGGGCAATCCTCCTTGCTCCCCGTCCCATTGCAGTCGGGCCTCATGGCGGGCACGTGTGGAGCCCTGGGTGCTGCGGGCTCAGGGGCTGTTGCAGCGTCACCTGGTGTGAGTGTGCTGACCTTGTTTGTGGTAGTTCTGGTGCAAGGTTGACCTTGTCGTCCATGGGCCCGTATGGGGTGTCACGGGCATCTCTGTATTAGTGTGCGGCATGTCTCTGTGTTCGGCACAAGCCTTACCGTGGCCCCCCTACTGTCAGTGTAGATGCAGGGGTTTCGTGGTGCCCTCTCGGGGGACAATCAGGCCTCATAAGGTCACCTCACTCCCTCCTCATTGTCTGTGAAAGCTGCGGGGAGAAGGGTCGCCCTAGTAGCCCTGTTACCTTGATTTAAGAGCGGACGGCAGTGGAACTCGTACGGGTCACATCCGTGCAGCCATGATGGTTGGCTACGTCCCCATGATTTTGTTTTTTAATAAAATCAGGTTTAAATGATCAACAAATAGTACAACTGAAAAAGAGTTGTAGTGGTTCTCTCTCTTCCTTTTGCAACTCTCAGTGGTTGCTATGTTCCCTGAGGGGACGGAGTTCCTGGTGCCCTCTCAACCACGACTTATTTATTTATTATTTTAGGCATTTATTAAGCGCACTGTCACCATTGCAGGCATCCTGGCGCTGAACTGGATCAGAGGGAGGCGTAAAGAGAAGCAGCGAACCGGGAGAAATCAGACAGTTGTTTTGGGGAATAACCAGGTTTTGATCCTTCTCCTAAATGGAAGAAGTTCAGAGATGTGCCTAATGTCGGCTGGGAGCGAGTTCCAAAGCTTGGCAACTGTTACCTCAAAGGATCTGCCTCCAGATCTGGCTCTCTTGAATCTGGGAACCACTGCCAGTTTGGCCTCAGAGGAGCGAAGCTGCCTGGCTGGGGTGTACCACGCAAATTTCAATAGAAGGGAGGCAGGGCCAGTTCCATGGAGCGCCCTAAATGCAATACAAAGGGCTTTAAATTGTACTCTCTGCCTCATCGGTAACCAATGGAGTTTGCTCAGAGAGGACGACCCGTGTGCTCTTCTAGGAAGCCCCAAAGCCAGCTTAGCAGCTGCTGATTGGACCCTTTGGAGCCTGTCCAGCAAGAATCCAGGGGATCCCAGCAGAAGGGCATTGCAATAGTCCAATCTGCTGAGGATGGTACATCTTACCACTTGAACACGAGCATGAGGGGGAAGAAGAGGAAGGGCTTTTCTTAGGGAGCGGAGGATGGAAAAACAACAAGCAGTAGTCTTATAAAGCCTATGGTCCAGCATGACCCCTAGGTTGCAGACTGATTCCACCGGCCGGACTGTAATCCCAGTTTCAGGGGGCCAGAAGTTATCTGGGAAAGGACAGGGAAACTTAGTTCCAGCGCAAAAGAGCACCTCCGTTTTCCCTGCGTTAAACTGGAGGGAATTGTCCCTGAGCCAACGAGAGGTGGCATGCAGGCAGTTGTGAAAGACCTCAACCGAAGAAGAGTCCTCTTCCTCCAGGGAGAGGATCAGTTGCGTGTCGTCGGCATAATTGACAATTTTAATATCAAAACTTTTAATTAGCGTAATCAGAGGTCTGAGATAAAGGTTAAAAAGGATTGGGCTAATTGCTGAGTCCTGGGGGACCCCGTGAGAAATCAAAGAAAAAGCTGACTGAAAAGGAGGAATAGACACCGCCTGCTGCCTATCCTGCAGAAATGAGTGAAACCACTGCACTGCAGACCCTCTTACTCCCGCCTCAAACAACCGATTCAACAGAATCTTATGGTTCACAGTATTGAAGGCGGCAGACATATCAAGCAGGATCAAAAACGTTGCCTGATTTCTATCTGCACGCCATTGAAGTGCGTCCATAGCGGTGATTAGGGCAGTCTCGGTTCCGTGAGCGGGCCGGAAACCGAATTGATCAACATCTAGTAGTTGATGACGTTCCAGATGGTTGGAGAGGGTGTTGCTAACCCATCTCTCGGTAATCTTGGCTGGGAATGGTAACAGAGAGATGGGACGATAGTTTTTTGAGCAGTCCGGGTCGAGAGAGGGCTTTTTTTAGCAGAGGAGAAACTAGCGCCCGCTTCCATTGAGCTGGAACAGTCCCAGTCGCAAGAGATTGACTACAAATAAGGTGGAGGGATGGAAAAAGTTCCTTCTCAAATTCCTTCCATATTTTATGTGGAACAGGGTCTAAGGGAGACCGTGAGGAAATCTCTCTGGCTAGTTTACCGAAGGCTTCATACGTAAAAGGAGGAAACTCGAGTAAAAGATCATTCGAAACCAGGATTGGACCTACAAGTAGGTCCACTGAGGATCCCAATCTCAGGTTGGGGGGTGGGATAAAGTCTGGCGAGACTTCCAAGTCCCTAATAATGAGCTCAATTTTCTCCTTGAAGAAAACGGCAAGGTTCTCACAGAGTTCTTGAGAAGGGATAATGGAATTTTTGGCGCATTCTGGGTTGGTGACACTATTTAGTATATTAAAGATGTTTCTGGAGCTGTTGGTGGATTACAGATCATGGAGGAATAATAATCCGCTTTTGATTTTTTAATCAGGTTCTTATATTCACTAACTTTATTTTTCCACAGCGCCTTAAAAGTTTCTGAATAGTCACGTCTCCATCTTCTCTCGGCTTGTTTGCAACATTGCCTCAGTTTGTTTAAGGAGTCGTTAAACCAAGGAGCAGAGTCATTGCCCTTACAACTGCGAGTTTTTAGAGGGGCATAAGCGTCAAGGATAGTTGTAATACCAGTGCAAAGTGAGGAGTAGTTTTCATCTACCTGTTTTTCCTCATCAAAGAGTTGCTCCACCTGGAACACTACCCCTATAGAGTGCAGACGAGTGAGAGCTTTCCAGTCTCTGCAGTTAATTTTACTGGTCAACCCAGGAGCCTTGTGATGGCCATCGTTCAAGTGTATGAAAAATGTAATAAGTGAATGGTCTGTCCAGTCCATAGGTAGGGCTTCCCCCATCACTACTAACTGGGGATCTGCGAACAATAAATCTAAAAGGTGTCCCCCTTTATGGGTTGCTCCAGTGACCAACTGAGAGAGGCCGAAGCTTGCGCAAGAATGAAGTAGGTTAAGGAGACTAGAATCTAGGGCGCCATTGCGCCAAAGGTTAAAATCCCCAAGAATGATCAATCAATCAAGAAAGCTTTATTCGATTTTCAAGTTAAAATCACAAAAGCGTACATCAAAAAAGCATACATTAAGAAAAAAAAAAGAGAAATACATGCATATATATATACAGATAAAAAGTTTAAGAATAATTTGTTTTTACATAGTCAGAGTCAATCAGTATAATCCCCTGTTAATGAAAAAATTTATCAAATTGCAAAAAATGCATATTAAAATAATTACATTGAGCTCCGGAACTTAACAGCCAGCTTTAAAAAGCTCGTTACTGCAGTAATAGTACATTCATTGTCCAGCTGTAATAACCTAAACATGGCCAGTCTACAAGTACGAATTCCCCAGGACTTTAAAAGTGGTTTCAGAAATGCCCCCCTGGGCAGCTGGTAAAATTTACAAAAAAGAACACAATGGATGTTGGATTGGGCAGAGGTATCATCACAGGGGCAAAGTGGGAGTTCATTTGACCAAGAGTTGCAGAGAGGGAAAGCAATCATACGATAAAAGTTTCCAAATCTGAGGCGAGTGAGAAGCATTCGGGCATAGCAAGTAGGCTGAGTTAATAAATAATTTTGGAGGCCTTCTTGCATGGTTATTTTTTGGTAATTGATGACCGTGTTTTTTGTTTTTTCCAGGTTCCATCTTTTGGTTGTTAGATGGTTTAAGGCCAACTCTCTAAGGGTCTTCCTGGAAACCATTTCCATGGTAGAAGGCCTCGTGAAAAACTCAGGGTGGTCAAGGTCTATCATCATATTTTTTACGTATGTGAGCCATTTGATATTGGTTAATCCGTCGGTTGAGACAGTCAGTGATCAAGTCTCTGTTTAATTTGGTCTCCGGAGTAACCCAAATCTTATGCCACAGGAGTATAGGCGCAATTTTAATAATATCTAAGATGTACAGCAAACCCAATTCGATATGTATAAAATAAGTTGATGTAGATTTTGAAACTCCTAATAAATAGCACAAGAATTGATTTTCTGTTTTTTGTAATAGTTGTGCGTTTTCAATACCCCAAAGACCAGCTCCATAGGTGGCAGTAGAAATACATTTAGCCTTGTAAAGGACAATCAGCTCTTTCACTGGTCTTCCACCTAATTTAGCTGAAAACTGTTTAAGGGCGCCAATAGCTCGGATGAGGGCCAAATTTCTGGCATTTACCGCTGTATGCCAATTTCCCCTCCTGTCAAAGTGTATTCCAAGGTAGGCGAAATGGTCCGTGGTCTCGATCCTATTGCTATCTAAGAAGATTGAGCAAGGCACTTTCTTTGTTCCCGGGCGACAAGCCATCGTGTATGTTTTTGCAATATTAATTTTTAACCCTCGTTCATTCATATAAGTTGCAAACTTCAAGACAGCCCTCTGAAGGCCTATCTTGTTCCGGGACATGATGGCGGCGTCATCAGCATAAAGGAGTATTGGGGTCGGAGCTCCTAGAATTTTTGGGTAATCATGCTGTGATTCTATTAAATATTGGCCGATAGAGTTTATGTATAGGGTAAAGAGAAGGGGGGCTAGGATGCACCCCTGTCGTACCCCTCTCTTGATAGAAAATTTATCAGAGCACTCGCCTTTATTTCCGTAGCGGACTCTAGCGCCTGCGTCACTATACAGAGTTCTTATAAATACTAGAATGTTAGAATCTAAACCCATTTCAGATAGTATGGACCATAGTATCTCATGGTTCACACAGTCAAATGCGGAACTCAGGTCCACAAATGTAACGAAAAGATTTCCCTTTTTTGCCTGCGTGTATTTTGATAAAACTAAGGCTAAGTTTAAACTCTGTTCTATGGTCCCTTTTCCTGGACTAAAACCATACTGCAAGTGGGATAATACATTATTTTCCTCTGCCCAAAGTTGAATTCTGTTTAAAATTGCCCGTGCTGCTACCTTTATTAGGGCATCTAGGAGTGAAATTGGTCGGTAGCAGGTGGGGACGTTTCTGTCTCCTTTTTTAAAAATAGGGACGACTATAGCTTCAGACCAAGATGGTGGGAGCCCATGTCGATTAAAATTATTTAAAACATTCGTTAACAGGGGTGCCCAAAGATCAATTTCTGCTTTGTAGACATCGATCGGGACGCCGTCAGGGCCAGGGGCTTTGCCTGAAGGACTATCTTTAATTGCTTTTGTAATCTCCATACAATTGAAAGAGATGCCTATTGGGAATATAATCGGTAGAGTTGTAGGTGGTTGAATGATTACCCCGTCAGTCAGGGGGTTACCATACTCGAGGTTTTTAAAGTGATTTACCCAAGTTTCCCCATTGATAGCCATATCTATAACATCTGTCTGGTTTTGCTGTAAATAGGGAGCATTGACCGCTTTCCAGAAAGCTATATTGTCCTTGGATTTAGAGGCTTCAATTAAGGCCGACCAAGCCTCTTTCTTTAGAGTTTGTTTCCTAGTTTTTATGGCCAAATTGTACAGTTTTCTGGCTTTACTGATCTCAGCGGGTGATTTGATAGTTTCATGCAGAGCCCTTTTTAGAGCTTGAAGCTTTAGTGCAATTTTTATCAAACCAACCATGGCCTGTTTTAGTGTTGGATTGATGCTCTCTAGTTAGTAATTTTTTAAGTTCAAATTGAATTTTTAAGAAGGGAGTCGAAAGTACTGATGACTCCTCTGTTTCTGTCAGACAGGCAAGTATATCGGGTAGGCAGGATCCCATTAAAGTATGTAGAAAAACGACGGGATTAACCCTATCCCATTTTATAGAATAGCCATTTTTTGTGGCTAAGTTTATATTGGAATGGTATTTGGGCGTATCTACGGGGATCTCCTGAGTCTTTCTAATTTTAAGATTAAAGGCAATTGGGTAGTGATCACTGAAGAAAACATTAAGTGTTTCCCAGGCAATGACTAATCCTTCATTGGATGGAGATATAAGGGTAAAATCTATGGTCGAATTGCATCCCCGCCCATGGAAAGTTGGTTTAAAGGGAATGTTTGGGATGCAAAGTTCGTTAATAAAACACAAGTTAAAATGGAAAAGCATGTAATTAAGAGTATCGCCCAGTTTTGAGTGAACAAAATGAGTTGGGTTGTCATCCTTATGTTTACCAAGGCCGCAAATGCCATTGGAAGCATGTGGGCAAATAGTGCAATTGAAGTCGCCCAGCCAGATCAACGCCAACTCGTCTTTTTTCTGGGTCTTGATAGCATGGACACTCGACATAAGATTATCGATCTGGCTTTCTAGATTGCTGCTGGGGATATTATTATAAAAGTTTATGAGGGTTAGAAATTTTTCCCGCCCCCAACTAACATTTAAAATCTGGTAGTTCTCAGTGAATATATGTCTCAATACCTTTATGCCCTGCGTTATTGAAACGTATATGGTCAAGCCTCCTTTATTTCTCCCCTGTGAGGTTATTTGTGCAGGTGCATGGAAGGTCTGGTATCCTGGAATGTGGAGTTCGTCTGTAGCCCATGTTTCCTGGAGGCAGATAAAGCTATAACAAGTAACTATATCTAGCCAAGGTTGGTGCGATATTTTATTTGAGAGGCCTGCAACGTTCCATGAGATGATGTTATCAGCATCCCCTATTTCCCTCATGAAAGGAGCATTTTTATTTTTAGCTCTGGTTTTGGTAGTTTGGGGGAGAGGGGGACTGGGGTGGACTGGGCAATCACAATTTGAAGTAGTCGCAGGGTGTAATTTATCGCCGCTAGTTTGTGACTGATCAATAGGTGCCACATAAATTGGGGTTCCCATATTACAAGTATTAACAGTGTCCATTCCAGGATAAGAAGTGGCAGCATGTGTATTAAGTGTCAAAATGGGAGCTCCACATAGATCAAATTCCAAGCTAGGTTCCATCTGTCAATCAGGGTCTTCTAGATCTGTAAGTGCCTCAAAACGGTTTGTAACTGGTACGGACCAGGTTGAGTACTGGGGTAAGTTGTGTTTGTGCTGATGTTGATAGAGAAAAGGCCTATCTGGAAGGGGTGAAAAAGAGGGAGAAGCATTCCAGCGACTAAAATTTCTGGGATGTTGGAACAGAGGGACAGAATTAATAGATCTTGGATATTGGAGCGCTGGAACTGTTCTGGTATTTCTAGGCGGCCTACGGATGGGAATGTTACCTTGGAGGGTGAGGAGGGATTGAGGGTAGAAGTAACTCAAAACACGAGTAGATATTCCTTCCACTCCTCTTTCTAAAAACCAATCCGCTATGTAAGTAACTACTTTCTGATCTTTAAAGTTTATAGTCACAATATCACCCTCTATGTCTTTAGGCCTACACCCAAGCCAGGTCAGCCTTCGCACAAATAAAATCTCACCGTTAAGGTCTGGGGGCAGAGGTCTGTTCTTACTTAGCCAATATATTACTTTGTTTTTAAGTTCCACAAACCCCTCCTTCTTTCCTGGACTTAATTTTGGCACACCCGTAAGTATGATAACATAAGGGGCAGACTCAGGTGGTAAATCAATATATTCGTCCATTCTGTCAAAAGACTGTTGTAAATTTGGCGCCCTGGAGATGCTAGTGTTTTTCCCTTCTAGTGTGTTATGCGGGACTGCTTTTTCCCTCTCTTCTAAAGAGGTAGACACATTTTCAGGAACAGCTAAAATAGCTGGAGGCTGGGTGTTTGTTTCATTAGGCAATGGAACGTTTCTTCCAAGTGTCATATCTGCTGGTTTCCTCTGGTCATCAGTTGTTTGAAAAATAACCAGATCTTTCAGTAAAGAACCATTTGAGGAAGATATGGCTGTTAGGGTGTCTAGTTGCTCGGTTAGCCTTTTTATTCTCTCAGAGAGAGGTAGAAGGAGTGACTTCACAAGATGTTCGAGTCTCTGGAATAGACCGTCATTGGGGTCAGGCACAGAAGGTAGCGCAGTGTCTTTACATTTTGAAGGGCTGGGGAGTAACCTCGGTGCTTTAGAGCGACTACCTATTGCTCCTGCACCGCCCCTCTTTCTTTTCAGGGTTGCCACTGCTCTGGGATTTTTTGAGGAATTCATTTTCCTAGTAGGCCTTGATTTTATTTTAGAAGGCGTAATCGGTAGATCCCCTTCCACAACGGAATGTGGGGAAGGGTTCACACTTGTATTAATGATAATTAAATCCCTTGAAGAGTCTGCTGTCGGCGGCAGATCCTGAAGAAGTAGTGGAATACCCGGGTCATTAGTTGAAGCAGAGGTATTGACCAAATTGTGTGTTACAGGTGTAGGAGACGAAATCAATTGGATAGTACCCAGAGAAGAGCGTTTATCAAAGGGTAAACCATGGGACAGACGGCGTTCCGTGTCCGCTATTTCATTGTCCAACTTAGAAACAGCTTTGGCCAGAAAATGATCAAGTGTCCCTTTCCGTGGGCCACCCGCTAGTGTTATCTTGCCTTTGGGTGGTTGTATAGGCGGTGTTACAGGCATACTTTAAATATAGGCATAAACAGTAGAAGGGCACAAATATACGCGTACTGTGAACACAGGGATTACAGGGTTCAAGGTGTATCTTACTTACAGGAACCAAGGGGGGTGGCCCAGCCCGGCCTCCCTCGGCCCCGGACGGCCACAGACGGTCCCGCCCTTGTCCCGGGCTTCTCCCGGCGCCACCCGCGCGCGTCCCGCGAGGCGGGAGTCAAAGCCGGTTTTTGTGCACCTCCTGGCGCGAGAAGACGTCGTCGGCGGCAACTTCCTGCCGCTAGGGTCTCTGGGAGTTGAAGTCCTGGGACCGCGCCGCGGCCGCTGAAGATGTGAGAGCGGCGGCGGGAGTCCGGTCAACCAGGGCGCCGAGCACTTGTTAGGGAGAAGGTCAGCGTGTCACCACTACGGCCCAGGAAAGGTATGTAGACTGCCCGCTCAGCCGGAGTCAAAGCCGGTTTTTGTGCGCCTCCTGGCGCGAGAAGACGTCGTCTGCGGCAACTTCCTGCCGCTAGGGTCTCTGGGAGTTGAAGTCCTGGGACCGCGCCGCGGCCGCTGAAGATGTGAGAGCGGCGGCGGGAGTCCGGTCAACCAGGGCGCCGAGCACTTGTTAGGGAGAAGGTCAGCGTGTCACCACTACGGCCCAGGAAAGGTATGTAGACTGATCAATTTATGATGGGAAAGTGCAATATTAGTCAGGGTGACCAAGAGCGCTTGTTGATGTTGAAGGTTGAACGCACCAGGTGGGCGATAACATACTATCCCGGTAACAGTATTGCCGGAGTGGGCCTGAATTGATAATCCCAACAATTCAGTGCCTGCAGTCGGGTCTAAAGCAAGAGTTTTAATATTACAGAATGTGTTAAAAATGACACCTACCCCCCCTCCTCTCCCACTAGCCCTAGGAGTGTGTAGAAATGTATACCCAGGAGGACAAGTAAAGCCGGGATCAACCAGGCAGTCAGGGCGAGTCCATGTTTCCGTCATGAAAAGGACATCTAATTCATGTGTTTCAATAAGTAGCTGGATCTCAATACTGTGCCTAGGCAGGTACCTTACATTCAAAAGGCCACATTTTATCAGATTACTGCTCAAAAAATCGGCTTGCGGAAAGGCCGCCTGTAGTAATGTTAAAGTGCCTTTGTTTGCATGTAGCTTACCCAGTTGCAAGAGCGCCTCTCTAGAGTAGGGAGGGTCAGCCGGTGGCAAGCTGAAGTCTGTAGGATCGAGACAGGTAGCGTAACTGGCGCAAGGCGCTACCTTAGCGCGGACGGGCGCAGACGGGCTTGCCTTAAGCGCGCCTTTGGCGCGCCCGCTGCGCTCGTATGCTGCGCGTCCGGAAATGGCACATGATTTATGGAAAAGGAAGTAGGGGAGGGAGGGGCGTGGCCTCAACGAACGCCGGTGATGGCGGCGAGAGTGATCCTGTACAGCTTCCGCGACAGCGCTGACTGTGCTGCGCGGCCTGCTCAAGGAGCAATCAGGTTGCTTGAGAGATGCCAAATGGAAAGAAGGGTGAGTCACAATAATAGTGACACTCAAAGTATTAAAAATGCTAATCACGCTCCCGGCTTTCCGCCTCAGGAGATCAAGTCAGTCTACTTGACACCTGATTGTAAATCAGTAAATAGGACCACAATTGGGTCAAGGTTTTAAATTTATAAAAAAATAAATTAAAAAAAATCCTTCTCTATGGGACCAAGTCACCAGGCTGCCACAAATAAGGCTAACAATCTTCAAGCCCTGATATAATATCACCCTTCCATGAAAACCCGAGTGACTTCTATGGTCAGTTACATTTTCTTTGTCATCTAATATGAGGGGTCCAGTGGTGGGCTTGTTACTTGCAGATTAGACTCCACTAACTCTCTTTGTGGCCAGTGGCAACAATCAAGCACCGAAATACCGGAAGTAAGCCTAGGTCTACGGAAATACAAACCTATTTCAGCAGCCAGGTAAAGACTACATTAGACACAGAGGATCTGGCCGCGTACGTTGCATCGCATTGCTTAGATGACAATGTACTCCAGTCAAAAGTGTGCTATGGTCTTCCACTGAGGGCACATTGTGGCCGGCATCTTACTGCCTGGGCACGATGGGTGGCTGTCGATGGTTTACTCAGGAAGTGACCAGAACAACTTAAAACCTCTCCTATTGGTGCTCCCTGCTCTTCCACCATGCCCCTATCCGGTCAGGTCTTAGTTGAACATGGCCTAGAGACATGTAGCACACTAAATGAATGCTCTCAACTTATTACAAGTTGTATATAGCTATTGCTACACTTCTGTGGTGCTGAAACCAGCACAAAAAAAGAAAAAGCTGGCGTTCCTCTGCATTGCACAAAGCAGAGGTCTTTCAATGTTCTTAACAACTAACATCCCACTTGGTACAGTTTTGTACAGATTCTACCCACTGAATAAATGAACAATTTCTAAGATATAGCGCTGTGTATTTCCACTTGAGTATTTGTGCAAAGAATAATACAACCCGCTCACATGATGTACATAGCTAGATTTGAAATAGACTAACATTTATCACACATATGAATTATACCTTTAGCAACATCTGTTAAACATAACAACTGATTATTAATTAATCATAACATTTTTTAAAAAATCCACACATGAGCTCCGCCATGTCCGCCTGGACACAGAATGCACCATTCGATGCACATTATGTCACAAAGATCCCCACTATGGTACAAGCAGCTCACTCTTTAGACACTCTTGTAGCGTAGGACCACCATTCTCCACCACACTCTTCACGCAATCCCAGACTGACATCCACAAACATCATTCGGGGCTGGGCCAAAACATGCCTAATTCACCTTGAAGCTAGATCCATCTGCACTGAGACTGCAACTACATGTGCCTGGTACAACCTCTGTCTGCCCCCACTCAGGTAAGACACTCATCTGGAAGCAGGTTGCAGTCCAGTGACATTCTTATATAGCTTTGGCAGACTGACCACCGAGTTATAGGTACTGAGAGCTGGTATGCAAACAAAAGAAATAAAGAGATTTAAATTAAATACCGCTCAGAAATAAAATAACTTCAAGGAGCTTGAAGCCACAAATGCTAATTCTGTCCATCACACATCTCCAAAGAGGCGAGTATGTCACTTCCCACTGGAGGTTGACAGAAGAAAGGACAAACCGACCTTATACAGTAGAACCTTTCTCATCCTGGCTTCACCACCAAACCAGTGTTCATTTACAGGACATCATAGTCTCTGTCAACACTGATCTGAGAGCACCCTTTGACTGCTTCCAGCACATTTGTTCCCTCCTGGGGATAGCTCTGCTATTTGTAGTATCTTGGATTTTCACTCCCTTACTTTGGCTGTCACACCCAACCAGTGTTGCCGTCTCATGTTGGAAATTACATGGTCAGGACTCACTGCCCCAGAAACCCTCCTAGTAACAAGTTTGAGATTCTTGGTGTCAGGGTAAGGCTGAAGTGTCCCTCTATCTGAAGCCATTCCTTCCTTTCTGTATGTAAACTTTGAGACCACAGTATTACCCCCTAACACACGAGAAGAAATTAGTGATGAGAACAAGAAACCTTGCTCCTGTGTCTGAGAATATTGGCATCTTGGAATCCCTGGAGTCTTAGGGTAGAGTCCTCAAGGGTACAGAGAGCACCTCTATGGGAAGAGAGGAACATAGTGAGTCTAACAAGGATAGTTCAAGTGTTATAGTACAACTTGCAGGTTTTAAAGACATTGTCATGTCCTCCCAAAGCTGCACGTGGCCATTTCCAGATACAGGCGGCAGTGCCTTAGGCCATTACCCAAGAATAAGACACAAGTTACTTCTGTATCGGGATGCAGCACCTTAAGCTCTTGCCGTAGATCCCACAGGCAAAATTGCACCTTTTCCACAAACCCACCACTTCAGGGCACTTGTGAGATATAGTACTTCAGTTACAGTATGTTGGGTATGGAAATTATAAGTAGGTATGGTAGATAGTCAGACATGGATCTTTATGCTGTTTCACGAGGAACCATAAAAGAACACACATAAAAAAAATCAGATAAAAACAAAAATTGAATACAGAATTAAAAACCGCAATGACCAGCCTACAAGAATACAAATCATAGCGCAGATAAACTATTCCTTAAGCGGACAGAACCAGATTTAAAAAATGAGCTAGTTTAAAACAAGTCAATACATCCAGCAACAGCTGAAGTTGGGTTTGTGTAGTAGCTGTGCGTGATGGGTATAGGTAAGTTTGGAATATATTTGGGTGATAGATTAGGTTTGGCAAGTTGTATGGTAAACTAGGCTGATGGGTAGTTTAGGTTATGTATGGAGGGTAGGTATGGTAGATGCAAAAACAACAGTTGTCTGAACTGGGGTGGCGAGCAAAGTAACAATGGATTAAACCCAGATCTGTGACTGGGGGTGAATGTTTTGCCAATGTGCAACATTCCGTCCATCATCTTGTGTGTTTTACTGTTCGCCCTACCTGGGTAGGTATGGTAGGACATCATTAATTTTTACATTTTTCAAAGGTTTACACCATTAGAGTATTTGCTTTGATACAAATCATAGCAAGGAGAAGCAGAATAAATTCAGTGTTATTAATGGTGCACACTTTTTCTTTATGCATGAGTTTTTTTATATTGATGTTATAAACTGTTTACACTTGTTGCTTACAATTCACAGTAAGAAAAGTAAAAATCCTAGTCATGTAGGAGAAGAAACAGAATAGTTTACTAATACGATTGTAGGTACTTTTCATTGTTCCTACTAATGATTTTTAAATGGCCCCTGTGTTGAACAGATTGCACTAGAACAGTGATGTTCCCCTCAAACGAGAGTGTTATGAATTGGAGACAGAAGATGAGGCTTGTGTTGAAAGTGGTGAACTTAAGACAAACATTCCAAAGTTTATACGGTTTATGGGCCAGTGCTTAACTGCATCTTTACGTCTGTGAGGCTGCAGGGCTTTATTTTTGCGACAACAAAAGACATCAATCCAATCACGAGATCACGAAACAAATGAATGTACCTGGGGAATTTGTGAATCCCACTGTGCTTCTTTTTAAAGGACGGGCTGAGGCCTCCAAAGAGCAACCAATACATGTACTTCAAAGTAAATACATCAATGACACAAAGTGAACCTCACTTTCAAGAGACGCATCAGCGGTGCATCACCTGCTTAACAAAAGGATTATTTTATCCTGTTGCCAGAATCGTATTGGAACACATAGGGGGCGATAAACGCATCCTCAGAATGCCACTCTTGATGGACAGCGTATCCAATCCATGAACAATACTTTATAGCCAATGGTAGAAGAGGGCTGACCCAAATCCCACTCTTTCTTTGGAGCTCTTATTGATGACAAGAGATGTAGCGACAAACATCCCAATCTGTTGAGAGGGAGCCCTAACAGGCGCTGGAGGCAGATGCGTTGACGGAGCCGTCTGTACAAGCGCTGGAGTCCCAGGGGTAGTTTACTAAATAGGAAGGCGCCTCGCGTGACATCTCGTCATTTAGCGCTCACAGATCCTGAGCCTACCCAATGAAAAGTAGTTTGGCGAGAGCACATCTCACACAAGAATCGGATGAACTATCTGTCTATAGCACCTAATTTTTACCGGTAGTTGCAGGTGGTGGGCGCTTAACGCTGCCACCCTTTTTTTGGTCCGGGGCGTATTTCTCCTCCTCGGCTGTCACCCCCAGAGCAAGAGAGAAAGAGAAGAAAACACTGACCAAATGGAACAAGGGAGCGAAAAAGAACGTGCGAGAGCAACACAGGAGAGCGGGGGTGGGGAGAAAAGGAGGCCTGAGGTGGAATTCAAAATTTGCGAACATACGTGACAAGAATTTTCAATTCTATTAAGGACAAGGAGGCGAGGATTATGCTTTCTCATTTCTTTATTAGAAATGCTCAGCAGCCAATCAGAAAACAGTAGATAATGAAAAAACTACAGTACCCATAAACACTAGGGTATCACGTGGCTAACCATAGAGACCCATACTATAAAAGGTCCTGAGGAAAGTATCATATCCTCTTTCTTTGGTGAGTAACAGTTCAAGTCAAAACAGAAAGTCCCATAAAACGAAGAGCAGCAGGGATAGAGTAGAAGTCCACTTCAAACGAAACAGGATTCTGCAGCCGAACCTCCCCGAAGACAGGAAACTTGAAGTCGGAAAAACCAGAAGGAGCAGCGGCCTCTATTTAGGATCGGAACCTGAAAAGAGATAAACAGCCGTAATACACATCCAGTAAAAGGAATGAAGCCAGAAATAGAGGGTGGGTAGAGAAAAGGTACATTGCATTAAACAATAAACATATGCAGAAAAAATACAATATGAATGCAGAACAAATGCAAAGATAATCACGGGTGGGATAATCCTCGCCTCCTTGTCCTTAATAGAATTGAAAATTCTTGTCACGTATGTTCGCGAATTTTGAATTCTATGTCAGGACAGGAGGCTCCGATTATGCTTGTTCAAAGCTGATCCACCACTACAGAAGCAATATGATCAATAGGTTTAAAATAATAGGTTTTAAACACTGAGTCAGAAGACCAATCAGCGGCCTTCATGATGTCAAACAAAGTAACACCCATGGAAAAAGCCTTAGAAGCCATAGCCCCACGTGCTGAATGAGCACCAAAAATAGAGACATCAATGCCAGCCTCCGACATGAGCCATCTGACCCAGCGAGCTAGAGTAGTAGGGGTAACAGGGCGAAAAGGCTTCTGCAAAGCAATTAGTAATTGACCATGTAAATCTGAACGTAAAGGGGCAGTACATACCTCATAATCCTTGACACACTGAACAACACAAAGGTTTGGATGATTTGGAAAAGACGGATAGGTAATTTCAGAAATATTAGTTTTGGTACGTCTGGAAAGGCGAAAGGTGACACCCTCAGGTGTAAAACTGGGACCCGCCAAATCCAAAGCGCGCACATCCGAAATTCGTTTGCAAGAGACAAGACAAAGCAGCATGGTCAGCTTAGCCGACAATTGTTTACGGGAAAGTAAAGAATTGGAAGGCCATGACTCCAGAAAACGCAAAACAACAGAAACATCCCATAAAGATGTGTACTTGGGGCTAGGAGGTTTCGAAAGACAAATGCCCCTAAGCAATTTGGTAATCAGAGGATGTTCACCCGCAGGCTTACCATCAATTGGAATGTGAGCTGCCGAAATGGCGGAACGAAAATTGTTTATCGTGCAATAAGCCAAACCAGAGGAAGCAAGAGAGGCAAGAAAATTAAGGATTAAAGAGATATCCGCTGAAGAGGGATCAGCCTCCCGTTGAACACACCAGTCACACCATCGCTTCCATGACCCTCGGTATCGCTTATGAGTATTGGGAGACCAGGCGTCACTGATGAATTTGGAAGCGTCAAGAGAAAGGCCTGGGAGCGACCAGCGATCCCCGAAATTCACCACGCTAGTAGAAGGAGAGTGCCCGACAGGATCAGGGGATGCGGATTGCCGAGAGGATCCAGCAACAGGTTCCACTTCTGGGGAAGAAGGAGAGGGACTGCGCAACACATTTCTAGGAGAACCGGGAACCACGCCTGAGCTCTCCACAGAGGAGCAATCAGGATCAAGTCGGATTGAAACCGTTTCGCGCAAGCCAGGACCCTGGGAATCATCATGAACGGGGGAAAGGCGTAGCATAGGTCCGACGGCCAAGTCTGGAGAAACGCATCCGTGGCCAGAGCTAGAGGGTCCGGTCTCCAGCTGAAGAACAGCAGAAGTTGAGTGTTCAGACGAGAGGCAAACAGGTCTAAGTGGCAATGACCCCAAATCCGAGTAAGAGAGCGGAAGATGCGGGGATGAAGACGCCAATCGCTGAAATCCCTCAGATGGCGTGAATTCCAATCCGCAATCTGGTTTTGGCGACCAGGAAGGTATTCGGCAATAACCGTGATCTTGTGTTGCAGACAAAAGTGCCAAAAATCTTTGGCGATCTCCGCTAATAACTTGGACTTCGTGCCCCCCAACTTGTTGACATACCTGACCGCCGAAATATTGTCCATGCGGAGAAGGATGCAACAATTGGAACGAAGAGGCGAAAAACAACGGATCGCAAACGACCCCGCCAGAAGTTCCAGGCAATTGATATGGAGAGACAACTCCTGGGAGGACCAACGACCCCCCGTCGAGACTGGACCGCACCGGGCTCCCCAACCCCACAGGCTGGCATTGGACTCGATCACTAGATCCGGAGATGAACCGAACAGGGCCCGTCCATTCCAAGCCTCCATGTGGTGCAACCACCATTGCATCTCTGTCTTTGCCTCCTCCGAAAGAGGAATAAGATCGGAATAACGAAGACCCTTCTGAAGATGACAAATCTTCAAGCGTTGTAGCGCTCTGTAATGGAGAGGGGTCGGGAAAATCGCTTGGATGGAGGATGCTAACAGACCGACAACTCGTGCTAACGATCTCAGTGACACAGTCTGTTTGGAAATAACTGAATTCAACTCCCTCTTGATGTACCGAATTTTTTGATTGGGCAAGAGAAGTTGACATGAAACCAAATTGATCTGAAAACCTAGAAAGTCTATTATCTGCGAAGGAGTCAAGATTGACTTTTGAGGGTTGATCAGAAAACCCAGAGATTGCAGAAGATCTATGGCCCATCCTAGGTGAGTTATTACCTTGAGGGGACAGTCTGCCAGAATGAGAATGTCGTCCAGATATATTATTAAGCGGACCCCCCGAGCGCGCAAGCATTCCACGACGGGCCTCAGAAGTTTTGTGAAGCACCACGGTGCTGACGAGAGGCCGAACGGGAGAACCTTGTACTCGTACCAAGTCCCTTGCCAGCGAAATTGGAGGAAACGCCGATGAGGCTTGAATATGGGGATCGACAAATACGCATCCTTGAGGTCTAAGCGAACCATCCAATCCCCTTCGCGAAGCAGGTCGCGTAACAAGTGAATTCCCTCCATCTTGAAGTGTCTGTACACGACACCTCCGTTGAACTCCTTTAGATTGAGAACCAGGCGAGAGCCGCCCCCTTTTTTCTGCACCAAAAAGACCGTGCTGACGAACCCCTGGGGATGTTGAACAGTCTGACTGAGTGCCCCTTTTTGAAGGAGCGACTGAATTTCTGCGGAAATTAAGTTCTGGTCTTGAAGAGAAAAGTGCAGAGGAGAAGGAAGGAGGGTTTGATGCAGGGGCTGATAAAATTCTATGTGAAAACCCTGAACGGTTTGCATCACCCAAGCATCTTTGGAGATCAAACGCCAATTGTGGTGAAAAAATTGAATTCGACCCCCCAGAACCACATTGGAAGCTGGAATTATGCTCACCTGAAGTGTTGGAGTCGTTGTATCCACCTGATGTCCGCCGGAACGTCCCTTTTTAAATTGTCCTCTCCCCCTGCGAGAGGGATAGAATTGAGCACGGGAGCTGAAACCGGCATCTTGTCCACCGCCTCTGTGGGACTGGAATCCCCTTTGAGAATTCTGGGAGCCACGGCCGAACGATCGTCCCCGATGTCGTCCGGCCCTTGCAAAAACCGGTCGAAAGGCTCGTCGCAGGGATGATTGAGCCTTATCTAGGCCACTAAAAGTTGCTACGAACTTAGTGAGTTCCTTCAAAAAAGGATGCCCAAAAAGAAGACCCTGAGCTACAGGGCCGGATTCGGAAGATGAAAGTTCCGCAAGCTTAGGGTCTAATTTGAGGAGAATAGAGCGACGGCGCTCACTTGAAATCGCACAATTAGCATTGCCCAATTGGCAAATAGCCCTTTGAGCCCATTCTATGAGTTCATCAGGATTGACGAGGGCTGAGGACTCTTTAGCCAGGAATCCGAGGTCTAGAATTTTTTTTTTTTTTTTGAAAACCTTTATTGCATAATTCAAATTGTACACAGCTTGTTACCTACATCCTGCTTTGATACAGGCCGGTAGCGACAACTCAGCATCTAGAGTGATAAGCATTGCAGGGCAAGTATCGATCATTTAACACAGCTCTTATGCCTACAACCCTTATGGGCCGGCAGCAGAATAGAAATAACAGATTACCTATGTGGGAAGCGAGTGCATAGGAGAAAGCCAGATGAGGTCAAACAAGGAGTAGTCTAGGTTTCGATTATCTATATTATCTAACTCAACAACATCACAACAGCAACACCCTCCCAGGGTGTGCCCACCATACTCAGTATGTGGAATGCCGTATCTTACAGCACGGGGCTGGGGCACCGCGCAGCACATCACGGAAGAAAGTAGGAGCAGGAAGGGGCGCAGCGCAGTCCCGGCCAGCAACGCCGCTGTTCTGGGAGGGGGGGTAGATATGAACCAGTCGGGAAGCCAAGAAAGTGGAGTTACCATTTAGGATGCCACGCCATCTATCCCAGTAGGGAGCAAGGGGCACCAGTCCCCGGAGCCAGGGGGGGACCGCAGAGCCCCCGCACATCTCCCCCGAGCTGCGGGCCTGCGATATGTGAGTACCCTGGAGAGCGTGCAGCCGACCCGGATGTGTCAAGAGGCGTCGTGTGCGGTGCGTGCCAGGAGAGGGGGGGGGGAAGCGGGGTGAGGGGAGACAGCAGCGAGGAGCACAACTGGGGCTAGGTGTAGGTCAGTTTGAAACGGGCAGGTCATCCCCCCCCGAATCTCCGCGCGGGCTCCCTCCCGCCTCAGTCGCGTCCGGAGGGCGTAAAAGATATGCCTTGAGGGGTCCCCATAAGTCTTTGGGACGAGACTTGCAGGGTAACAGGTCCGCGTAATTGTGAAGTTGTTCCTGCCAGGTCGACATTGATGACAGCCAAGTCTTAAATTTGGGCGCTCGTCCACGTCCCCATCTGCACGCCACGTGCCGTTTAGCCAGCAAGAGCCCCAGCGCGAGGAACCTCCGATGTGCCTTTAGCTCGGGGCAGGAGCGACCCAGGAGGGCAACGGCGGGGCAGGGCGCTATGTCCAGCCCAACCATTACTGACAGGGCAGCAAACACCTCAGTCCAATACGTAGCCACTGCACGGCTGGACCACGCCAGATGTATAAAATCCGCACCCGGTCCCCGGCACCGCTGACAGCGGTCGTCATCCCGGAGTCCAAAGCAGTGCAATTTGGCAGGGGTATAATAAAGTCGATGCAAAAATGTATAATGCACCAATCGAAGACGCGCATTTCCCGTCACTGCAGTGATGTGGGTGCAGCTGTCCTCCCACTGGTCATCCGACATGGGAGCGCCCAGATCACCGTCCCAATCTCTCTGAGCGAGGGGGAGGTGGGAGCCGCCTGCACGTGTGTATATAGCAGAGAGACCACATGCGTCGGGGCAGGTGTCTGGAGCAGAGCATGTAGTGGCGCCACAGTCTCCGGCTCAGCAGGGAACTGCGGCGTGACAGCTCTGATATTTTGCCGAAGGCGGACGTAGAGGAATGTGTCCATTGCCGATGGGGTAGCGTCCCCGAAAAAGTGCGCAGCCGAGCGAAAGCTCCCCTGGTGGTATAGGTCTCCCCACGTGTGGATCGCCAACCGAGTAAGCATTCGGCGTCCCAGCTCCTCGCAAGTAACACTCAGTCTGGGGTCATGCGCCAGGACCATACGGGGAGAATATAGAAATTTGACATCCATGTAGTCTGCCAGGCGCCTCCAGGCCTGCACTGTGCAATCGACCGTAGTGGGGTCACGGGTCCCCGGAGGAGCCACTGTGTATAGATACCCCGATGGTTGCGCAGGCCTCATGAACCCATCTTCAACTGCAAGGTGGGCCATAAAGGGGGGAGGGTGGAGCCAGTAAACCGCGAAGTGGCCCTGGGCGCAGTCATAATATTTCTGGAAATTCGGGACGTCGAGCCCTCCCTGATGATAGGGCAACATAAGTGTCCTTAGTCCGATCCGGGCCTGCTTCCCACCCCAGATTAGTCGAGAAACCTGGGAGTTCAGGGTCTTGAAAAAGTATGTCCCCGGGTTATAGGGGATGTTGGTAAATAGGTATAACAATTTGGGTAGCACCACCATCTTGATCAGGGATATGCGTCCCGCCATGGACAGGGGGAGGTGGATCCACTGTGTGATTTGATCCGAGAGTTTATCCAGGACAGTCCCGTAGTTAGCCCGTATCATGGTTTCCTTGTTCCTGGTCACCCGTATCCCCAGATAAGTGAGTTCGTCCGCTTCCCACACCAAGGGATAATCCAACGGGAACCGCGGAGTACTGTCCGTCAGGGGGAATAAAGCAGACTTCGCCCAGTTAATTTGTATGCCCGCTATGGCTCCAAATTTAGTCACCTCCCGCAATAGTGGGTTAAGATTTTCTCGCGGCTTGTGGACGAACAGGGTCATATCGTCCGCATATAGCGCGATAAGGAGTTGGCGCTCCGGATAAATAAGAGAGCGGTGTTTGTGGTGTTGGCGTAGTTTGGCCGCCAACGGCTCTATGGCAATGGCAAACAAGACGGGAGAGAGGGGGCATCCCTGGCGGGTGCCTCTGTGAATAGTGAAGGGGGCAGAGCGTGACCCATTCAGCAGAACTGTGGCCTGAGGATGTCGATATAACAACCAGATCCAGTCTAGGAAATTAAAGGGCACTCCCATCCGCTCCAACAACGCCAGAAAATAGTCCCACTCCAGAGTGTCGAACGCCTTGGTGGCGTCCAGGAAAACCGCCGCGGCTTCACAACTGGGGTCAATATCCTGCAATACCGCTTGCAGGGTGCGCAAATTGTGGGAGGTCGCCCGGTTGGGCACGAAACCGGCCTGGTCGGGAAGGACAAGACGTTCCATAAGCAGGTTAAGGCGCGTGGCCAGCACTTTAGCAAGGATCTTGCTATCCGTGTTCAATAAGGAGAGGGGTCAATAAGAGTCGCAATGTTCCGGGGGCTTACCCGGTTTCAGCAGAGATGTGATTAGGGCTTCGCGCATCGTTCCCGGCAGGATGCCCTCCTCCAAGGCAGAGTAGTACACCCTTTTCAGTATAGGGGCAAGAACATGAATGAAGGCTTTATAAAAGTCTATCGGCAAGCCGTCCGAACCCGGCGCCTTGCCAGATTTCATAGACATGATAGCCTCCTTTATCTCATCAAGTTCGAGTTCCTGGTGCAGGAATTTCTGCTGGGATGGGCCCAGCCACGCTATCGCGGTGTCCTCCAGGTAATCCTGCAGGACTATCGGAGTAGTCCTGTGAGAGGTGTATAAACCTACATAATGGTCGGTAAGGACTCGAAGCTGGGCCGAAAGGTCCCGCTGCGGAACCCCCTGGCCATCTAGCAGGGTGGAAACGTAATTTCGATACCTAGATGGACGGACCGCAACGGCCAAGGCTCTGCCGGGTCTGTCTCCCTCCCCATGTATCCGTGCTAAATAAGGCTTCCCCAGGAATTTACACTCCTTGGCAGCCGAGTCAGTGTATTCGGTCACTTTTTCCCGCAGACGCGCCGCGATCATGTGAGGCCCGTGCCATTTCTTGTTCCAAGAGGAGTAGTTCAGCTTCACGTTTGCGCACGTCCCCGCGTAGAACCTTAAGAACCCCCCCCCCTTCGCAATGCACCAACCCCGCACAGTAACCTTGAAAGCCTCCCACACCGTAGTGAATTGGGAGACTGAGGCAGCATTACGATCAAAAAAGTCATCCTCCATTTCTGCCATAAAGGCAGGATCCGTGAGGTGCGCGGGGTTGAGACGCCAGCTCAGGTATGGGGAGGTGTCAAGGGGAACGTGGAGCGACAGTAAGACAGGGGAATGATCGGAGAAGGTCCGGGCAAGGTGACATGCCCTGAGCAGCCATGGAGCGAGACCCGCTGAAAGGAAAATATAATCGAGACGGGCCCAGGAAGAGTGCACAGCGGAGTGATGGGTGCCCTGACGAAGCATCGGGTGAAGGTGTCGCCACGCGTCTACCAGCTGGTGCTGGTCCGCTAAGTATGCCAAGTTGCGCTGGGTATGCGAGTAGTGTGACGGCTGTGGGTGTAACCTGTCAATCGCGGGGCTAAGGGCGGTGTTGAAGTCCCCCCCCAGTACTACATGAGAGATACCCAGCGTGTGTATCTTCCCCCACAGATTCAGGAGCGGAGCCGGGTCATCCACGTTGGGGCCGTAGTAACAGGCAAACAGTATGGTGTGTGAGTGTAGTGTCCCTCAGATCATGCAATATCTGCCACACGTCCCCACCTCAGTACCCGCTGGTATAAACCCCACCCCACGCCGCACCAATATGGTCACCCCTCTCGCGTAAGTCGAATAAGATGAAAAGACCCTGCACGCAGCCCACCTCGACGCGAAGGGGGTCTTCCTCCCGGCCGCAAGTGCGTCTCCTGAAGCATGGCAACAGATACTTTATGCCTATCTAGGTAGCCCAGGACTTGGCGACGTTTTCTCGGGTCATTCAGCCCCCTCACGTTCCAGGAGACTAACTGAAACTGTTGTGCTGGTTCAGTGTTCTCTACGCTCCCCATGGATCCAAGCACAGTAGCACCTGCCCGGCAGACCCAGCCTGGGACAAGTCATAGCAAGCATGGTAACGATATATAAGGACATTCTTGGGGATAACTTCTAACACCCAACTCCACCCCTCAGTAACTGGGGAGTACGTGATAGGAAATCGAAAGCAGAATACATGCCCACCCACACCGGCAACCCCAACTGGCCGGGAATAAGGACCCCACCCTGCCCACCCATTCCCAAACAATATCATCCCAACTAAAAAAACCTGAAGAGCAGCATCCCCTGCCCCACATGGGGGGGGGGGTGCAATGGGGTTCGCCTGACGGGGGGATAGTGCCCAGGGGGCGCCCAACCAGCCTCCCATCTCCCTACTTACACCCACGAGAACCAGATAGCTAATCCAGCATCTCAATGTGGGACGGAGATGGGTAACCGGGCAAATACATCTATAATGACCGGCCCAGGCAGTGATAACAGTAGAGGGTTACCTCACCGGGGCGTGTAGCAGTTCAAGCAGATGTATGCAGTAGTGGCACCTAAGAATGTCAGTGTCCGTACAGTGTGAGGGGTCAGTCTTGCTGTGCCAGTGGAGAGGACGATCTAGAGCGTCGTTGTCCATCTCTATCTCGAGCGTTGTCCCTCTTGTGGCGTGTGAGAAAGTCTTCCACCTGCTGAGGCTGCTGAAAGAAGAGTTGTTTACCATGGTGTGTTATTTTCAGTTTCGCTGGGTACAACATGGCGTAAAGTATTTCTTGTGATTGCAATTTCTTCTTGACCGCTGCGAATTTACGCCGAGACTCCTGGACGGTGGCGGTGAAATCGGGAAAGAAGGATAAGGTTTCATTGCCGTAGCGCACGGTGCCCACCTCCCGCGCCCGGCGTAGGACGGCATCTCTGTCCCTGTAATTCAGGAATCGGGCGATGATGGGCCGCGGGAGGGCTCCAGGTGGAGGGCGGGCGGCCAAGGATCTGTGTGCCCTCTCAACGATAAGGTGTGGGGAAAAGGAGTCCCTACCAAAGAGTTCAATCACCAGGTTTTCAACAAAGGTCTCAACCTTTCCAGTATTTGTGTATTCTGCCAGGCCTAGGATGCGAACGCGAACGCGAGTGGATTGAAGAGAGGCTTTGTTGCATGCCCAGCAGGAGGGACTTCCAGTCTGCGTCCGGGGCCTCAGCGAGCGGGGGTCCCCCCTCCGCGCCACCCGACGGGAGGGGTTTCTTTTGGCCTCATAAGGCAGTTTGGACTTACGGGCGTCGCTGCGGCCCATGTTGCGATGAGGTGTCGGCCCCTCCGTTAGTCCGGCCGCTCCGCCAGGGGAGGAAACCCGGTCGGGATCCAAGAGGGAGGGCCCGTCGTCCCCAGCCGCCTAGTCGGCAATCGAGTCCGGTCCCAAGGCAACCGGCAGGCGAAGGGGTCCCGGAACCTCCCAGACTCAGGCCAGTGTCCGGTAGGGGCAATGGCGGCCGTGCCAATGCAGGCGAAAGGGTGTGGACAACAGAGGTCGTCGCAGGCCTAGCCGGGAGTCCGCCGAGCAGTCCGGGCCCAGACTGGGGGCAGAGGCCCTATGGCTCCGGGGAAGGCAGCAGTATTGTCAGGTCCCCTCCGTACTACAGTCGGGGGCTCCGACGTCAGCAAGGCGGGCCGTAGGCGCAGTGGACGAAAGGACCAGATCCCAGCAGGAGACCCATGCGGCAAACTCAGGTGGTCGGGCCCCAATGCAGTTCACACCGCAGCGGCCCCCCCTCAGGGTCCGCCACTCACCCACGGGCGATGATCGGGAATGCCGCAATGGATGGGGGAGCACGTTTCAGGGGGGGGGAGCCAGTCCAGGCCACGGAAGCGCCTCAGGCCACAAGCAGAGTGGAGGAGGAGGGGGCAACGAGGGTCCAGCCAGCCCGGGGGGGGGGGGGGGGCAGCACGATGAAGCAGGCAAGGAGACAAGTAGACAAGATGGCGGCTAGGATGCGGCCGACTCACCGGGGTCCCGCGCACACATCCAGTCAGCGGCGGCTCAGCTCCACCTCTTCAGCGGAAGGCAATGTAAGGCCCCAGGCACTTCACCCGGGACCGCAGGGCGACCGGCAGCAGGCGATCCCGGCTGGAGCAGTGTAACAGGTCCCAGTATCTTGTGGCACAGGACAGTACCTCCGGGATGGGTGCACCCTCATGCGGCGGTCCGGAGCGGTCGCCAACGGCCCGCAGGGAACCACAATGCGCCCCACTCCTCAGCTCCCCTCCTCCGGGCGGCGGTCATGCATCGGCGCTGTAGGCAGCTCGGTGCCCCCTCCGCAGCAGCAGTCCGAGGCAGGCCTTCGATCCCCGGGGTCTCCCAGCGGGCAGCAACCGGCCAAGTCAGGTCTCGCGCCGGGGTCGTCTCCCGCTCTCCAGCACATCTGCGAGTATCTCGGCTCACCGATGTGCGAGCGCTCCGTGTTTTGCACCGCTGGAGTCCGCAGGCTCTCACCAATGCAGCGGTGAGGGTTGTGGGTGAAACAGACCGGTCAGGATTGCTTGAAGTGTGTTGGTAATGCCCGGTCGGGCGGGAGCCTCACTACAGTGCGGCCATGTTGGTTTAGCGCCACCTAGCGCCCCCCGAGGTCTAGAATTTTAGCAAGTGGCCCTAGTAAGTCTAGAAGCTTATCCTGGCAGGAGCGCCAAGATCGGTCCAGACCCTTTTTGGGGTCTTTTGCATATTTTTTCAGGTATGAAACCATAGTTGGGTCCAGCTCTGGAGTGTCAGCTAAATCATCTGCCAGATCCGGACGCGGACACTCAGACCGAAGTCGGGCCCTAACATCTTTTTCAAAAGGTTGCCTGATGTGAGCCTGAATATACTCCGCCACCGCCGGGGATGGTAGCCAAGAAGAAGAGTGAGGGTGAACTATTTTAGAAGGCTCAAAGGTCAAAACAGGAGGACGAGAAGGGGCATCCACATAATGTTCCTTGCGCGACTTTTTGCGAGGTGGAGGAACATCAGGATCAGTGGAAGCTGAGGAGTGATTACCTTCAGTGTCCGAGACCCAGCTGGTGGAGGCTGAAGCACCCCGTGATGATAATTTAGGGGACTGTTCAGAGGCGAGAGACTTGGCCAGTCTCTTAAAGTCTGACTTATGGGGGTTTGAATGAGTTTGGGATGAAGTACGTGAGGCGGGTAACCAGCCTTGTTTTTTGGCGTAATGCGTCAAGTGACGCTTCAAAGGATTTATAGCACACACAAGTGCCTTATTCACGGAGTGTTGAACACCCTGGTCAAGAGCCTCTACTAAATCCTGTTCTGAAAACCCAGAGGCGTCATCCTCATAGTAAAAGTCATCTTCGTCCAAATATTCATTCATTGTGACACAAAGTGTACAGATAAGCCCACAAGATGACTAGAAATTAAATGCCAAAGGCACAATGCAGGGGGGGTGCAAAAACCCCTCAGCAAGCCAACAGTACAGTCAAATCTGTGAATACTGTTAAAATATTTTAAAATGTGGAGGGAGGGCTTGCTGCGCAAAAACTACACTCTAGGCAGAGCCTATGCTTAATTTTACAGCCCAACACACTTTTATATGCAGAGGGCGTCCAAAAACAGGGCCAAAAACGCGAGGCTGTGGGCAATGGTGTGTAAAAACGACCTTTTCATGGAAAATGCGTGACAAGCAGCATTAAAATGGCCGCCGCGCATGCGCTGTAACGGCCGCCTCCGTTAACATAGAAAGGAGGTCGCGCTGCGCACAGCGCGAGTCCTCCGGCCCCCGTCTCCCGCTCCACAGAATTGAAAGGCAGGCGCGATGCGCCCGAACGCCGAGGGGTGAACACACGCCCCCGCTTCAAAGCCGCTGCAGCGCGCGGCTTGAAAGAGAGTGAAAACAAAGGCAATACGAAGCGCCGCTACGAAACCTCAGCGCGTCTCGTAACCACAGCAACAAGGAGTGCTAAAGTACAACAAAAGGCAGCACAAGCTCTACAAAGCACGCGGCGCGAACATTAAAATTAGTAATCCACAATAGCACCATATAGTAACAAGTAAATAAATAAATAAGCACTTAACTGGCTGCGGAGCAGCAAAGAAAGAGGATATGATACTTTCCTCAGGACCTTTTATAGTATGGGTCTCTATGGTTAGCCACGTGATACCCTAGTGTTTATGGGTACTGTAGTTTTTTCTTATCTACTGTTTTCTGATTGGCTGCTGAGCATTTCTAATAAAGAAATGAGAAAGCATAATCGGAGCCTCCTGTCCTGACATAGAATCAAAAGCAGCCAGCCTTCGGATCCCCGTCCAACATTGGGACGTGCTAGAGCGGGGTCCTTGGAGAAACTGGGCTCCTGAAGTTTATCCCGTTTTTTTTTTAAATATACTTATTTTTACAAAATGGGCACCCCTTACACAAAGTGCTCGTTTGAACGGATGGTGTTTATTGTCAGGGAGACCCCTCGACCCCCCTCTTAAAGCCAAAGGCGCTGACTGCCGGTGACAGCAGACCCGCGGGTAACTCCCAACCTCCAGTCAGTGGGAGATATTTCCGGTGAAGCTTGAGGGCCCTCAGCAGAGCCGTGAGCTCAGTGCTGCACGTTTGACTGATGTACCTCGGCAGACGCACACAGGGAGGTTTGTGCTCAGGTAGCTGGCCTCGGACAGGAGAGTTATAGGGGAGGTGTGGGTGCATTGCCAGAGCTGCACAGGGTCTTGAAGGTAGTGCACGTCAACTTTCTAAATGGACTTTGCTTTCAGCTAAAAACAAGCCTCGCGCGCAGAGAACTAAACGAACATTTTGCACCTGGAGCTCCTAAACGCACCTGATGTGCTGAGTGTGAGAGAGTAGCCGAGGCTCCCGAAGGCCTCCAATTGGCTGATGGTTGGGCAAGTGCGGACTATCGGCTAATTGTGAGTGCTGATTGGTTGAGAGGTCGGCGGGGGAGTGCAATCAGCCGAGCTGAGTGCAGGTGGGCACGCAGCAGAGGTCCGCGCCCTGATGGAGAAGCGAGAGCTGGGGTGACTCGAAAGCGACGTCGGAGAAAACTTTGGGTAAATAATGCCCGTTTGTTGTTAGTTCTGGAAGTGCGGGCAGGGCGCGTGGGTTGTTGTAAAGGGGAGGGGACGTGTCTTTAGAATTGTCGCAGTAGACCAAGTGGGTAAACACGTTATTTCTCGAAACCTACATGGACCTCTTAGACCCTTCTTCCCCTGTAACAGTATTGTTTAATGTAAATTATGTAGAGTATCTGTTTGTTTCCAAGAAGTGCTGGTACTCTCCCCATTAAATGTATTGCAGCAGTGATGAGAAGTGCAAGTACTCAACTTTTTTTAAATTAAAGAAGTGCAGGAACTGAGCACCGGACAGCACCTACCCATTTAAAGCATGACTATCGAATAAAGGTCACGTCACCTTGGCCTTCCTTCTGCAACACAATATCCACCTGATTGCCTTTGTCCGGTTTGACAGCAGGTATTGCAAAATACATCAAACAAGTGGTTATTAAGAGGAGTTTGCACGGCGGTGTAGTAAAAAAAAGTACTTCCGATGAACGTTAAGCCGCGTTTTAACCAGAACCGAGGGAGGAATGTACCGGCAGCAGTGAGGCGCGGTCACTCGGCCGTCCGGCCTGTAGATGCATTCCAACAGGCTCCAGTTCGCGGATTTATAGGGGTCCTAAGACGAGAATTGACGATTAACAAAACCCAGAGCAAGGAGGGTGCGACGCCAACCGGGGCCACCTACCTCCGTCTGTGACATCTCGGACACTGATTTCGACCAAAGGCTGGTAGTTTTCAATGGTGCAGCGTGCGTAGTGACACCGGGGCCCTCTGAACCGTGGTTATTCTGCACTACCCAAAAAGAGTCTGAGGATGTCTTCTCCTTGTTTGCACCAGGGCCCACGTCCCCCCTACTATGCCACTGGCACTTAACCAACGATTCTCAGCTGTAGGTAGTTTAATCATATTTGATGAACAGAGGTGCACTGCGACTACAACACCCAGAATGCATTACATTGTCTCCTGAAAGATCAAGACGGAAAACTGTGTCCATGAGGAGTGAGATGGACAAAACCTGAATTTCCCTTGTACCAATGTTATCTACCCCTTGCTATTTGCAGTATTTGTATATTGCGGTACTTTCCACCCCAGTGATCAAGGTGCGGCTGCAACGAAACGCGTCGGACGTTTGACCTACTACATGCCATATTAAAATAAATCCTTTTGCGTATATGGAATTGGGCTGGAACATCCTTTTTTGTCACCATTGACGAGAAATTTACTGTTATTGTTGAGGATTCGCGCCCTCGATCCAGCCCCCCGCCATTAGTGGCAGAGAGACCCGCGAACAAGCTTTTGAATATATAGTCTCGTTAAACTTTTCTTTTTCTATTAAGAAATCACATTATAGAAATAAGGAGAATACAGATAAGGTCGTTCTGGTGAGAAGTTACAGACAACACCCACACAGGGCCTGCACTCGCAGCCTTCACACAACCAAAAGGCGCTCGCGCAGGTCTCTCACTGCCGTCACTCTCGCACCTCTCACAGAGCATGATTGGCCGAACTGTCACAGGGATGTACTAGGTCAAAGCAGCCTTGTTGTGACGTAATCCACAGTGCCTTGCTATGTGAAGCATCCTCGCCTTCCTAGAAACCACTTCACCCCGGTACCTGTAGCCCGTTTGCCAGGCAAGAGTCAAAACTGCCAGACACAGAACTTCAACTGACGTCTGTACATAGCTCCCACACTGACCCCAGGGGAAGACTTGGCGCTGCAAAATGGATATTACCGACATTTCTCGTTCCATTGACCCAGGGCCGGCATTCACACTGGTGTGACGAGGTTTGTTGCGCGGCGCAACACCAGTGTGACTTCAAGATGGGGTTCTCACTCTCTTTCCTCCCCTTTCTTTTATTTGCTCCCCTGTGAAATGGATCCAAAAAAGAAAATCATTTTTGTTGGAAATGTCGTATTTTAATTCAAAAGTGCAGCATCTGGAATAAAAGGTTAAAAATATGAAAAATAACTAAATAAAGTAAGACATAGTGGTAGCAAACTAGCCAGATTGATTTTATTCACACCCAAACACATTAGTGCCACTTTTACAGAGTTTGCCAGTGAAGCGCTATTTTTGTTTTCCCTGGGCTTGCAACTAGTGCACCAATCCTGGAGGTACTGCAAAGTGTGGATTGGAAAACAAAATGTGTACTCCAGCGCTCTGTGTCCAGGGATTTGGTCTTTTTACCATACTGCTAAAGTTTTGTAACGATATAAGCAATGGACATTGAAATGGGTCCATTCAAGGCCCTGTAGTCATGTCCTTAACTTTTCAGGCAAAAGCACTCACTGATTTCTGAATAGTGCGTGTAAAAGCGTTAAGGTAACCGTATTTTTCCTGCTTACATTTCACATGGTTTGCTAAATTTTGCATTCCCTATGAGTGTTTGCTTTTTCCAGGATGTTGTTACTTTTTTTTGTAGGCCGCATATTGCTCTTGTCTATTGCGTCATTTAAATTGAGCCTCATCCAGGTGTTTATAGCTGGCAACAATTGGGTTGTAGTTGAAGGCAGTGTGAGTTTGTCTCAGTGGGGCAGTATGGTGTTCAGTGGGGGAGAGGATGTGGCACTATGGCCAGAGCTGCTGAATTTGGAACTGGGGAACCAGGTTCAGCCTTAATAATCAGTCCACCAGTCCACTCTCCAGAGAGAGCACAATCCCATGCTAGACCTTAGAAGGCTGCGCAAGACCTTAGAAGCCCTGGTGAATTAGCACCAGCAGGTGGACCCTAGCAGTGGCAAGTGTAGGTTAACCTTCAAGGTTTGTCCACCACAATCCATACTGAAGTTCACCTCCAGTCTTGCGGGCAGGCCTAGGAAGCAGCACAGCCAAGAACAACAGTGACTCTGTCACTGAGGTCACAGGACCCTTGAGAAGGGCCAGCTCCAGGGCAGTGCAACCGGTGTGACCGGGCGCTGACTTTGGGTGGAGGCATTTTGTTTGCAAGTATATTAAGCTTTTAAAAGCGCTTGCTGCCTCCTTCCTGGCCTCCAGCAATTTTCGGCAACAATAAAAATGTCATGATCACTCTGGTGTTTAATGTTCTTCCTAGAGAGAGATAGGAGTTTTGTCTAGTGGAAGTTTTGACTCATGGAAAGGTAGCACATAGGGTGAATGTGCCTGCTACAGAGAACATGTACCATGCAGATCACAAAGTGCACATAATGTAAATAGGTCAGTGGGCTACTGCTTTTGTCAGAGAAATCCTTTTGTTGCTTCCAGTTTATAAGTTAAAATCCTAACCTAGAACAGTGCGCTATTAACTGTCATCTAAGAGCTGCATACAAACTGCAAGGTATAAATTGGAGCATTGTCAGTCAGTCATAAGCTTTTATTCGATATGCAAGATATCTTGTAAGCACATAAAAAATACAATTATTACAATAGACACATAAAAAACACAGCAACAAGAAGCCAGTAGAAAATGCATAAGAAGATAAAAGGACATAAATTGCCCGCAATAAATTATCTAAAAAGAGAATTAAACGGCTACTGACAGTCTCTTACAACGAATAAGCCAGGACCACTTTAAAAATTTTGCAATTCCACACACTAAAAGGGGGGAAGTGTCCGTAGTTAAGATACGCAGGGCTTCAAGGTAACTACGTGTGCCCATATTGCGACAAAGGGGTTTCAACCAGACACTCCTAGGCCTAGCATAGTCCGGGCAAACAAATAAGACGTGTACAATGGTCTCGGCCTTACTTGGGCAACACGCACAGTTGGAAGAAATACGGGGCACAGGTGACCAACACGATACCAGTGCACCCAGGGGGAGGCATCCGACTCTGAATCTAAAATAAAGGGCTCGATCAAAAGGGAGAGTTATCAAGTCCAGGTAGGGTTCAAAAACCACAGTGTCTTTAATTTGCAAAAAGGCGACAGTCGACTTGCAGTGATTAGAGTTTGTAATTGTCCGCTCCGTACACCAGTTCCAATAAAGCGCCTTGACAACTTCTTTTGGAGGGGCTGAACGTGATGACCAACAGCCTCCTAGACCGACACTCTCCAGAAGCTTTTTAGTATCTCTTAGCCACTTTATCTTAGCCCAACCCCCCAAACTCATTATTTCCCCCAGGGCATCAGCATAAGATTTTAATTCTTCACCCCTCCAGATTCTTGTCCATAACAAAAGCGGGCGAAGCTGGGCCTGGTCTTTAATATTTTTACAGCCCATATCCAACCGGACAGGTACGGATGGAGTGCTCAGGGGCACGGAGATAAGGGATTTCAATAACTTGCTCTCCGCTGTCTCTAGGTCTTTCAAACAACAATGACCCCACAATTCTGCCCCATACAAGGCTGATGACACTACTTTAGCCTTGTAAATATCAACTACTGGGGTGAGTGATCTCCTTGGAGAGGCCCTGAACTCCCTCATAAGGGCACCTCCCACTCTCCTGTGGCTGAGGACCATTTTGTCAATATGTCTTGCCCAAGACATCCTATCCGTGATCCGAATACCGAGGTAATCGAATTCGGCTACTTTCTCTAGGGGGATCGAGTTTAGAGTCGGTGGGCGGCCCAGTTTCTTAGGAGGATTTAGGACTAGATATTTTGTTTTATCCACATTTATTGTTAATCCTCTTGCACCACAGAACTCCTGAAATCGTGTTAATAATTTCTGGAGACCTTGAGGGGTCTTCGAAATCAGGAGCGTGTCGTCCGCAAAAAGCAGGGTGGGGATACGGACTCCTCCGAGACAGGGGGCGTCGGCTGGTTCTTGTTGAAGATGTTTTACCACCCCGTTCACATAAAGTGAAAATAGGGTGGGTGCCAAGACACAGCCCTGTCTTACGCCCCTAGAGACTGGAATCTTCTCAGTGAGTTCACCGTTTTTGCCCCAACGGACCTGGGCAAAGGTATGGGCATGAAGGCTGATGAGAAGTGACAGGATGTAAGTGGGTAAGCCCAGCTCATGAAGTACCCTCCAAAGATCTTCCCGGGGGACTAGGTCAAAGGCAGTCTTCAGGTCTATAAAGGCCAGATAAAGACTGCCCTTGCCCAGTTCCACCACCTTCCACCCCAATAATACCAACCTAAACACCTGCTCAATTGTCCCCATTCCAACCCGAAAACCTGCCTGAAAGTCTGAAAGAATTTTGTTCTCCTCCACCCAATGGAGAATCCTTCCAAGGATGGCTTTACCAGCTATCTTTTGGGTGGAGTCGATCAGACTTATGGGTCGGTAGTTCCCCGGTGTTTCCCTGCACCCTTTTTTGTAAATCGGTACCACCACCGCCCCTTTCCAAGATTCTGGTACTGCCCCTCCCATCATGATGTCATTAAGTAGTTCTGATATGACCCGTGCCCATTCCGCTGGATATGCCCTCATAAGGTCCCCCGGGAGGCCATCGGGACCCGCAGCCTTGCGTGGGGCTACCCACCCTATAACCCCCTCAAGCTCTAACGGAGTAAAAAGATCATAGGGATGAGGTTCAGTTATTTGAGTGAGACCCACCCCCACATTACAATCCCCATCTGGAGGGAGGTATAAGGACCCAAAATGCTTTACCCAGCTTTGTGGCGGGATGTTACAGGGTCTCACAAGTGCATCGGGATTTTTCCGTGTACTTATAAGATGCCAGAATGCCCTTGAGTCCCTGGATTTACTGGCCTGGAGCAGGTCATCCCAATATTTGTCTTCCCACTCCCTCCTGGCTAATTTAAGGGAGTTATTGTAGGCCTTCCTTGCTTCCTGTATCACAGGGCGGGACTTAGCTTTGATCGCCTCAACTAGCTTAGTCTTAAAAACCCTGCATGATTGGGTATACCAGCCATCAATAGGTTTTTTAGAATGTTTATTACCCAATTTGTTATAGTGTAGAGTAAAGACATTAGTTAAGGCTTCAATCAGGGAGACAAAGAGCGCACTCACTCTACCCACGCCCTCCGAAGATAATCCGAGGTTTAATACCGTATGGTTTAGGTGAAATTGTATTTCTCCAAGCTTCCCCTCTGATAAAACCAGTTTGGCCCATTTAATACGCCTACCACAAGGAGAGACTTCCGAGACCTCAGGTGGTGCTGTTACCCGGTTAATAGTATCCTTACTTGAGTCTCGCCACCATTGGGCCATACTCAAAGAAAGGAGGTTGTGATCGCTTTCAGACGAGGGGACCACCTGCATGTCGTTCACATAGGGCCACAGACATACATCTACTAAAAAATAATCTAACCTAGAGGTATGTCCAGGCCTATTGTAAGTGTGGGCGCCCACCCTATCCGAGGGTGTCCTCCCATTAGCAGCCCTTAGATTGAATTCGAGGCTCAGGGAGTATAACTGAAGCGCCACTTCTGACCACCTTTTAATCGGTGGGATTTCCAGAGCCGGAATCCCCCACCTGGAATCCTCCTCTTGGTCGAGGGAAACGTCCGAGCCCAAGGGCTCGAACGTACAGTTCATATCACCTGCAACCAATATACGAGACTTATATGGGGTATTATTTAACAAAGTCTCGAGTAGAGATATTACAGGAGACTTTCTCCCGCCCACGGTTCCCCGGGCATAAACATTATAAACGTTTAAAACAACTCTCCCCCTTGGATCTATTAGGGTGATGTTTTGTATGTCAGGAGAACCTGTGGGGAATTCCATAATTCTGCAATCAAGAGATGCCGCAACCCAAATAAGGAGGCCACCCGCTGGGCGCCCCCTCCCTGAAGACGAAACAAGCGCAGGGGCGAAATAAGAGGAAAAACCCACCCTGTGGACCGGCACACAACTCCACGTCTCTTGGAAAAGGCACAGAGAGTGCTCGTCAACCGGAGCAATAAAGTCAGGCAGGGCCAGCTTTCCTGCAATCCCTGCGACGTTCCAGCTGAAAACCTTAAAGGCAGGGTCCGTCACAGCTGATATGTCGCAGGGCCCCGGAATACCCCCACCTGTAGAGCTCCTCGGAGACACATGAGGAAAGCGAGGGTCATGCAAGTCTGGTACAAGATCACCTATCCCACTAGTAGGATTTATATTACTAAATGATAATGCTTCCACTAAATCTACTCTATGCCCAACTTCCAGTCAGATTGGTCCTGCTGGCCGCAGATGTTTCTCCCTGCAGTCCCCTGAAACCCCATCCCAATTCAGACCAAGGACAGGGGGACTTAAACTTCCACCGGTAAAATCAACGATTTGCCTGGGGTAAAAGAAGGAAAGATCTACCACTTTAACCCCCGGAACCCCCATATTGGGAATAGGGGTGCAAATCGATGGTACCACTCTTGGATCTTGAAAATTTATAATTATACAGTCCCCCTCCTGCGTTTTTTTTCCCCTGTCCAACCCAGTCCACTCTACGGACACTCAGTATAATGCCATCCACGCCTAGTGGGATTGGCTTATTTGCCTTTAGCCAGTGGATACACTTATTCTTAAGTGATTGATGATTTTCCAACTGGCCGTCCTTTAGAGGGGGCACATTAACCATGACTGCCGCAAAGGGTTGACAGTCTGGAGGAAGGTTTACTGGGGGGATTCGTTGTACTTGCTTACTAGAGGCCAGTGAAAGGGTAGATGTAGTGGTAGCATGGGGGACGGGCCTAGGGGTTTTATCTAGGGCTGGCCTGTTAAAGTTAGTGCATACCCCTAGCTTTTTGCGAACTTCCAATATGCCACTCGGTTCCTGAGGCTGCTTTTGATGGGGAGACTTAAGCTTATTTTTAACGGGCTCTATGTGGGTTATGGAACCCTTTTGCTGGGGTCCTGCTTTGGGAGTTGGGATAGATGTTGGGGCCAAAGTTGATGGACTATTAGAGACTCCCTCATCGCAGCATATTGGGTGCTTAGGGACTCGCTGAGATGCAGGCTCGTTTACATTTGCAACCAAATTCTTAGCTACGGTCACTCTACTTATTTGTTTAACTACTGCTTTAAGTGAGTGGAAGCCATCGAGGGTTGATTGCTCGAGTTTGTCTATCCTTTCCCCAAGGTTTTTAACTTGAGTTAGCAACGGATTCAAGAGGCTATAAACCTTCTCAAAATGTTTTCTGCCGTTGCTAAATCAGGAAGCTTTAAAAGTTTCACACTATTTGCACTATTTGCACCAGGATATAACTCCTCGGAAGGGTTCAAAACATCCCCAGCTATGTCCGGCTTATTCACTATAGCTTTTCCCCTTGTAATTCTCATACCTACCCCAAAAGGCTTTCTTAAACTTTGATAGAGAGCGGCCTGTCTAACTGGGCAACCCTTTTTACGTTTACGATCCTTTTTACTCAAGGGCCTATTCTCCTGACTAATGATTGGTGTTTGGGAGTTTTTGGGGGACCTAACTGTCTCCCCTTCTGGTAGTGCCAAGGGCGAAGTGGACGATGTTAAGGGCTCCAGATCACTGATGATTTCACTTGGGGTATTAATAGATGGTGATGCAATCAGTTTACCAAGACTGTCAGGCTCCACGGTAACTATGGGAAAAAGAGCAGCCAAACTTTCTAACCTACCTATATTTTGTTCAATGCCTACCAACTGGGGTGGGTCTGTGGAAGTACTAAACACACTAGGCGAAGTAGCAGCCTGAACCAGAGTACTGGGAGTTATAAATGATGATTGAGCGTCGACCCCCAGGGATGAACGTCTTGAGGGGAGATAAACCTCAGATAGACGTCGCTCAGACATGGCAATCTCCTTTTCAATCACCGCCGCCACCCTGGTAATAAAACGGTCCATAGATCCAATAATGGGGCTTGCCGCATTTGGCCCACTAGCGCCTTCATTCCTTAACAACTTGCCAGAGCGCGTAGACATAGTTTGCTGGGTACAAAACCGGAATATGTACTCACAGTTCTTGCAAAGGAAAGGGACGTGGCCCAGCCCAGCCTCCTTCAGCCCCTGACTGCCACAGACGGCCCGCCCTTTGCCCGGGCTTAGCCCGGTGCGCCCCGCGCGCGTCCTCGCGGGACGAGCTACCGTTCGATGTTTTAAGCGCCTCCAGGCGCGGGAAGCTGGTCGGCGGGAGCGTCACCGGGTGAGGGGATGCTGGGAAGTGTAGTCCGGAAGTGTAGTCCGGCCGGCGGAGCCAAGCCCGGCCGGTCGCAGGATGGAGGGGTGAAGGAGCAACAAGCGTGCTCAGCGGAGCACAAGCCCGGCCGCACACACAAACCCCCAGTAGCAGCACACAGAGTCCTCGCCACCGTTCGATGTTTTAAGCGCCTCCAGGCGCGGGAAGCTGGTCGGCGGGAGCGTCACCGGGTGAGGGGATGCTGGGAAGTGTAGTCCGGAAGTGTAGTCCGGCCGGCGGAGCCAAGCCCGGCCGGTCGAAGGATGGAGGGGTGAAGGAGCAACAAGCGTGCTCAGTGGAGCACAAGCCCGGCCGCACACACAAACCCCCAGTAGCAGCACACAGAGTCCTCGCCACCGTTCGATGTTTTAAGCGCCTCCAGGCGCGGGAAGCTGGTCGGCGGGAGCGTCACCGGGTGAGGGGATGCTAGGAAGTGTAGTCCGGAAGTGTAGTCCGGCCGGCGGAGCCAAGCCCGGCCGGTCGCAGGATGGAGGGGTGAAGGAGCAACAAGCGTGCTCAGCGGAGCACAAGCCCGGCCGCACACACAAACCCCCAGTAGCAGCACACAGAGTCCTCGCCACCGTTCGATGTTTTAAGCGCCTCCAGGCGCGGGAAGCTGGTCGGCGGGAGAGTCACCGGGTGAGGGGATGCTGGGAAGTGTAGTCCGGAAGTGTAGTCCGGCCGGCGGAGCCAAGCCCGGCCGGTCGCAGGATGGAGGGGTGAAGGAGCAACAAGCGTGCTCAGCGGAGCACAAGCCCGGCCGCACACACAAACCCCCAGTAGCAGCACACAGAGTCCTCGCCACCGTTCGATGTTTTAAGCGCCTCCAGGCGCGGGAAGCTGGTCGGCGGGAGCGTCACCGGGTGAGGGGATGCTAGGAAGTGTAGCCCGGAAGTGTAGTCCGGCCGGCGGAGCCAAGCCCGGCCGGTCGCAGGATGGAGGGGTGAAGGAGCAACAAGCGTGCTCAGCGGAGCACAAGCCCGGCCGCACACACAAACCCCCAGTAGCAGCACACAGAGTCCTCGCCACCGTTCGATGTTTTAAGCGCCTCCAGGCGCGGGAAGCTGGTCGGCGGGAGCGTCACCGGGTGAGGGGATGCTAGGAAGTGTAGTCCGGAAGTGTAGTCCAGCCGGCGGAGCCAAGCCCGGCCGGTCGCAGGATGGAGGGGTGAAGGAGCAACAAGCGTGCTCAGCGGAGCACAAGCCCGGCCGCACACACAAACCCCCAGTAGCAGCACTGTGTTTTTTCCCCACAGTCTTTGGTTATCCTAATGTTGCAAAAAGTGTTCTTTTGGACAGAAATCAATTCTGATTTTTAAAGAAACCCCCCCCCCCCAACCACAGTATTACGTTTTTAAATTCTGAGTTTGTGTTTCTCCAGACCAATCACTATTAACCTATATGGCCTACTAGTATGGTTGTCATGTGACTCCTACACCTTGTAGTCCTTAGTCTTATGTAACATTTTCTATACAGTGATTTACACACATATTGATTGTCTGAGTAATGTGTGTGATGTAAAGTGCTCTGACACCCTACACTGGTATGAGCGGCGCTGTAAATCAAATTAAACGCATCAGAGAGAGTGTGGTTATGGAGACTTGAGGGGCACTGTTAAAGGGTGGTAGTGAGGGAATCCATGGCAGATGTGGTCATTGGGGGCACTAACAAACATTAATGCACAGGGCACCACCAGTGCTAAGGCCGGACCTGCCCTTGAGGCCAGTCTGCCTCACCCATACTTACCTCCATTGGCCTTGTTTCAGAGGTAGTAGCTGCAACTCACCAGGGATTGACAATGTAGAATTTGCACGCACACCAAATTCAGTTTGCAAACTTCAGTTTCTCTACTTCATTCACAAGCACTTTTAACATGTGCTGCCTGCTGTGGGGCCACAGTGTTGACTAAATTATGCATTAAAAAAAGGCTGTAGAGTAATGCAGTATATTTTCTGATATTTTATTATTTTGACATGTGTACACACGCTAACAGTCTCTGGAATGATTTTGCCTTATTAGTACCAGTGGAACATACAAATGCAACAGTGAGAAAGGTGATAAGTCAAGCTTTGCAATAAGCCATCTACTCCGCAGCAAAACAAGTCACATTATTTATTAACGTTTGATACGTTTGAGCTATAAACAATTTATTAGTTTAAATGGTCAGATCATGCAGCAGATCTTGCATTATGAGGCAAATATGGCAGTGCCATAATTATATAGCAAACATTTGCAAACTAGGATATTTTGCCATTGATGTTTGAACTGCTGTTGTGGAAAAAGGGAGAAGTGCTGATGACAGAAACTCCATGGCCCGGCGACAAATGGCTTGGGCTTCCACATTTTATCGTATTTGGGACATTCTGTGATTAGAAGCATATCCCACTTTGTGGATGTGTTATAATGTCAATAACTCATTATAACCTTAAATAATCATGTGTATCCATTGGTTGATTAAACTGGGCAGTGAAATGGCAAACAAATACAAAAAATTGGGATGTTTGCGCATTCTGACCACACCTCTGGCTCCACCCACAGATCCAATCCTTGGGTTATTCCTGCCCTCTGATTCTCCGCCCACAGTTCCCCTACTTTTTTTCCCCCACTTCGACCACTGGTTGCGGCCCCCCCCCCCCATGCCCACCTCTGTCACAAGTTCTCTCACTAAGCGCACTTTCACAGTGCCCCTTAAGTCTCCATAACCAATGTCTCTCAGATTCATTTAGTTTTATAGCGCCACTCATACCAGTGTCAGTGCACTTTACATCACACACACATTGTACATCACACACACATTGCACAGACAAAGTCATGTTTTTAAATCAGTGCACAGGAAATTTTACATCAGACAGGACAACAAAATGTAGTATAGGAGTGACGTGTTATCGATACTGGTAGGCAATGTAGGTTAAGAGTCCTTATTCTGGAAAAGCACAAATTCATAATTTAAAACATAACCTAATTGTTAGTGGTTCTCCTTAAGAATAAGAATCTTTTTCTACACAAATGAACCCTTTTCGCAAGGTTTGGATAATGAGACTGGGCAAAAAAACATATAGCCCTCTCATATACCTTGCAGTTTGCATTAAGCTCTTTGATGGCAGGTAATAGCTCAATGTTCTCTATTAGGATTTTCACTAATGAACGACGAGTAACAAAAGGAGCTCTCTTACAGAAGTAACCCACTGGCCTATTTACATTATATGCACTTTAACTGCATGGTACACATTCTTAGCAGCAGGCACTTTGACCCTCTGTGCTACCTTAAAATGAGTCCAAACTTCCACTAGACAAACCTCCAGTTTCTTTCCAGGAAGACGATTAATCACCCCAGTTTTCTTGGCATTTTAATTGATGCCTGAAAATTGCTGGAGGCCAGGAAAGCGGCAGCAGGAAACTGATAATATACTTGCGAAAATGACTCCCTCACCCCAAGTCATCGCCCGGTGCAGTGGCACCGATTGCACTGCCCTAGAGCCAGCCCTGCATTGGCCCTGGGAACGGGTGACTTGACTTTGATCTGTAAACATGGGGTCCAGCGGAGACTCATGTAAATGATGCATCAACTGAGCTACCGTAATCTACAGCAAAGCGGTGCCCTTCAATATTCTCGCTCTCTACATGGGTAAATTGTGATGTTCTATCCAGTTTCCTTTGATCTCTGACCCTTGTGAGCATTTTCTTGTACCTCTGACCTGGTCTTCTATATTCAGTTGTGACATTGTCCTAACCTTTTGACCTGCTAGGCTGCTCTCCCTCTCTGCAGATTTGTTTTGAATACATTAACATAAATTGGCTTGGAGTCTGGATCTTGTTTATTTGATGGCTTGTCAATCTCTGCTCCCTTTTCTAAATGTAGGGCTTGCCATTATATATCTCGCCACTTCCGTCAGTACAGGTAATTCCTCCATAAAAAGGATGCTGGCCACAGTTCTGTGCTTAAAATCCTTTATTCCACAGTCGCCACAACGCGTTTCGGCTCTGGACGAGCCTTGATCACATGACAGGGTACCATGGTAACGATTCAATTCTTAAAGTGATGAGTGCTGTTTGTGGCATACCACGTGACCAAGACCGCAATAGACAAAGAAGACAAACTTTAAGAGGAAATCCTCGTATTGGTTTTAGAGCGACTGGTGTTATCCAGATTATTTGTAAAATCAAATGATTTAAACATACAATTTTGTTGAATATATCCAGATTACACCAATGCATTCTGCTTGTTCAAAACAAAAGCAGATATGTCCTTGTCAAGTCATCATTTGTATAATACATTATGATAAAACTTTTTATAAAAACATATCAATTTGTTTTCGCTCATTTGAATTATGAACTTGTTAGTGTTCATATGCATGCCCTCAATATGACTATCTGTATTGTAACATAAAAACATTTGTTGTGCAAATAGTGCTAAAGTGATTGAGTGCTCAGTGCAAATATGTGTGTATGTGTGTGTGTATATATATATTCACTGAAAAAAATGTAGGTGTCAGGGACGTTATAGTTAGTTGGACATTTCACTCGTACAAAACCAGAGAAATTCGTCCGTTACAGTTAGTTGAGCTAACAATAACTCGCGCCCCCGCACTGCACTGCTGATGATGTCACATATTACATCACTCATGACATGGTCAGTGACATCACTCATGACTTCTCAAATGACATCACTGATGACATCATTCAGTGACTGAGTGTTTCTAAAGAGTTTAAATATGTTTTATACATATATATGCCAAGGTATATTGAAGAATGAGTAGGTATATGAGTGTCTGAATGAATGACTTAATAGGTGCATGACTGACTGTATAAGTGAGTGATTAAATGTGTCTTACTAATATTTGGGTGACAGACTAATCTGTAGGAATGTCTGTATCAGTCTGTCAGTTAGTGTGTAAGTGGCCACTTGGGTTGGTGATTAGCTATATGAACATCTATATATGGCTTTTTGATTTGTTGTCTGAGTACGTAAATGGGTGTCTCAGAGTCTGTGTGGGTGGGTGGTGTGTGTGTGACTCTCTGTATGGATGTGTGAGTGGGTGATTCACTGGGTGTAAGGGTTCAAGAGTGTATCTGTGAGGGGCTATATGGGTGGGTGAGTGTGTGTATAGCTGTGTTGGTGAGTGAATGGATGTCGCAGTGGTACATGTGTGAGTAACTACATATGTGAAAGGTAGTATATGTGAGTGTTAGAGTATATACATGATTTATGTGAGAGTGAGTGCTTGTGAGAGTAGCTGTATGGATGAGTGTGTGCTTGTGTCAGTGATTGCAGAAGAGAGTAAGTATGTGTTAGTATCTGTATGAATAAGCGAGGTGGTATGTGTAGAACTGTGTAGGGGAGTAAATGGGAGTGTGATTGATTCTTTGCATTACTGACTAGCTGTGTGAATAACTCTATGGGTGAGTGGTGGTGTGTGAGTGTCTGTATGGGTGTATGAGTACATATGATAGTAGCTGGATTGATGTGTGACTGCATTTATGAGTGACTGTATGGATAAGGGTGTAGATGTGTGTGTAGAGCTATGAATCAGTGAGTGGGTATGTAGTAACTAGTATTGGTGTGTCTATGCTTTCGAGAATGGCAGTCTGTATTGTAGGGTGGATGTACTAAACGTTATCAGACTGTGAGGAGGTGCATCAGATTTTTAAGTGGATGAGGTAATCAGTGATGTCATGAGTGATGTCGCTGACCATGTCATGAGTGATGCAATATGTGACTTGCATTGCGGGGGCGCGAGTTATAGTTAGCTCAACTAACTAGAAGGGCCGAATTTCTCTGGTTTTGTACAAGTGAAATGTCCAACTAACTATAACGTCCCTGAAACCTATGGTTTTTTCAGTGAATATATATATATATATATATATTCACTGAAAAAACCATAGGTTTCAGGGGTGTTATAGTTAGCTGGACTTTTCACTTGTACAAAACCATTGAAATTCCCCCGTTATAGTTAGTTCAGCTAACTATAACTCGCGCGCCCGCAATGCACTGCTGATGACGTCACATATTACATCACTCATGACATGGTCAGTGACATCACTCATGACATCACTGATGACATCTCAAATGACATCACTGATGACATCACTGATGACATCATCCAGTGAATGTGTGTTATTCTGAAAATTAAATATGTTTTATATATGTATATCTCAAGGTCGATGGAAGAATAAATGGGTATATAAGTGTCTAAATGGATGATTTGTTTTTGAAAAATTGATTGTGTAACTGACTGATTAAGTGTATCATAGTGAATACATGGCTTAGTGAGTAATGTTTAAATATGTAAATATCTGTATCAGTCTCTCACTTTGTGTATAAGTGGCTGCATGGATTGGTGAGTAGCTACATGGGTGTCTATATAGGTTATTAGTTGGTTTTTTGAGTATCAGTCTGAGTGTCTGCATGGTTCGGTGGGGGTATTACGTAGTGCATAGGTGCATGAATGAGTGACTCACTGTTTGTATGTGTTGAACACAGTATGTGTGCAGGACTGTATGGGTGGATGAGTGTGTGTATGGGTGTGTTAGTGAGTGAATGACTGTCTCAATAGTGTCTTTATGAGTAACTACTTATGTTTTAAACTAGTATATGTGACTATTGGTGTATATATGTGAGTATATGTGAGAGTGAGAGATTGAAAGAGTTCCTGTATGAATAAGTATGTGTTTCTATAAGTGATTGTTTAAAAGACTAAGTATGTGTAAGTATCCGTAGAAGTAAGTGTGGTGGTGTGTGTATAACTGTATATGCAAGTAAATGTATGTTTGATTCTTTATTAGCATGAGTGACTATGTGTGTGAGTAACTATGGATAAGTGGCATTGTGTAACAGGATGTATAGGTGTATGAGTACATATGATGAGTGAGTACATGTATGAGTGACTGTATTGGACTGTTGGTGAATGAGTGGATGTGTATGTGGATCTTAGAATTACTGAAGAGGTTGTTGTAACTGGTATTGGTATGTCCATTGTTTTGAAAATTTTAGTCTCTATTTTTGAATGTGTGTATCAAAGGTTATATTAGGGTGAGAGGAGGTCTGCCACTCTATCACAAGGATGATGTCATCAGTGATGTCATTTGAGATGTCATCAGTGATGTCATGAGTGATGTCACTGACCATGTCATGAGTGATGTAATATGTGACGTCATCAGCAGTGCATTGCGGGCGCGCGAGTTAAAGTTAGCTGAACTAACTATAACGGGGGAATTTCAATGGTTTTGTACAAGTGAAAAGTCCAGCTAACTATAACACCCCTGAAACCTATGGTTTTTTCTGTTAATTTCAAAGGTTTTTTAAATGCTAATTTCTAACTATGCCTACAGAGATAGGACATGTGAAGAAAGAGGAAAAAATGCACAGAAAGAAACAAAAGAAGTGCAGAAAGAAGCAACAGAAGGCCTCAAATAGGAAGATAAGTGCAGGAAGAAGGATAACGTGCAGAAAGAACAAAAAGAAGAGCAGAAAGAAGCCTTGTTGCAAAATCATCCTGTACCCTCAACTTGGACGGATACTGGTGGTAACTGAGTCTGACTAACCAGTCCTAGAGCCAGTGCTATGTTAAAAGACACTTAGAATACAGTGAAAACACCTACATACACTAGGGAACATTATGCGTTGGGGTCCCCCTGTGATTAGCCTTACCTCCTCTATAAGCCCCTAGTATATAATAGGGCATGGGGATTAAAACTACCTCTTAAAACAGGCCACAGGGCGTTTTTGCACACGTTAACTCAGGCCCCGTCCCCTCCTTTCACCATTGTGTAAACACGCCCTGTGTCCGTTTTTAGTTGGGAGATTAAGTTCATTTGAGTCCTGAGGGTCCCTAGGGTCCAACTAGCCCACTAGCTACCTCCAGTAAGTGCCACAGAGCTGCGTTGCAGAGAGGTGTAAAAAGTGGCACGGCCTGGACCACCTCTCTGCAATGCAGCTCAGTGGCGCTTACTGGAAGCACTTGGTGGGCTAGTTAGCCCCCAGGGGCCCTCAGTATTGAAGGGAAATTATATCCCCAATTTAAAACGTGCCATGGTGCGTGTTTGCACACGTCACCTCAGGCCCCGTCCCCTCCCTTCACCACTGTGTAAACGCGCCCTGTGGCTGTTCTAAGTTGAGAGATTAAGTCCCCTTGAATCCTAAGGGTCCCTAGGGTCACACTAGACCACTAGGTACCTCCAGTAAGCGCCACAGAGCTGCGTTGCAGAGAGGTGTAAAAAGGGGCTTGGCCTCAGAACACCTGTCTGCAGCGCAGCTCCCTGGCGCATACTGGAGATGCCTGTTGGGGGCGTGTTTGCAGAGTGCTGCATGGAGGGGGCATGGCCTCCGGCACGATGCCAGTCTTTTATTTATTTTATTTTTTTAAGAAGGGGGGCTGTGTGGTTCCCCTTCTTATTCTAATTTATTGGCCCTGATGACCCCATCCCCCAGGGCCTGTCTCCTAATTATATTTTTTTGACCCCAATCCCCAGGGCCGGCCACTGTTTTTTATTATTTTTAAAAAATATATATTTATAGACACACCTAGGACATGCTGGACAAACCGTACGTACCTATCACCATGACGATTTGCGTGATATTCATTAACAGGCGACTATGCATGCAATTAATCCACGTGGAATGTATTTACACCACTAGTGAAGCTCTGACATGTCTGATGCTCTACCGTGCCTAATCCCGGTAGACACCCTTGTCGTTTATTTATACAAACATGGGTAGCTATTGACGGGCACATTTAATACACATGCACACCAAGCCATTCAAAGGGGATTCGACAAAAATTCGACCAAAACTATGCAAGAAACCCCCCTCACAGTTAATAAAACACACATCCACTGCCGGATGTGTAATACTTTTTATTTTACTCTCTGGAAAGGGGACGAACATCACTTGCGAGTCACAGCGCGCTCCTGACAGAGCCCAATGCTGTGTTACACCCACCATTGCCTGCCCAGTGCCACACACCTCTGTATTGTATTCCACTAGCTAGTGCATATGCTATGACACTCTCTAGCCCATGTGCACTGTAACACCACCCCGTGAAAATGTCATGCCACACTTGTCTTCGCACGGGTTATATTGCCCCATCTAACGTGCCTTCCTCGATGCCTATGTTATAACGCACAGTGCTATGCCATACATATTACAATTTGGGATCCATATCTTTGTCACAGTGCATATGCAACGTTACACTCCCCAGCACATATTTTATATTACAACTTTAGAGACTAGTTAGGTTACACAACACTGCCCTGTGCATATTACACTCCAAGGCGCATATCGCATAGCACGCACTAGTGCCTGTGCTATCTCGAGCTCTCCAATGAATCTGTCATTGCGCACAATGTATTGCATATTATATTTCACGCCTGGTTCATCTTATATCACACTTTTTGGTGCATAGTTTATACCATACACTATATCTAGTTTTCATTTTCAATCGTGCTCTCAGGACTATGTTCTATATAACACTGTGTTCACCTACCCTTTTCACGGGCATTACATTTTGCGATAGGGGGTGGAGGGTCAGGGGGTGTTTTTGCCAAGTGAGCCCGGAGTCACAGTCACTAACGTCTTCTTCTTCCTGAATAAAAGTGAGATTATGCTGCATACTTGTTCATATTTTAAGTAGTTTGCACAGACAAAATGTTTTAAAAACAATAAAGTTTCTAATACCCGCCTTCTCTGAACAGTTAGCTTGCTGCCCCATCCCCCTCCTCCCTATCCTCTGTTGTGTGAATCCATGGACTAGCCTCCTCCCTCCTGCCATGCATGGTCTGATGTGCTGCCACTGCCCTCAATTTAGTATGATGTACCAGTCCACTCCTCCTGCCCTCCATTGCCCAATTCTATGCCCCATCATTGACCTCCTGCTTAAACTCTGTGCTTAGCTTGCTGCCCCTATTCTCCTTCCCCCTGCCCTCCGATGTCTTTGTGCATGCCCCTGCTCCATCCTTTTTGCCCACCATGTCCCATCGACCTGCCACTCCTATCTACTCTGAGTGTTCTGTTGAGCTGCCACTCCCCTCCCACCTGCCTAGCATTGTCAGATGACTGTAACCTGTCCCTGCCACCTCCACCCTGCCTGTCCACATGCCATGCCTCTATCCTCTTCCTCCTGTCCTACATGGTCCATTGTACTGCCACACCCTTCTGCCCTCCCTGGTCTGTTGTGCTGCAACTGCTCCTCCTGCCTGCCCCGTGTGGTCTGTTGTGAGGCCCCTTCCCCTGAACTTTCTTGTCTGTGCACAGGTCCTGACCCTCCCTTCTATCCTCCATCGTCCTTTGTGCATGCCCCTGCACCCTCCTTCTTGCCCATCATAGCCATTGTGCTGCCACTAACCCTCCCACTTGCCATGCATGGTCTTCTGTGCTGCCATGGCCCCTCCCACCTTCCCTGTGTGGTCAGTTAGCTGCCCCTGACCCCCTCCCACCTTCCCTCCATGGTCTGTGTGTATGCCATCACAGTCTCACTGTTGCTCTTCATGTTGTGTCTTGCTTCTAGTGCCCATCCTGCCTGACCTCCATGGCCATCTTGCTGCTCCTGCCCTGCCCCCTTGCCCCCAGCCCTCTGTTTACATGTGCAGACCCCTACTCCCTCCCTCCTGGCTTGTCTGTTCCATTGTAATGCCCCTGATCCGTCCCTCCTGCACTTTATGGTCTGTTATGCTGCAGCCTTCTCTCCTGTCTGTCCATTATGGTCAGCTAGCTACCATTGCCTCTTGCCCCTCTGTTCTCTGTTGTCCATGTGCATGGTCCTGTCCCCTCCCTCTTGCTTTCTATGGATTGTTGTGCTGCACTCCCGTCCTGCATGCCCTGTGTGGTGTATTGTGCTGCTGCAAACCCTGATGCCTGCCCTGCAGGGTCAGTTTGGTGCACCTCTCCATGTCTCTCCTGTCCTCTGTTATCCAAGTCCATGTCCCTATCCCATTTCCTTCCATGATCCAATGTACCATACTTGCGAACATTTTGAACTTGGTAAGAGGGAGATTTTGAAAAAAAACTGGGGTATTGATTTTCCCCTTTGAGTTACATTGAAAAAGAGGATATTGTAGACAGGAGACAGATCAAATAAAGCCCATTTGAGCTTAAAAACATTGGACGTTTCCTGGCTGAATCGGGTCTGTTGGCATGTATGGTTGTACTACCATTGCCTCTTCCTTCTGCCCACAATGGTCTATTACATTGCCACAGCCTTGAAGGAGGGTAGATTTTGTATCACAGGGGGCCCCTGGCCCGTTCTGTCCACACCTGAAGTATGAGACCCTTGTCCTTGCCCTGCCAGCCGCATTTGTAGGCCGTATTAAATTGACCAGCGGGTCCTGTGTTGCTATATAATTATCCTGAGACATCCTTACCACTCAGCCAGCATAAAACCCCTGTGTAGGCCCTTCTGTTCAATATGTAGGCCTCTTTGTTAAATTGACCATAGCTCTGCAATTTTAGTGTATAGCAGTCTGAAGGCAGGTCTGCGAGGCCTTCTGCTCCAAACTAGTAGCCCCCACCCTACCCGAGTGCTCCATGCTCGGTATCAAAGTTCAACATCCCCCTGAAGCTGTCGACATACAGTAGGCTGCATCCTGGACTGGTACTTGCTTCCTGGGCAGGTTTCCCGCTTTTAAGGAAGTGGCAACCGCAGAGCGTCAAGTTAGGAGAACTGAGGAGATTTTATACATGAATATATTGAATTCCTGTACAATACCCATTATTTTCTGCTTGCTCTATGGAACTTACGATAAGCGATTGGCCTGAGAGACTGACATTTTCACCCAGTCCATTGTCAGCATTAAGTGGGTAAATGACGAAATGTCTGGTAAAATCTGCAGACGAAGCTTTTGGGTAGCATACGTAGGTAGATGTAGCGTGCAAAGGAGCCCACAAAATGATATAAAAAGGGAGCACCCACAGATATCGACGGACAACCTCGCCGTCTGTATGTAGGTTAACAGGCTGTGCAGGTTTTCCCCAAGAACTGGGAGCTCTTGTCTTCCTTTGCTTAAAATGTCTTGCTCGGCTTTGCTTGAAGTATCTTATTCTATTTTACCTATATGAAATGTCATGTTATGTTTAACCATTGTTCTCTTTACTTTTGCATTTAAAAGATGTTGTATTGTAATTGCAGGAATGCTTGCTCTAAGAGTAAATGTGAGTGTCCCTAGGTAACATTTTCCTTGGTGTAACTTGTTTCTCATGATGCATTTATAGATGTGTTTTCTCTCTCTCTCTGTCAGTCCATTAATTGAGATACAGAGAATATCATGACAGCTGTATGATTATCTGGATTCTGTATTTTGTACTTTAGGTCTCTATTCTGCGGTTTCTTTGAAGTTGCATCTTCTCATTAAACTGCCATTGTATTCTGCCTCCAATTCCATGTCTCATATGTCTGTTTTCTTCATTTTTGGAGCAAGCGTTCCTAGGCACCCCGGCTCAAATTAAGGTGCCCCTTTTGTCCCTGACTCACTCTCCTGCTCAGTTCTGTGGTGGCTCCCGGGGCTCTGGGGACCGCCCCTAGCTTCCTTGACCCGTAATAGATCTTCCCTCCAACAGCCTCTCTTGCAAGTCCTGTATTGTTGGTTTGTTGCCCCTGCCCCCCTTTCCACTGCTCTCCATAGTCTGTTGTGCTTCCACGGCCCTTCCTGCCTGCTCAGTGTGGTTAAATTGTTGCCTTTGCACCCTCCTACCTGCCTTCAATTTTCAGAGTCCGTGCCCCTGGCCTCTGCCTCTCAACAGTATCCTAATGAACAACTAGATTGCTAACATTCTATATTTATTACAAAAGTGTGGAGCGCCTGACATCATCTTGATGTAATCAAAACTGTAATACCTAGAGCATTCCTTTAGAAATTACATATATGAGAGGGTCTTATTGGCATCAAAATTATGGTTGGTGCTCTAAAAGACTAAAATAAGGACATATTTTCTGAGTTTTCAAATAGCGACAAAGCACTTTTAAATTATTTGTTATCTTTATGTTTTTTTATCTAGTTGACAACTTGATTAAATGTTGCACTTAGGGGAGAGGATGTGGTGTTACTTCCAGAACTGCAGACTTTGCAACTGGGGAACCAGGTTGAAGTTTCTGCTTCAGCTCGACATTCTGTGATTCTGGTCAAATCACTTAGTCTCCCCATGTCTACAACCAAAATGAATTTGTTCTTGTGTGATGTAACCAATGCTCATGTAAAGCACTCCAATACCTGACAAGTCTGCACTATATAACACTGCAAAAACACAAAATAATAAGTGTTTTGCACACTTCTGTCATTGGGCTATATTTGGGCTATATCTGGGTGATTTTGGGCTACATTTGGGCTCTTTTGTCTCCGGTGGCCATCTTGGGAGATTTATTTGTTATGAAGTTTCCTAATTTCCTCATGTACTGCAGTCTCCTCAGTCGGAAATGCTTTCAGTTTTTTACTTTGATTCCATCATGAAGGTATTCAGATATGTCACACATTTGCCATGAATTCTGAATGTTAGCACTCTAGTTGCTCATTAGATCACTGTAGTAAAACTACTGCTCACCATTGAAGTCTGCTCCTGGTATTTAAAGTGCATGTTTCAGTCTGCATGTCAGAATTTTTTAATGAAATAGAAGAGGATTTGAGAAGTCACTCAAAATGTGCCCTCATTTTCTTTCTTCAGCATTAATCATAATTTCTATGGCAAAATGAACCCCCTCATTGTGTTCCTTTTTAAATTAAATGTTTTAAGTGTTACCAGTTTATTCCAATCAAGATGGCTTCAGGTGTGCCATACTTTTGTCATAATGAAGACAGTAAGTGCTCTAGTTGTTTTTAAGAACATTCTTGGACATTCTGTCATTGGGCTATACTTGGGCTACATCTGGGTGATATTTGGGCTACATTTGGGCTCTTTTGTCTCTGGTGGCCATCTTGGGAGACTTATTTGTTATGAAGTTTCCTAATTTCCTCATTTACTGCAGTCTCCTCAGTAGGAAATACTTTCAGTTTTTTACTTTGATTCCATCAAGAAGGCATTCAAATGTGTCACACATTTGCCATAAAATCAGAATGTTAGCACTCTTTTTGCTCATTAGATCACTGTAGTAAAGCTACTGCTCACCAGGGAAAACTGCTGCTGGTATTGAAAGTGCATGTTTCAGTCTGCATTCCAGGATTTGAGAAGTCACTCAAAATGTGCCCTAATTTTTCTTTATGCAGCACTAATCATACTTTTTATGGAAAAATGAACCACCTCATTTTGTTCCTTTTTAAATTAAATGTTTTAAGAGTTACCACTTTAATCCAAGCAAGATGGCTTCAGGTGTGCCATACATTTATCATAAGTAGGACGGTTAGCGCTCTAGTAGTTCTTTGGAACACTCTGGAACACAAAGGAATCAACTGACAGTCTCTGCCCTTGTTGGATGTACATGTTTTACTGAGAATGTCAGACTTCATTCTCACATGACTGAGAAAGATAATGTGAATTTACAGAAAATAAGCTCTCAGTTTAGCTTATAGATCACCTTCCAAACCTCTGTGGTAAAAGCATGAGAAAATATTTTTCTCTCAATCATGATATCCCAGCAGAAGGCTTTTTCACATGGTGAAATCACCTTAGAACATACCACAATTCCTAAAATGAGTATGGTACCATCAACAAATGATTTATAATGTAACTAAAGTCTTAAAATCTTCTATTAACTGCAATGCTTTTTAATGAGGTGCTATCATGTATATTGGTCCCAAGATGGCTGCCAACACTTCTTGGATGAAGTGCTGACAGCCAATCAGATCTCAGGATGAGATGTGTGGTTAGGCTCCGCCCACATATATATATTGATTTAAATGCTATTTTCTCAGGAACTATTGAACAGATTTACACCAGACCTACAAAAGGCACTTCCTTGACCTGAGGACTACCTCTCTGCCAAATTTCAAGTAACTCTGTTCAGCCGTTCGGGCTGTAGCTGTGTCTAAAGGTCCTATGGAAAAATGCATGGGAAAAACGCGTTTTGGGACCCCCCTTTTTTCTCAGCCCCCGCTTGACGAATCCCCCCGAGACTTTCAGGGTAGGAGCGGAGCGTAGCGCCCCACCTATTTTGAAAATTTCGCGAGGATTCATCGACCGGCGCCAAAGTTATTCCAAATAGAATGTTGCGGATTTCCTATGGAAACAGGGTCCTAACTATAACTATCTACTGGCGACCGCCAGTAGATAATATATATATATATATATATATATATATATATATATATATATATATATATATATATATTTTTGTAACATTTCAAGTCATTAATTAAGTAAACTCCATGATTTTTGACAAGCCTATACATGGTGCCAATGCTTGGTTCTGCCGTCCTATGTACATCTTGAAATATGTGCTAACCAAAGCTAATTATGGGTACATAATCGACCATTGTGCGTGTATGGTGGACAATTTTAAGCATGTATCCAGAAGCACCGGCGCGGCTGACCAGAAGTCCAGCACGTTAATCCCTATTCAAATTAAATTCAAAGTTCTGTGCAAAACCCCTCCGGAACCCGCCGCAATGTTGTTCCACTGACATCCAGAGCCAAGCAATTTTTCAAAAATGAGGGTGCACCAGAGAGGAAGTCAAGGCCATCAGAGTAAGTCCATGCAGTTTTTTTTTATTCTTCAAATATAATCAAAATTGGACATCAGCCAACGCGTTTCGTTCCATACAATGGAACTTCGTCAGGGCAGTCAAGTACGCAAATTATGATCCAAAAGATCTCCAACATTCAAAGCAAACTGGATCAGTTTGAGCAATGCGATTTCCAATCAACCATAGCACTCAATCAAAAATCACCCAATTTTTTTTTTTAGAAAGACGCCAATCACTGGCAAGCCAAGTCTACTGTTCGATGAAAGTAGTGGTCACACAGTCTTAGGTCCAGTATAGTCACATCCAGCCCTGATACTCTGGAGAGCTTGTTCAGTCATCTGGCAAATCCGCCCGAATACGATCCAAACCGTATCGTATTTGGGTAGATTTATATTAGTATACGTAAGCCGTGGGGTATTCTACCTACATCTATGTATCTTTTGTAGGGACCGCGGCTCCCACCACTTGCTCTGTTCCATTTTCATCTTTTTTGAAAAGTTTTTAAATTTATCCTTTACTGTATTCATTTGACTTGTTGGTGCTGTGTTGCTTGTAATTGCACTAGTTGTCACTGTAGGGCACTCGCTAAACATTAAAGCGCTGCCGCCTCTCAATCTCGTGCCGTGTCAGCTAACATAGTTTGTATTTGTAGAACTGTTGTCGGAGTTTGGCCGCCAATGAATATGGTTACCGTTGGCTCCCTTCCTGCACACCTTTCCTCCCCCACAATGCCATATTACACCTAACTGGCTCGTAGCTCCGTACGTCCGGGTCCTCCGACTCAGCCCAACCCGCTACGGTCAGGGTTTCCGGTGCTCACAGGCTCAGGGGGGTCGGACGCAACTATTCCTTCTGGATTACTCTACGCTCCAGGTTGCCCCAGAACCAAGCGTCTCGCTTCGTGCGTTGTCCAAGTTGGAAGGGGGGGGGGGCTATGTGTGTGTGTGTGTGTGTGTGTATGTATATATATATATATATATATATATATATATATATATATATAGTGTTTTCCCGACCCCACTCATAGGAACATTTCTCTTCATTTCACAATTTTATTGCGTTTCATTTAGACCTCAACTGAGGTCAACAAATACATGATTAGAAAATGATAAAACAGTTGTGTTATTAAAATAGTTAAAAAAAAAAATAAAAACGTCTACATTTCTCTCCATGTTTTGGTTGTTCCTTGTCTGGCATTTTTTATTTTGTGCTCCAGGTTTTTTTAGCCTGGACACAGTAAAAATGATTCTGTTTTATTGTATATTTTAATAGTTAAATACTTTCCAAAATGGGTGTCTGGCACCAATGGGACCACTATTGTAGAATTAAACTCAAACCTAGAATGGCATCAGATTTGGTAGAAAAGGGACATCAGACAATGTGACGGCCATCTTGAAATTCTATTCCTTCTGTTAAATAAAAAATAGTGTAACATTTCAAGATGGCTGTTAACTTTGCTTTGAGGTGCAATATGATGCCATCAGTGCCTCAGTAACTGAGGATACGTCCAGTATCAGCAGTTCAGAGGAGGTTGAATGCGGCTGCAGGGAGATGCATTGTCTGTTCTGCTTCACAGGAACACAGCTGGACTGGCAGAGCACCTTCAGGCCCACTTCGAAGGGTCCAGGACTGGGGTGGCACCACTGGGAAATAGGACTCGCAACACACAGTCTAGGTGCTGGGTTCGAGGTGGTTGGAGCCTTTTCTGTCCCCTAGACTCTGATCAGGCCAAATATCCCTAGTAACTCTAGTGATCCTGGGTTCAAGAAGCAGTTTCAGTCCTCTCTGCAGCAGAGCAACAGAGTAGCAGTACGTCTTGCAGAGCTGCACGGCAGTCCTTCCACAGGTCCATAGTTGTACTGAATAATGTGGTCTGAGAGTCCAGTATTTATACCAGGTGCCCACTTTTTTTTTTGATAAACAAGTTTTATTACGTTTTGTAAAAACACGATAAGAAACATTGAGTCTGACAAACCACCACTGTACAAGCGCACAGTGAGACCATTCCCCACCCGTCCCCACCCAAAGCCCCACCTCCCGCCCCTACCCCCCAACACACCCAATCAAAATACATTGCCCAACCACTTCCCCCCCCCCATACTCTACGATATTTCTTGGGGCAGCCCCTCGCCTGGTAGAGAGTCCGTTCCTGGGCCGCACACCAGTCTACACCAGCACTCCATTTGGCCAAGGTAGGCGGTTGTGAGTGCTTCCACGCCGCTGCAATATCCCGTTTGGCCACCATGAACGCAGTCATAAGGAACAGCTTCTCTGCGCGGGTACCCTGTAGACCGTCAGTGATGCCCAGCAGGGCGTGTCTAGGATTGTGTGGCACTTCCCAGCCCAGCACCTCCGTGAGATCAGTCTCTATGCCCCTCCAGTAATCCCCAAGATCCGGACAGGACCACACCATATGGATGAAGTCGGCCGGGTCAAAACCGCAGCGGGGGCAGGAGGCGTCAGCTGAGAGGCCCGCACGGCGTAGACGCGCCGGTGTGAGGTATGCCGTGTGGAGATAGTATATTTGAATCAGCCGTAGCTTGGCTGAGGCAGTCACCAGCCGGGGGGCCATAAGGGCGTCCCGCCAGTCCACCTCGTCCAGGGGTCCCACTACCCCTCCCATCTTCCCCTCAAGCCGTCCTGGACCGCGGGGGTATTGTTAATAAGAGACCGGTGTATACGGGAAATACCCCCCCTCCCTAGGTTACCCAGCAGGACCTGAGCTTCCGGGGGACTATGGTCCGGCAACTGAACATCCGGAGGAGTGTAGGTGCGTATGGCGTGGCGCAGCTGGAGGTACTTGTAAAATTGTGATGAGTGTAGGGAGAAGCGCGCCTGCAGCTCCGCGTCGGAGCTCATGCCCCCCCCCCCGCCAGACGTCCCCCATCTGGGAGATGCCGAGCAGGTCCCATGATCGAAAACCCTCCAGGGCAGCAACGTCCCGCAACCACGTCCCGTGCCAAAGGGGAGTGGCGCGAGTCAGCCGCCCGGTCCACCGGGTGTGACGGAGCGCAGCTCGCCAGGCCAAAAAGATCGCTCTAGTGATGCCGGGGCAGGAAGCGGGGATGGGAGCACCATACAGACGATCCAAAATGCAGGGGAAACCCAAGGCAGTTAGTTCCACCCTGTAGGCCGGGTCGGACCATCCCCCTCCGAACCAATCATGAATGACGAGGAGGCGAGTGGCCAAATAGTAGAGGTAGAGATTGGTCATACCGAGCCCTCCATCGAAGGTGGGCAGGCGACACGTAGAGAGGGCCAGCCGTGGTCTCCCACCACCCCAGAGAAATCGAGTCGCCAGCCCATCCATCTCGCGGAACCAAGGCCGTGGAAAGGACACGGGGGTGTTTTGTAGTACGTAAAGGAACCGGGGGAGGATCATCATTTTGTAGAGTGCCACCCTCCCCAGCGGGTTGAGCGGGAGCGAGTGCCAGCGCGCTAGATCAGCCTTGGCCTTCTTGACTAGGGGGGCCACATTAAGGGCCCAGCTCATCTCTGGGAGAAGGGAGATCCAAATACCCAGGTATTTGAAAGACAGCCGGCGGAGGGGAATCCTGTCCTGCCAGTAAAAGCATTCCCGGGAGGGGTGCAGAGGTACTAGGACCGACTTGTGTGGGTTCAAATAGAGGCCAGACGCACGGCCGAAAAGGCCCAAGAGATGGAGCGCACGGGGACCAGATTGTGCTGGGTCGCTAAGGTACAACAATACGTCGTCCGCATAAAGGGCTATTTTGTCGGGCACAAGGTCCGGCCACTCCCAGCCCCGAAGAAGAGGATCCACGCGGACCAGGGCAGCAACGGGTTCCATAGCAAGGGCAAAGAGGAGGGGCGACAGTGGGCACCCCTGCCGTGTCCCCCGGCCGATCCAAAACGGCCGCGACAACGCCCGATTAACTAGCACTCTAGCACGAGGAAGTGCGTAAAGGACCCGCACCATTCCGACAAACTTGGGGCCGAAACCCATATGAGCCAGGACTTCGAATAGATAGGGCCACCCAACCGAGTCAAAAGCCTTCTCGAAGTCGGCGAGTAGGAGCGTGAGATATGGGGATATGCGGTGGCGGTGAGCCAGAGCCACATGAAGGCGACGCAGGCAGTGGCGAGTACCCCGATCCGGCATGAAGCCACATTGGTCTGGATGGACCAGGTGTGACAAGAAGGGCCGAAGCCTCTGTGCCAGGACCACCGCGTAGATTTTGATATCCGTATTAATGAGGGAGATCAGCCGGTAGGCCGACCTATCACAAGAGGGTGGTGTGGACTTGGGCAAAACCACAATCGTGGCCATGTCGGCCTCTGGGCGGAAGGAGCCGCGTTTAACCGCCTCAGCATACAGGGCACTCAACCGAGGGGTCAGAAGGTCTTTGTAGGCGGCATAAAATTCCTGAGGGAATTCATTCGGTCCCGGGGTCTTTCCTGCGGATGTGCGCCCTATCGCCTCCCCAATCTCCTCTAGAGAGATGGGGACCTCCAGACTCTCCCAGTCACTGGATCGAAGACAAGGAAGCTTTAAATTATGAGCTGCAAGTAGCGAAACCAGGGACAATTCCGGCGCCCGGGCTCGGTACAACTGTGCGTAGTGTTGAGCAAAGGCGTTTGCCATGGCCTCGGAGGAGGACTGAAGCTGGCCCTCCGAGTCGGTGACCGCCGGGATAATGCGCGACGCCACCGAGTATGTAACCAGCCAGTGTAGCAGAGCACCATTCTTATCACCCCACCCGTAGAACCATGCCACCGAGGACTGCCAGAGGAGTTTAGCCGCATCTAGCGACCGCTGGCGAATCTCCTCCCGCAAAAGCCGCAGCTGTCCATCTACAGCCGGATCTCCATCCGCGGGTAGCGATTGCTCCAGACGCAACGCCCGGGCCTCGCAGGCAGTGAGTTGCTGGAGCTGCGTCTGACAGTGGCGCACCACCAGCGCCTTTGCGGCCCCCCTAACGGTGGCCTTACCCGCCTCCCAGAGGGTCCCCGCCGATGAGACTGACCCATCGTTGTCGCCAAAGTACTGCGCCAACGCGGATCCCATCCCCCTGCAGAGCTTCTGATCCCGAAGAAACCAGGCGTTGAAGCGCCACATCTGACGGGCCCCCTGGGGCGGGGAACCCAGCCCCAGGAGGACAGGCGAGTGATCGGATATCCCTCTAGGAAGGATTTGGACGTATTGGATGCCTGCACATTCGGTGGAAGGGACAAAGATAGCGTCGATCCGTGCGTGAGTGTGATGGGCGGCTGAGGTGTGGGTGTATTGCCGTGTGTGCGGGTGCCAGATACGCCAAGCGTCGCATAAGCCCTGAGCTTCTGCCCACCCCACCAGCTGCTTAGCCCGCGCAGCGCGGGACGTCGATACCAGACCAGAGGAGTCCAGTTGCGGGGCGGAGACAGCGTTAAAATCCCCACCCACAACAACTGCACCCGGTGGGAGATCAGCCAACATAGATGCGGCCTGGGATAGTGCCTGGGACAACTCGATGGGCGGCGCGTAGAGTGACAGGAAGTTGAGCGGCCGACCCTCCAGCGTACCGCTGACGGCGATCCCCATCCCCTGGGGGTCTCGGATCACCCGGGTAAAGACAAAGGGGACGGAGCGGCGCAGCAGGATGGCGACTCCCCGAGATCCGCGAGAGAATTCCGAGTGCCACACCCGGTCGTACCCATACCTGGCCAAGAAGGGACACCTCTCACCCAGCAGGTGGGTCTCCTGGAGAAGGAGGACATCGACCTCGGTGCGCTGGGCATACTTAAGGACTGCAGTGCGCTTGAGTCTGTCCAATAAGCCATTCACATTCCATGACCGAATGCGTGCACGAGCCTTGGCGGTGAGATCACCCATGGGAATGATGAGAGCAGAGCACGTTAATGATGGGATGGCCGTGAGAGGCCAGGACCATGGGTCCCACACCGGGGAGGAGCATTGGACCGCGTATGAGGGCGAGCGGCAGTGGGGCCCGGGCAGGTGAGTGTGTGGAGAGGCACGGCGATGCACTGAGTGTGGTGTAGTAGAAGACGTTCAAAGAAAAACAAATCCAACCCAAACAAAACATTCCCCCAGAAAGAAACAACCAACAGGCCCCCAACCCCAGGCCCCCACCCCCCACCCTACACTTCGAAAACGGAAGCATCTGTCGCCCGAACAAACCCAACAGGTACAAGACCCCAAGCTTAGATGCTCGGGTATAAAGAGCGTAGTGGACCCCTCCGGAACTACGGATTTCAGTGATACGTCCTAGGTAGTGGCGAGAAAGCTTAAGAGTGCAGTCACCTTCTCCCCGCCCTCGAACAGGGCCACTTCCCCCCCCCCCCCCCCCGTGGATACCCGGGGCGGACCACACATCACAGGGCAGGACTGCGGGAGAGGTCAGACTGTACGGTGAGAGGGGCAGGGGATCCCCCCGGCCTGGGTGACAAGCAACGCCGGGGTCCCCCAGCCGCCTGAGACGATGCGCCAGAGGAGGCCGACGAGTCCCTCACACGTCTCTCAGAAGCGTTGGCAGACCGGGTCCGGATCGTCACCACTCCTCGGTGCAGCCGGGACTGCGTGCGTTTCCTGCGCCGTGGTCGTCTGGTTGCAGGTGCTTCTCGGCCCCGGGACCCCGCAGTGGATGACACCCCCGCGGGTGGGCGCAGAGGCCGCTCCTCAGTGAGCCAAGTCCAGGCCGCTCGAGGGGTGTCAAAGAACAGTGTCTTGTCCTGGAATACAACACGAAGGCGGGCCGGGAACTGGAGCTGGTACTGAAGACCCAGGGAGCGCATCTTTTGCTTCACCTCCGTGTAGGAGCGGCGCTGCTCCTGGACCTCCCGGCTGTAGTCCGGAAAAACCATAATGGTGTGGTTGTTAAAAGTCAAAGTCCCACGCACTCGTGCCTCCCGCAGGATAGCGTCTCTGTCCCTAAAGTTGAGGATCCGTAGGATAAACTGGCGCGGGGGAGCCCCCACGGGGGGTTTGGCCGCTAGTGACCGGTGCGCCCTCCACCACGAACCAGGTCGACAGCCCGGCCTCCGGCATCCAGGACTTGAACCACTGCTCAAGGATATCATCGGCACGGCCAGACTCCACTCCCTCCGGAAAACCCACCAGGCGAAGGTTGTTGCGACGGGCGCGGTTTTCGGCATCCTCTGCCCGCCTGTGCAGTTCCTTGGAGTGGGTTGTGAGCTCCCGGACCTGATCCTGCAGCAAGTGAATGTCGTCCTCCGCCGTAGAGATCCGGGACTCCGCCTCCGTAATGCGGGCTGTGGCGTTGCGGAGATCCTGCCGTAAAAGCGCAACATCAACCTTCACCTCCCCAACCATCCCCTCCAGGGAGGTGCGGGAGGCATCAAGGGCCTGGAGGATGACAGCCAGGTCCTTGTTTGGGGCCGGAGCCCCCACCCCCCCCCCGCCCGGAGGGTCCGAGCTGGCGAATTGATCGATCCACGTCTGATGCGACGTGCCCGGCAACTTGGGGCCCCTCTCCTTGCCCATGGCGGACCGATGGAGCACAGGCCGGACCCGAGGGCAGGCCCGGAGTGCCGGCAGCCCCCCGCACCAGGCTAAAGAGGGGGGGAGGGCGATGGGAAAGAAAGAGCAAGGGCGCCACCCGGCCACTCCGTTGGATCCGGACCAGGGCCACCAGCCAGACTATCCACCCGCACTGGTGCCCAACGGTGAATTGTGGGGGGGGGCCACCGGGACGCCGGTGTGATCAAGGCAGCAGGAGGGTCCAGGGCCGACAGCCCAACCCCCCCAGGTCCGGGGGCAAGATGCGGCTCCGGAGAGGGCACGGCGGGGGGACCCCTCTCCGCCAGCAATGTGTCAGAGTTGGGGGTGCAGGTCCTCAGGGGGGCCACCACTGCAGTCTGCGCTGGTCTATGTCAAGTGCACAGTGTTGTCTCTAGCACGGCAACCGCCCACACCCCCCCCCGGGTCTCCCCACCAGGGGTCCGCCAGGGGAGAGTAGCGGGGGGTGGGGGGGCCAGGAGGAGCCGTCCCACGCAGGCTGCGGCTCCTGCTCCGGGCCGATCTGCCCGCCGACGAGGGCCTCGCCACCCCCGGACAGCGCCCTTCAAGCTTCGCCTCCCCCAGCTCACCTCGGAAGCAGATCAACGAGGGCCCGGATCCCAGCTCCTCCGGTCACGGGGCAGCCGCCAGGTGTTCTTCGCCTACGCCACCTCCAGATGCAGCCAGCCAGGGACTCGCCAGGAGAGCACGGCGGGGCGGTCAGGGCAGCGCCGAGCCAAACATCCGGGTGGAGTGGGGACAGGCAGCGACACAGGCCCCCGGGCGGCCCCGGGCCGTCGAGGCTAAAGCGGGTCGATCTACCTGCCGACCGGAGCCTCACCACCGCCAGGCAGGTGCCAGTAAGTAGCAGCACGGGCAGAGCGTCTGCCCTCTGGGTACGCGGCAGCCGGTGGGGATCGCGTGGCCCTCTCCCCTCGTGGTGCGCCGGGGCCTCCCTTAGCGGATGGAGCCGCACAGAGAGCCGGAGGGATTCAGCCCACGCGCCGGCGCGGGCCGCGGGCCGCCTAACTTGGCTTCAAAGGCACCAAGGCAGGCCAAACTCGCTCCGAGGCTCGGGCATCGGTGTCTCCACACTCGCCGGGCAGTAGATCCAGCCTAGGACAGCATCTACGGGTGTGAGCCGACTACGAGGGGTCCGGCAGCCAGGAGCCTCACACCGTTGCGGCCATCTTGGCCAGCGCCACCTAGCGCTCTCACCAGGTGCCTACTTTGAAGTAAGATAAGGATATGGCGGTTTCCAGCCCCTGAGGTGTCAGTAGCTTACTCCTGCCCAGTCCTGGCTCCAGCTTGGCTGGGGACACAAAATACTAGGTTCAAACACTTTGTGAGTGTGCTTAGGTAGATCCTTGGTGATGGGCAAGGGTGGTAGGTGATGGCTTCTCCCCCTCATCAAGTCCGAGATGACCGATCCTACCACCATGTTTTCCTCCTTTGCCTCACAGTCTGGAAGCAATGCACAATGACCAACTGCCGGTTACACCTGGTCCGGTCATCCAGGTGCAGACACCACAGTAGTTGGGACAAGAAAATTAAATTGCAACTTTTTATTAGGGGCATTTTCAAAATTGCAACCTAAAATCCTATTTTACCATTAAAGGCGGTTTTAAATTACAATTCTTTTGACACAAAACTCTACATGCCTACCTGCTCCCAATTGAAAGCTATCACTTATTAAATGTGATAAGGGAATAATTTGTCTTCCTATGGGAGAGGTACGCTCTGCAGTAGTGAAAATCAAATTTGGGAGTTTTTCACTTCCAGGACATATGAAACTTCAAAGAACACGTCAAAGGATTTAAATATACTGCACCCTGCCCTATGCGCTATTTAGGGCCTACCTTAGGGGAGTCTAAAACTGCACTCACCGGCTGGAATGGCAGGCTGGAGACTTGCTTAGAAAGGGCTACTTCAGTGGGCGTGACAATTAGTACTGCAGGCCCACTAGTAGCGTTAAATTTACATGCCTTGGGTACATGCAGCACCCCTTTATTAGGTTCCTTACAAGTAAATTAAATGTTTATTGGGTGCAAGCCAATTCCACTATATTTTAGGGAGCAAGCACACTCACTGTAGTTCTGGTTAACAGTGTCAATGTGCACAGAATCCTATAAGCTAACAAAACGGGTTCAGAAAACAGGAGGATAAAGGCAAAAAGTCTAGGGAAGACCTTGCAGAAAGGGTTAAGTCCAGCAGGGAAGAAGCAAAAAACATGGAATGGAGTAGGAATCCTCCATCCTTTTTGTATGGTCTACTACAGCAGCTCTGTGTGCGATTGGCACACTAAAAAAATGGAAATGCATAACCCCATTGGTTTTCATGTGATCAACTGGGCACATTTTGTGCGCATGTTGGTACATTACTTTTTAGTCGAACATGTTACAGCTCCATTTTGGATTTACTTTGTATACTATACGGGCCAGTTATGTAGTGTTTTTTTTTAACACACTTAACAAAAAATAATTTGATCAGATTTGAGTTAAATTGTTACCCTTTGTCAGTAATGCCTATATATGGTATTCAGCCAAAGGTTGGAGCAGCCTCCCTGTTTCTGCATAGACCAGCTTGATCAAGTTTAGATAGAAAAGACCTAAAATACTCGACCTTTTTATTAATTGATTTATCCCTTTTTTGCCTGTCATTAATTTCCCCCACAATTTGTTCTTGTATATAAAATGCCTTTATTATCTTGCATTTGTGTGCTACCTAAGCAAAAGTAAGGCTGTCATGTGAAGCATTCAGCTGGTGTACGTAGAGCAATTGCAGACAGTAAAACCAAGGGGCTGGGGATGGGGCATTTGTAAGTAGACTGCAGTATGTGGAGGTCTTAGCTCGGTCTTATAATATTGCTAAAAGTGAATGGACTTAACTTTTTACTTTTCGTGGAGGACTACTTAGCAGCAGTAGAGGATTACTTTCCATCTGTATAGCACTACCTTCTGTGCTTCACCCAGGAATGTGCTAGTAACGTAACGATGCAACTTCTATTCATAATTCCACATGCCTTTCTCTGATTTGTTTGTGCAGCTTTGGCAAAGTTGGCGGCCTGTGGATAGAATCTGGATTTGTGTCATCTGGATGTCTGCAGTGTTAATGTAGGTGGGACATGCCCAATGAGATCTTTTGCACTGATCAAACTGGTGATATTGAGTTTATAGAGGACCCAGTGAAACCTAAACATGGGACTAAAGGTAAATCGAGAATAGAGGACTCCATGTGTTAAATGGTAGCGGCAGTTTCAGTCAATAACCTTTCAAGTATTGCCCAGCGGTAATCGCCTCTTATACCATTCGATGATTAACAAACAAAAGAGGCAGGCGCCGGAGACTGGAAGGCAGGAAACAAAGTTTTATTCCGTCGGAGCAGAACACGTCAGATCGGACAGCAAGGTATCGTCTCGAGGTGCTCTAACCGCATCTCTGAGGCCTGGCCTCTTATACACAAGTTTATTGCTTTATTACACGTTTATGGTACATGGCACATTCTTGAGATTGCTTTGATACATGAAAGAACATCCTCGGAATCCCCACTTCAAGCTCGTTCCCACACATATCTACAGCAGAAGTCCCCACCCTACCCACAGTAGGAGATGGCTATCGCACAGCTGGACATTCCGCCAATTCCCGGGGGTGTGTGCGACTGGTCCGGTCTCAGGGGGTGGGGGCCTTGATCTACTGTAATCCCTTTGATGTGAGGTGTTTTCCCTTACAGTAGGGGCAATAAACTGCATCCGCAGGGCTAGGTGATGGCCTGGGATCGGTTCGGACAATCGGGCGCAGAGGAAGGGGGTTATCAAAAGGATGTATGACCATGTATGGGATGAAAGGAGGTGTTGGTCAGGCGCAGGATGTGGTTCCATGGCAGGGTCGCGCAGAAGGAGAGGGTTTATGGCCCACGTATGAGAGAGCGGGGCGGTCAGCGCGCGGGGGGGGATGTTCGCAGCACCAGAGGGACGCGCTGGCGATCGGCAATGAGCGGGGAGAGGGGCCATGGTGCCTAAAATGGCCGCCGTGTGTTTCTGCGTGCGGCGCTGGGGAGAGACAAGATGGCGCAGATAATGTTCAGTTACGAACTAAATTTCCACAGTCCTCCCTTTTAACATATCTCGCCAGCTTGTTTAGCTCGGATCTATCCCCATGATACCACGTACTTCTACTTCATACATGGCTTTCATTCGTTCTGCTTCAAAGTTCAGAGTTTTAGGACAGACGGAGATAATCTGACACAATTGTACATAATTACATGTAGTTGATGTGATAGGCGAGGAGGTAGCGCATACAAAATTACATCAGCTGCGTCATATGTCAGACCCGGAGATAGGAGGAGGGAAGCTCGCTTGAACACAAATATGATACCGTAAAAATGTTCTGGCAAAACAAGGAAGATTACGTACATTACTTAAGGCCTAGACTTCGTGTGGATCAAACTAGACAGCATAGTCATGTTCACGGCTGATGTTATACAATTGTCATTATACAAAGTTAATGTTTCTTAACTATCAGTGTACAGTTGGGAGTGACCGATGTAATATCTTGAAGACTCGATTGGAAGATAGTCAATACGAAAGTGGTTGGGAGAGGAATTCAACTCAACAAGAGTTGTAGTCGGATGGGGGGGGGGGCAATGTCCAAAAGGGGGTTCTTCTTTCCAGTGTCCTATTACCGCGAGCCATCACTGGTAAGCTCTCATTGTTCTTCTTCTTTCGTTGGCACTGTTGAGCACCGGCGGTGAAGCTAAGGTCCAGCTCAAATCCAGGTTTTCACGTTGCAGGGTGTGACCATTCTTTGCTCTTGGATCACAGTCCTGTTTTGTCCTGTTCCCTAACTGATCTTATCATAGGTACCTTGAGACGGGGTACCCGCATTTCGTTCATCTTTTGTCAAGTTAAGTTCAAAATCCCATATGGAAAGGGGGGGAATAGGGGCGTGCTTTGGGAGGCCGAGGGAAGAGGGGGTGGAGTGGGATCGGATCAAAAAGCGGACCAAGGAGAGCAGAATCTTTTAGCACTGAGCCCATCAATCGGGCTCGACTGGCTGGGACTTCAGGCACGAGCTGATCAGTCAGCAGGGGGGCTTCGGGATAGCCCTTCTTTCTATCACTTTCCATGCTGAGAATGGTGCCTCGTCCCGCATCTTTTTGCTCCGTGGCTCCCCCTTGGTCGGGGCCATAGATGTTCCATGATCCGCAGCCAGGCTGTGCGTCACGTCCGATCCCTCTCCTCCGATGACCACATGTTATCTTTGAATGATTACAAGAAACAAAATCTTAGAGAACTGGTAGGGAAGACGTTTACACACTTCATTCTCTCTCCCAACCCCAAGTAGTCGGGGAAACGTTTATCGGTCACTCTATGGTGGATGTCTATTAACTCTTGCGTCGGTGTATGCTACTAACTCATTAATCATTGCTGTGGTGCAGGTTTGCGAGTGTTCCTGCAAATTTCCATCATCAGGTCTGCTAGGTGTTGATTCCTGTACCTTATAAACGTGGCAAGAAGTCTGACTTCTATCAACTTCCTGGTCTATCAAAATTCGAACCGGCTTCTCCGGTAGAGCTCACAAATATCTGTTTCGGGGAGGAACACAAGCTAAACATTCTTCTTGCTGGAGACAATAGTAAACCTTTATCAGTTTTAGGCGATATATCTTTAAAAACAAGGTCATCAGCTGTATTGCTTAAAATATCCAGCGACCGCTAGTACAGAACTGGGACTATTCTGGAAGGACGGGGTGCTTAGACGCTCTATTTCTGTGCAATGGACGGGGCGATTCCGAGCGATGGAGGTGGAGTCGTTAGAGCCCTAAAACAACAAAAACCACTGACATATAGTTCCCGTTATAAGGGCCAGATTGGGAGACATCAGTCGTCTTACCTGTCCTTTCTTTCTCAGCCAATTAAGTTCCATCATTTTACAGAAAGGAGAGGTAGTAGTGTGGCAAAATACGGTCGTTTTGCTTCTGTCAATTTGTTCGAACACTGTCGTGTTTAGGCCAATTATACATATACTGACGAGGTATAGTGTCGTCATCTATTCAAAAAGAGGGCAAGGGAGCCTTCAGCGAGGGATAGAGAGAGTGCGTGAGTGAGAGAGAGAGAGACGTGCGCATCAAGTAGGTTATTTGGTACATGTACGACATAAAACGAGAGAGAGAGAGACAAACGTGTACGATAATAGGCTACTTGGTGTACACACAACATAGAGCAGCACGGGTCAGTTTTACATACAAAAACACAAGCTGGGGGAAGACATAAATTCGACGTTCACGTACACACAAATACCGGATAGGGTGTAACAGTACATACATCAAGCACAGAAACCTAAGACGAAGACAGAGTTATTTTGGGTAAGGTGACCTTTCCTTTCCTTTTTCTACGCGTGCTGCGTATTTTCAGTATTTTCCGTAATTCATTTTTTTTTGGGGGGGGGGGGGGGGTCGGACTTTTTACTCCCCTCCCTTTCTGGGCAATTTTGTTGGAGGCCTCATTCTAAAAAAATACTTACCCCTCTTTCTCCGGTCGGACATTAGTCCAGTCGTGTTTATACTCACGGTGGAGCCTTCCAACCCCTGGGCAGGCGGTGATCCAAACTGAGGCAGAGGAGGGGTATCGGTCGGACGTTCAATGGTACAACTCTTATTTTCTAAGTGGATGGCAGAAGAAGTGGTGAATCTAAAACATGCCAGTATCCCTAACTTCTGGGCTGAGGGGGGGGGGTTTGGATGAACCCCGACCTGGGGTATTCTTAACTCCTCTTATTTAGTCAGCACACAAATCGACTCACTGGTGGTACATTTGGGTTATCAGTTGGAGTCGGGTTCGTCGTACTGAAATGACCCTTCAAGTTTCCGGTGTAAGTCACCCTCCAATTTACTAGCTTCCGGGAGAGGAAGAGTCGTTTCTTCAAACGAGGAGTTACCATGTTCGGGCCTATTTTCCCATCCTCTTGATCAATAGACAAGCATTTCAGCCATACAAAGACGTTCTCTCCAGCGACCCAGGCATATGCAATACATACACATTCATACCGTATAATCGGGGCACGTACGCACAGTCATACCATACAGTTTTTTTTTTTTTCACGTTCCCAGTGACGGTCTGCACTCCACGCACCATCTCACAGCGCTTGTCTATGTCTTTCCTTACATGGAGCACGGTGCGGTCCATGTCCATTCCATTCTTCAGTCGGAGCTCCGATGTAACCTACAGAGAAGAAAAGAAGGGGGGGCAGGATTCAAAGCACATCAGCGCGCATGAACACGAAAAAGTTCTACTTACCACGTACCAGACTAGCTGTAGGAACGTATAATACCACAGATCTTGACTATCCTTTTCGCATTTTTTTTTCTGTGTACTATATTCTTCCTTTCTACTATACCAAAAATGCTTCATTTTATTTGTCCCTAAATTCGAGTTCCCTCTTCGTGCATTTGTTTCTCAATTAGTTGTATATTATGGGACAAAATACCATACCTTACATTCGGCAGATACCTTAAGCTACAGTCAACCATTTTCTAACAACTCTGGAAAAAGATAAGTGTGATGGATACAAATTTTTCATCAATCCAAAATTCAGGCAAAGGGTCTGCATTATCTGTTTTCTATTGTTTGGGAATGACAGCCATTATTCAAAACCTTACCAACCTAGGCGATTGTTATGACGCTGATTCCATAATTCCTTCGAAAACCCTTTATTGTGAAAATGTCAGTATACAAATACGGGCCTACAACCGTATAGGCCGGCCACGGTGCAAGAGGCGTCGAGTATCATGAGCAACACTACCTTAACGCAAAAATAAAAATAATCAATAATGAGAAGACCAGCATCAATAAGGTTGTTCGTATGCCCAGTCAGTACCCTCCCCGTCCCCCGCCCGCCATGTGCAAAAAGACGTATACATATCCCTTAACATCAATGTCAAGTAACCGGAACGTCATAAGGAGTTGTAGGCCCCTCCTACATCGGCGCCATTTTGGGGCGAGGTCGGGTGAGTCCAGAGTACAGTCTAAATGTTTCCACTAACTAGCGGACGGACCAGAATCCCTTTCGGCAGTTCGAAAATTTTCATTAACGCCAGCAGAAAGAACAGACAGCATGAACCGTGACTCGAAGGTGGGGAAAGCAAAGTTTCTTTTTTTTTTTTTACCGGGTCATGCTGAGGTTCCACCGGAACTGATTCGAGTTGGTAGTCTACAGTCTCTCCTGGTAATTCAAACAGAAGCTGGCGTCAGCATGAGGGCACCATCTCGCAGCAGCGCCGTCGTCCTTTCGGAGAGCGGGACAGCAGGCGTGTCTCTCTGCCGACGCACTGAATCAGTCTCTCTCATGGCACCAAATGGGGGCAAGGTGGCTGCTGCCCGGGGTAAAGACAAGTTAATGTGGAATGATCGAGCGATAGTGGCGGTTGCCCCCACCGGAAGTCCGCGGGAGTCGAGGGCCAATGACCCCCGTAGAATCTGCAAAGCTGAGAGGACGTTTTCAAGGGTGGGGCCCATGCCCGAGCAGGCAAGCTTCCGAGTTCCAAGGTAGCCCAGAGCCATCTTAGTGGACCAGGCCCGAATCCGAAGAGCCGGCCGCCATTTTGAGAGTCCTGTGGCAGCAGCAGTTCTTCACCACGGCCACCGGAGTGGGTCCCCCGACCGACCAACCAACTGCGGGGGACCACTTCTTGGGTGGAACGCTAATGGAAACTTGGTGCAGAAAGGAACCTCCGCCTGGGTGGTCGTCCGGCAGGTGAAACGTTAATGGCTGTCCTGCTGCAGCTGGCCGGCGAGTGAAACGCTAAGGGGTGCTCTACCAGCTGGTCGGCGAGTGAAACGATAAGGGGTGCCCTACTGCAACTGAGGAGCCTCCACCTGGGGAGGCGGGGGAGGCCCGTTCGCGTCGCCTCCCCCCCCAGGGCACCCCACGCCGTCTTTCGGCGCAGCATTGTAGGATGGCCTAGGCCAGCACAACAACTTGCTGGACACCACCTCGGTGCCGTCCGGATCTCGGCGCGTCGTGTTGCCTCCGGCCTATTCGCACAACAGTCCGCCACTGATGCCGCCTCACAGGCCGATGGATTTTGTAGGCGTGTTTATAGCCCAAAGCCTACTAAAAGACAGACTAAAGCAGCCCAATGTTGCTACTCCGAGGAAGGAGGGACTGGGACTGTGTCACGTGGACGGTGAATGCTTTGGGATGGATGTTGCAGCAGGCTGCCATGTAAATAGTTTGTTGAAAAAGAGTGTTTTAACATGTTTACCCTGTTGGAGTGTTGCATATACCTACAAGTTTTTAAAGCGTTTTAATCATACTACTTTGTTGGAGTGTTGTATATACCTACAAGTTTTTAAAGCGTTTCAATCATACTACTTTGTTGGAGTGTTGTACATATTTGTAATCTGGCAACGAGCACAAAGATGTTACTGCATAACCAGAAAAAGACATAGCCCAATTGTGCGCGATCTAGCCCAGTTCGGCGACGCCGATGGTGGGTATCAGCAGACTTCCATTTGTGTAGGGTTTTGTCGTTTTATTGGGCGGGGTGGGTGGTAGGGCAGACATGCTTAGGCAGCGAGAGCGACGGAGCCGAGCTACCTCGTGGCCCTCTCGACCGTGAGCTTGGCTCCTTCCCCTAGTTTCATATTTTCCGCAAAAGGCTATTTCTTAGTGTTTATTTTTGCAGGGTCAAAAGGATCCCACCAGTGGCCTACTGGTTTTCGGAGTCCTTCTTTGTATATTTATGCCATAATTTGCTATAAGCTACAGCGACTAGTCCATATTTAGTAAACATGTCCTTATTAGGGGTGCCTTCCAGTGGAGCCGGATGGTTCATCTCTAATAAGCGGTCCGGGCAGAACCAAAAGAACCAATTACCAATCAGTGGGGAGAAGATAGGCATGACGGGTTACAACGGGGACAAAAGTCAGCACTACCTATCTTTTCACTGCTTGCAAAGACTAGACAGAATATCTCTATTCCACGTTATTTGTAAGCAGAGAATACCTCCAAAGAACCAATATCGAACAACCAGTGTTCGGACAATCAATCAGTGGGGAGAAAAATAGGCACGACAGATTACAAAGGGGGACAAAAGTCCGCGTTACCTACCCTTCACTATCTGCAAAGACTAGACAGAATATTTCTATTCTACGTTATTTGCAAACGGAGAATATCTCAAAAAGCACTATTCGTCAAAAACAATCAATGTTCGGACAATCAATCAGTGGGGAGAAAAATAGGCACGACAGATTACAAAGGGGGACCAAAGTCCGCGTTACCTACCCTTCACTATCTGCAAAGGGAGAGAGAGTATCTCTATTCTTTCTCGTTTGTAGGCAGCGAATATCTCAAAAAGAACAATCAAATAAGCAATACTAGTATTTTCAATCAATCAATCAATCGTTTCGCAATTCGTCGTGTTACACGACCTTACCCGGACCGCATGGACAGTTTCTCGTCTTCCGCCTCCAGCGCCCGATCGTCCTCTACTCTCCGTATTTGCCGCGGCACTCCTGATGGTTCCCAGTCAGGACCGTAGATCACTCGAGAGAGGTCTGCTCGGAACCAGTGAAGTTCGGATGATCGGCTGCCAGACGAGGGTCTATCGGGCAGGAGCTCTTCCGGATCGTTGCAGTCGTTCACTCTGTCGTCGGGACCTCTCTCTTTGGATCCACGTGTCGCTGATGGGCCCCACGTTTGGGACGCCAATTGTTAAATGGTAGCGGCAGTTTCAGTCGATAACCTTTCAAGTATTGCCCGGCGGTAATCGCCTCTTATACCATTCGATGATTAACCAACAAAAGAGGCAGGCGCCGGAGACTGGAAGGCAGGAAACAAAGTTTTATTCCGTCGGAGCAGAACACGTCAGATCGGACAGCAAGGTATCGTCTCGAGGTGCTCTAACCGCATCTCTGAGGCCTGGCCTCTTATACACAAGTGTATTGCTTTATTACACGGTTTATGGTACACGGCACATTCTTGAGATTGCTTTGATACATGAAAGAACATCCTCGGAATCCCCACTTCAAGCTCGTTCCCACACATATCTACAGCAGAAGTCCCCACCCTACCCACAGTAGGAGATGGCTATCACACAGCTGGACATTCCGCCAATTCCCGGGGGTGTGTGCGACTGGTCGGGTCTCAGGGGGTGGGGGCCTTGATCTACTGTAATCCCTTTGATGTGAGGTGTTTTCCCTTACAGTAGGGGCAATAAACTGCATCCGCAGGGCTAGGTGATGGCCTGGGATCGGTTCGGACAATCGGGCGCAGAGGAAGGGGGGTTATCAAAAGGATGTATGACCATGTATGGGATGAAAGGAGGTGTTGGTCAGGCGCGGGATGTGGTTCCATGGCAGGGTCGCGCAGAAGGAGAGGGTTTATGGCCCACGTATGAGAGAGCGGGGGCGGTCAGCGCGTGGGGGGGATGTTTGCAGCGCCAGAGGGACGCGCTGGCGATCGGCAATGAGCGGGGAGAGGGGCCATGGTGCCTAAAATGGCCGCCATGTGTTTCTGCGTGCGGCGCTGGGGAGAGACAAGATGGCGCAGATAATGTTCAGTTACGAACTAAATTTCCACACATGCATGTCACACATTGGGTTTGGGTGGCTTGCCGGAATTCTACAGGCGCAGAGGATGAATTTTGATCGGTGGGCTGTATGCTCTCCTCACTCATCGTTCTGTGGAACTTTAAATTGGGTCTTTTCTGTTTGCCTTAGTCCTGACACATGGAGATAGAGTGGGGTGGGTGGTTAAGAGAACTATTAAAGGGAGTTTACCGTGTGCACCATCTACTCACTCCTTCCACTATGATAGGACTTTATCTATTACACCAGTATTAATCTTTACAGTGATATCCATCACATTGCAAACCCTGGCACCTGACTACCTAAATATTGAACCCTGGTGCCAACCACTAACTTTGTCTTACAAAAAAAAATACAAAATTCTGAGGATTAAAAGAAATCAAAATTGTTTTGAGGTGAGGTTGCATTTGGTTTTACAATGTAACTTAATGAAGTAGTAGGATTCTTTTAATCTCACACGGGCTACCATGAGTTCAGTGGAAGCGTTCTGTGGAGAAAGGGCAGATGCAGAGTAAAAACTTGGATAGATTAATTGGGTATGCGGAAATGCAGAATAAAAAAGACAAGGAAAAAAGGTGGCTGGGTCTGTGGTTGGTGACAATATCTTGCTCTTTTTAAATAATAAATGATAGAGGCATTTAAGGTGTTCTCCAACTTTGTTTCCATACCCCTACGGAACATGAAATGGTTACTTAAGGTTAAAACTGGCTAAAAAGCAACCTAAAAAGTAAGGTTAAGTGCTTAATCCAGGTATTGTGTGTGTGTGTGTGTTGGCAGGGTTTTCGGGCATGACACTACTTAGTAAGTAGGCAAAATGAGGTGTTGAAGGGAGAAACATATGTGCAAAGGAAAGGCACTGCAATGGGAAGCAGAAGTAGCAAGTGCCTATCTATATACTGTTGTGGTTGGATGAGTTAAAGGGGATGGAGCTAAGGTGATTATCTATATCTGCATAACCTACTGGTGATTGCCATTGGATAATTTTATAGTTGGGACCAAGTTTCCATATTAAGAGCGTGTTTTTGTTTTGCCAATATCTTTAGCGCTGTTTGACAAACCTTCAAGAATGTTTCAAAACTAATACAACAATTCCTTTTGACTGGTGCCTGGAAAGTTTTGGGGTAATCTGTGACGGGTGGTGGGTCCCAAATATTTTCCCCATGTTAATTGCCATAGGTATTTTGAATAGGACTACAGCCCAAACCACTGAACAGAATGAAACCAGATTTTGCAGAAAGCTAGATCTTGCAGCAGAGAAGTGCCTTTTAGGTATTTTGTGTAAATGTGTTCAGTAGTTTTAGAGCTTTTGACTGAAATCCAAATTTATGTATCTAGGTGCACGAATCCACCCACAGAGGATCCGTGGTTCCACATGCCACAGCAGAGAGCTGATTGGCTAGCCACAACCTGAATGAAGCTGTGGCTGCCATTTACCTCTTGTGGAAACTGTCATCTGGGCTGAAATGTGGCTTGTATACTAATTGACAGGGTCACTTGAGCAGTTCCCTGACCCTTTGTGTAGCTTTGAAATTAAAGGCAAGCATGTGCACTGTAGAGGAAAATACTCGTACATTTCCCCTCCCCCACTTATGAGATCCACGGACCCATTGCGTGGCTCAACGAGGCACCCACCATGTAGCTCTGCATGGGATCTGCGGAGTTATGGCCCAATCTTTTTTATATATACATAACTTTTTCTGCACCCACTCTTAATCTGATACTCTTACACCCTCTGACATACTCATACAGACAAACTTACGCATATAGAAATATTCTCTCACTCATGCACCCACTCACACAGTTATGCATCCACTCAGACCAAGTCATGTTCTCACACAGCCTCTCGCAGACCTGCTCAGGGACGCGCGCACCCTGTAACACACCCAGTCACTTACACACTCAGAAGCTCATGCACCCTCTCACTTACCCACTCATATTCTCATGCACACACTCAGTTCCCTAGAGCCACTCATTCACACATTCCGTCCATAGAGCTACTCATACACCCACTCACTGACCTATACAGCCACTTACACAGCCATACTCAAAGTGTACAGGTTACAGTTGAGAAATAAAATGTAAAAAAACAAAGTAGAAATTCACTGGCAAAAACACCAAAGGTTACAGGGATATTATAGTTGGGGAAATAGAATTGAAAAAATAACCAACAAATTCAGTGAAAAAACCCAATGTTACAGGGACGTTCTAGTTTGGCTCAGATTTCAATCCTACAAAACTCGTGAAATTCAGCAGTTGGGTACCTGAGCTAACTATAACTTGCGTCCCTCAACGTAATGCTTAATACCTCTCATATTACACCACTAATGACCTGGTTAGTGACAACACTGGTGACATCATCCACTGTGTTTTATAAAGGTTTGAGTGTTCAACACATATACCAAGGTACAACAAAAGTTAAATTAGTATACTTTGTGTACTGCTGAGTGAAACTATTTCAAAAATATATTATGTAAGTGTTTGTGGGACTGTGCATCATGTGAGATTGTATGTGTGTGTCTGTTTGGGTGAGTGAATGTGTGAGAGGAGTTGTATAGGTGAATAAGTGGCTGGCTCTATATGGGGGTGTGAGTGGTTGCATGAGTTAGTGTGTGCGTCCCTAGGGCACTGGTCCTCTAATGAGGCTCCAATGTTCAGTGGAGAATATATATATATATATATATATATATATATATATATATATATATATATATATATATATTCACTGAAAAAACCATAGGTTTCACACATGTTATAGTTAGCGGAAATTTTACTGATAAAAAACCAATGAAATTCCTCCGTTATAGTTAGTGCAGGCAACTATAACTCACGCGACCGCAATCTTCTGCTGATGCTAATACTGTATTTAGACACTTATTTGCCCATGTCTTCTTCCATTAAATTTTAGCTATACATATATTACAAATATTTTTTTTTCATAAAGACACATAAGTCATCAGCAGAAGATTGCGGTCGCGTGAGTTATAGTTGCCTGCACTAACTATAACGGGGGAATTTCATTGGTTTTTTATCAGTAAAATTTCCGCTAACTATAACGTGTGTGAAACCTATGGTTTTTTCAGTGAATTTGTACGGTTTTTTAAATGCTAAGTTACTTTACGCCATTCGTGGCGTGCGCGCCCACTTAACGCAGTTCGTTCCGTGCGCGCACAGTGCGCTTCGCGCACCGCGCGCACACAGTGAGCACGCGGTGCGCTTCGCGCACCGCGCGCCCACTTTACGCAGTTAGTGCCGTGCACGCACGGTGGGCACGCGGTGCGCTACGCGCACCGCGTGCCCACGTTCCGCTAGATGGGCCATGTACGCACGTTGCGCTTCGCGCACCGTGCGCACATGGAGGACATATGATGCACTTCGTTTTGAAAGGTAATATTTTAATTTTTCGTATATTTTATAAGCCATGCACAAATGGTGCCCTTCGGGCACCGTTTGCACACTGGGTGGAGAGAGTGTGGATAATATTTTTTTTTATTATTTTTTTTTTAAAATATTTTAGTTTATCTCAGCTCTAATAAGCCATGCACAATTGGTGCCCTGCGGGCACCAATTGCACACGGGGTGGAGAGTGTGGATAATTTTTTTTTAATTTTTTACCATACGCGTACGGTAAGCGTAATCGGCAAAATTACCGAAAAAATAAAAATTCCGTTTTTGGCCTTGGGGGATCTTTGGGGACTCCGTCAACATGGCTATGTGTGTGGGAGCTGTCTAAACAGCCCCTTTACATGTTTTTGGGCTTTATATTTTAGAAATCACACTCAGTGCGAGAGAGAAAATGGCGGCCGCCGCTTCCTGGTTTCGGCCGATTCGAATGTTTACTAAGATCTAAGAGCCAATCAGAATCGCGCTCGCGCACGCCACCGTACGCGTACGGTAAGCGTACCGTAAGCACACCGTAAGCTGGCTCAGATATATATATTGATTTAAAGGCTATTTTCTCAGAATCTACTGAACAGATTTACACCAAACCTACAAAAGGCACTTCCTTGACCTGAGGACTACCTCTCTGCCAAATTTCTAGTAATTCTGTTCAGCCGTTCGGGCTGTAGCCCTGTCTAAAGGTCCTGTGGAAAAATGCATGGGAAAAACGCGTTTTGGGACCCCCCTTTTATCTCAGCCCCCGCTTGACGAATCCCCCCCGAGACTTTCAGGGTAGGAGCGGAGCGTAGCGCCCCACCTATTTTGAGAAATTCGCGAGGATTCGTCGACCGGCGCCAAAGTTATTCAAAATAGAATGTTGCGGATTTCCTATGGAAAAGGGGTCCTAACTATAACTACCTACTGGCGACCGCCAGTAGGTAATATATATATATATATATATATATATATATATATATATATATATATATATATATATAAACTTTAAACCACGAGTGTCAATATCTGTTCTGTGGAAGGGCTTGTGTCATTAAATATTTACGGAGAAGTCTTCTCTGTTTCGGAGACAGTTCCCCATGATTTGGAGTACAGTGATTACGGCATTTGCTTGGAGTTGTATATCTCTATCTCTTACTGGTGGTTGCCAGTAAGTGGTTTATAGTTGGACCCTGGTTTTTATCGGAAGAGTGCTTTTAGTTTTGCTAATAACTTGGGTGCTGTTTGCTGAATTTTCATGACATTTGTGAAACTAGTTTGTCAGTCACTTTAGCATGCTGTCCAGAAAGTTTTGATGCGGTCTGTCAAGCAAGGGCCAAGAAAAAGGGGGGTCCTAAACATGTTTTTTCCTCATGCAATTTCCCATGGGGATTTTAGACACTACCACAGCCCGAACCGCAGAACAGAATTACACCAAATTCGTCAGAAAGCTAGATATTTTGCAGAAAGAGTGGTTTTTGTAACTTGGTGTAAATCTGTTCGGTATTTGGTCTTGGAGTTAATAAAGTAGAAAGATTTATGGATCTCTAGATATGTGGATCCACGTGCCACCAGCAATGCCGTGACCGGCTGGCTGAAACCTGAGAGGAAAGTTGTGCTCCCCCTGGGGGGGATGGTGACACTTAAAAGTAATTGAAGGGGTCAGGGTGGAGGTACCCCATGGGTCTTGTTTAGAGGTCCATGGGGGACCCCTCATGGGCACAAAATGTGTCCCAAAATATCTTTTGATCATGCAAGGATTCAGACCCCAGTAAAAAAAAAAAAAAAACATACAGCCACTCACAGGCCCACACACCTACTCACATAACCATTCTCAGATCCACTTACTCACCCATATAGCCACTCCTGCACAGGCAGAGAAATTATAACAAGCTATGTTTGTATTAAATATGCTGTTTTAATATTGAACGTGTGCAATATAGCAACAGATCCCTTGTCAGAGGATTTGCAATGGATTGGTGCATCCATATAATTAAAGAAAAAAACTTGGTGCTTTGTGTATATATAGAAAGACTACACAAGTTACCATACCATAGTTTTAAAATATATAACAATCAATGTGTTAAATGTATTTATGAACTTTTGAAAATGTGTATTTGTTAATTAAATTTATGGGTTAAATTGTAGTACAATTTATATATTAAACTGAAATTCCCTAAAAAGCCAAAGGTAATAGGGACATTATAGTTAGGAAATAACATTAATAAAACCGTAGTTATTGAAAATGCAAAGGTTACTTGGATGTTACAGTTAGAAAATGGAATTTCTAAGTTTTTTTTTTTTATTTCTCAAAGGTTATGGGGTCGTTCTATTTTGGTTCAGATTATACATGCGTAAAACCATAAAAAGTACGCATTTATAGTAAGCTAACTATAATTTACTCCTAGCCTGCATTCCAATGCTTATGACCTCATATAATACATCACTCGTGACATGGACAGTGACATCACTGATGGCTTCTCAAATGACCTCATCCAGTGAGCATTTTGTAGATTTTTCTGACTCTGAAAGATAAATATATACTGAACAACTGCATAGGTTAAATTGCTTTACTTTCTATACTAGGAGTGTTAGGCTTCTGACATATCTGAACTACAATCCTGTTTTTGAAGTTTTTTACACTGCTGAATTTGTGGTTTTGTGTCTAAATTCTGAACCTAACTAGAATATTCCTGTAACCTCTGATTTTTTTTTCTGTGAATTTACAAGGTTTTTAAAAAAAAAATTTGGGTGAAAATATTGAAATGTTTTCCTCACTTCTGAGAAGCTCGTATGTCCAAGAACGTTTGAGCTAGCAGTAGGCATGAACAATATTCAAGGGTGTGCCATTTCCTTGATTAAAGATGCTGTGGGGAATGTCCCATTGGACGAGGATTTCTTGGCAGGTTCATTGAAGGCTGGTAATGGCTCCATTAGCAATGGGGCTCTGGAGCCAGTACACAGCCAATCTGAAGGGCCTGATCTAAATTTTCAACCCACAATTGCCGGCGAGCACTAAACTCATTGCCCCTGCACTGAACTCATTAATTAGTTGCTTACCCTATGGAGTTGGCATTGATGGGCATTCTGTGGTATGGCTTAAATCTACCATTATTGCATAAATTGCAATTTGCTCCTAACAGGCAGTACTGCTTAATTTTCCTATGAATTTAGGACATATATGCAGAGACTAACCTGATGAATGTCTGCATTTGGTGAATCCGTTCTTGAATACAAGGATGCTCAGAATTGTGCATATCATGGCGGGAGGTCAAAGGCTGCATGGAGTGTTTCAGGTTGGCGGATTAACCCCAAAAGATTTCCATGAAGGCAAGGAGAGAGTTGGTCAAAGTGGCCTAAGAGCATTTGGTTGCGGACCGTGTGATATTAATAGTTCAAATTTTGGATTACATCTGAGTGGGGATGAAACATTTCTAACAGTTTGTAGGGCAGGAGGGGAAACATGGTTGCTGTAAGGAGCTGTGACAATGAAGATAATAACTTTGCACATATTTTCCAGCAGGGCCTGTTGATGCCGAGGATGGAGATGATATAATTCCAGATGCTCTTAGATCCTTGTACAGCCAATGCTTTGACAACATTTTGTACATCTTATCAGGACAGCAGCAGTACCACCTAAACATGGGCCTCCACAGCCACCCAGACAAAATGATCACCCTTCTACCACCAACCAACATCTCTGGTCCACGGAAGCCTTTGTGTCTTTGTCACCTGTTTTTCAGTTGTGCACAGTCACAAGCTATTGTACGGAAGTTCTCATATCTTCTGAAGGGAGTTTGAGCCATTGAATGCTTGCCCAGGCTCCCCCGTTACATCAACTTCCTCTCAATTTCTGGTGCTGTAGGACAAGGACCCTGAGGTAAGGGCACCTACAAGGTAAGACTTCACACAAGTTCACTTTCGCTTCAGTGGATTCCTGGTTCCCTCAAGTTGTTTTAGGGTATCTCTAACTGTTGCTCAGCCCTAACAAAAGTTCATTTAACCATACTATTTTCCATACATTGGCAGCCTTTGATAGATTAATCTATTGTGGAAATTAACCTGCATATTTTTGTGCTTTCATTTATCTTTCCTGGTTTTGATGGTGATATATCCCTAAGAAGCCATATTTCCCTGATTGTTTAAGGCTAGGTATAGCAAGTTTGCACCCAGTTATTTTCTTATTCTTTCTGTATAGGTGAATGATTAGACTCCTGCTTGTAGCTTTGTTATGGATGTTGTTTTGTTAGAATTTGAAAGAACTTGAGGCTTAATTACTGATTCCAACACTTAAGAGGTTAGGGAGGAGACATGGGAGACCTGAAAGTTGTTCTACTCCTTAGTAATTTCCCCACTCCTTTTCTTCTGGGTTACTCTGATTTTGGGGCCACCTGCATTTCTTGAGATTCCAATCACAACAATCAGTTGCAGGTTAGTTCTTTCCCTACTCATATTGACCCTCAAGGCTCATTTCAGGGAATCTGATGTAGCTGTGTGAAGTTAATATCACGTGCAATGCTGTCCTTGTATAAGAGAGACTTGCACTTCTTCTGCCTCTGCTGCACCTGTCTGAAAGAAGCTTGCAACACTGCTCCTGTATGAGAGGAAACTTGAATTCTGTTTGCTTATCTTATACTATTGCAGCTGCCAAAACTGTGTGTGTGAGTGAAGCCGGCAGTCATTGCATTGATCTCTGAAGTTTTGTTATTTTCTCTTCTTTATCCGACAGCTTAGTCAATTTCAATTCAATTTGTAACTTTATTCGATTGTGAATGAGTACAATCATACAAGTATAAAATAACAGCAATACAGTTCATTATAAAAGGTTTAAAAAAGGACGCAACATATAAAAATACATTGTCATGAGAGGGAGTATGGGGAGAAAACCATTTACATAATAATCCTATTTCTAATATAAATCACTTTCTTTAAGTACAATGTAATAGTTGCAACACAGAGGCAATTGTCCAACCGTTGAATTTCATACATGGCCGGGCGGCATTGTCGATGGCCAAGCTCTCTTAGAAGAGGTAACAATTGGACTTTCCTCATTTGTTGATAAAATTTACAAAATAAAACAACATGCATTGTACTTTGGGGAGATCTTCCATCACAGGGACAAGGAAGTAATACATGGGACCAATTATTAACTGATGGAAAACTAACCAGTCTGTGAAAAAGGCCCAGCCTAAAACGAGTTAATAAAAATCTGTCATAATTAAGTGTAACATGGATCAAATAGGGCTGAATATTAAAAGAAGTTAAGATTAGGTGGTGATTTAAAACAGTGGGTTTTAAGACCTCAGCAGTAATTCTTAAGGATTCTAAAAAGTGCAACCCCTCTTTTTTAAGGTCTTTCCGTGAAATATCAGACATGGTGTGGGGTTTTGAATAATAATCCAATTTACCAATGTCACTTAAGAATTTTTGAACGTAGTCCAACCACGGTATCCTCGAGTATCCATCTAGTTTTAAGACATCTGCCAGTATGACTCTGTTGAGTTTGGGTTCTTCTTTTGTCCAAACCCTGTGCCAAAGTAATACCGGTTCCAATCTAATAAGGTCAGATATAAAAGGGAGACCCAGTTCCGAATGACAAATAAGATTAGAGGTACCCCTAGGAACAGCGAGGATACATTTAAAAAAAGAATTGTCAAGAACCTGCAACTGGGAAACATCAGCAAAACCCCAGATACCACTACCATACATTGCTGCAGAAACGCATTTGGCTTTATATATCTTAATTAGTTCAGTGGGAGGTCTGGTGCCGAGTTTTCCCGAGAAGGATCTAAGAGCGGCAATTGCACGATTCATTACCAATTTTCTAGCTAATATAGCCTTGCTCCAAGCATCCTTCGCGGTAAATAAAATGCCCAGGTAGGAGAATTGATTTGCACAAGATAGCTGCTGGCCCTCAATAAATATGGTCTTTTTAACGTTTGCACTTCTACCACATCGCATGATGAAGGTTTTTGATATATTGACTCTTAAGCCCAGATCTTTCATAAAAAGGGCAAAATTCTCAACCATGCGTTGTAGACCCACTTGGGTGCGAGACATTAGTGCGGCATCGTCCGCGTACATTAATAATGGAATAGGACGGCCGGCTACATATGGGGGATCAAAACTTGTCTTACACAGGGCGTTCTCCAATCCATTAATATATAAATTAAAAAGGATTGGTGCCAGGACGCAGCCCTGCCTGACACCGCTTCTAATGGGGATTTTGCCCGTGCAGTCTCCCGTTCGTCCAAAGCGGACCCGAGCAGATGCATCACTGTAAAAACATTTAAGAAAATAAATAATATTTTCTTCAACCCCTATTTGGTCCAAAAGTGTCCATAGTTTAGAGTGGACGACACAGTCAAAAGCGGCTGAGAGGTCGACAAAAGCCACAAACAAGTTCTCCCTCTTAGCCCTGGTATACTTCCCAATCAGCATTAAGAAGTTAAGGCACTGTTCCCAGGCCAGGACGGAATCCATATTGTAAGTCGGACAAAATAGCATTAGTCTCAACCCATGAAAGTAAGCGGTCCAAGATAACACGACCAGCTATTTTAGTGTAAGAATCTAAAAGGGAGATAGGTCTGTAGCAACCCGGATCAAGTCTATCCCCCTTTTTATAAATTGGGACTATAATCGACTCCACCCAGGTATGCAATAAGTCCGTCCTACAGCTAGCGTTAAGCACCTGGACCAGAAGAGGGGCCCACAGAGATGGAAGAGACTTAAACACATCTATAGGCACACCATCAGGACCAGGGGCCTTACCACCTTTACTTATTGATATGGCTTTTTCAACCTCTTCTAAGCAAAACTGCATATTACCAAAAAGCGGGTAGTCCAAAGGTTTGCAAGATAGATAAGGCAAGCCATCACCCTTATATACATTAGAGAAGTGGTCAACCCATTTATCCTCTGGGATGGCTATCTCTATAGAGGGGCAGACCACATCTGTAAGAAAGGGGTTTCTGATGATTTTCCAAAAGCTTGCACAATCATTGGTGACTGAAGCCTGATAAAGCGCATCCCAAGATTCTTTCCTTAACTCGTCTTTTCTCTCTTTTAGAGCTAATTTATAAATTTTCCTAGCTTCACGAATGTCTTCCGAGCATCTGGGATGGATAGATAATGTTTTCTTTAGATATGAGTATGCTCTAGTGCAACTAGAGTTAAACCAACCATTCCTAGGTGCAGAATTATTTTTACATTTCCTCGTTAAGGAGGACTTAATTTCGACACAGATTTTCGAAAAAGAAGCGAGGATATTAGCTGGTAGAGCATCCTCTGTGAGGCAAGTCAGGAAATCCGGAACACATTTATTTAGTACAGAAGTTAATACTTGAGATTGGTCGACCATGTCCCATTTAAATGTGTAACCAATGGTCAAATTTTTCCACAATATATCCCTATCGCTGCTCTTAAAAGCAGATCCCTTGGGGATAGTAATGGTTAAACATAATGGGAAATGATCACTCAGTGCCAAATCAGAAACGTTAAAGTTAACAATCCTACCTGCATGGCGAATTGTGGTTAATGCAAAGTCTATGGCTGAAAAGCAACCACGGCCGTTAAAAGTTGGTGGAAGGGGGAAAGGGTTAGTGCCAATGTCATTTAAAAAGCCCAAATCAAATTGGCCCAGAAATTCATTATAATGTTCTCCCAGGTGAGAGTGGTTAAAATGTAGGGAACTCACGCCATCTTCTCTCCCTATATTACATCTCTTATCGGTAACCATATTGCACCGAGTACAATTAAAATCACCCAATAGAAGGATCATCAAATTCTGTCCAAAAGATTTTTCTTGAGAGGACACTAAGTTGGTCAGTTTATTGAGTAGAATAGGAGCCTCCTCCAGGGGAAAATTGTTGTAAAGATTAATTAAAACAATCGGAGAGGTTATAGTAAAAACCAATATCGGGAGTTGAAAGTGAGGATCTTTAACTGGCTCCAGAACCTTTAATAGAGGCAGTTTATTAGATATATAAATTGACAGACCTCCCTTTGCTCTGCTATATGCAGAGTTCACTGCTGGAGTATGATACGTTATAAACCCATTAATATGAACTGGGTCCCCTGTCCATGTCTCTTGGAGGCATAGAAGATCTTGCTCATAAATAAAGTTCTGCCATAGGGGGTTGCCAAATTTGGATTTAATTCCAGCAATATTCCAAGAACAGATATTACAAATTAAAGTATCAGTCGAAGAAAAGGTAATAGGGGCCTGGGATATTTCTATCTTCGGAGGAAGTAAACTGCTCTCTCTTAGATCTTCAATAGGCTCTACGGTCCTCGTATCCCCTCCCAAACAACCATCAATCCCGAAACACAAACTGTCCAGAATAAGTGCATCATTATTAATAGTCAGTGATTCAGAAGGCAACACAACTGGCATAACAGATAGGGAGGAGTTAGATGAGACATTAGTTTGCTGTCAATCATTATTATCTAAACCGCTAAGGATATCAAATCGGTTGTGAATTGGGAAAGCAAAACTCCCTCCTTCTAAATGCCCTCTAATAGGGCGTGGAGGGCAGAAACCTCGCATTCTATCCTGCCAATGGGACAAATAAAAATAGGCAAGTGGAACAACACTAACATAATCGCTGAGTGGTTGACCTGAAAAACATCTCTCTAAAATATCGTTAACCAAGAGGGGTGACCGAAAGGAAAGTATCACGCAGTAACCTCTTAAGGATTTGGGGGATGGGCCAACCCATGCAACTCTTGTGGCCATCTTAAAATTTGAGAACAAAGCAGCATTTAACCCGGATTTGACTGATAAAAAATGTAAAGATTTGTTTCTCAGGGTTGACCAATGTTCACGTACATAAAGAGGAAGGGGGGGACGTTAGTTAATACCACAGTATATGGTAAGGCCTCCGGGGGCAGGTCAATAGTAGGTAACCTGGATGTAGGAATGGCCTCCCGTACATCAGCAGCTACCCCTATAACAGATGAGGGAATGTTTGGAAGAGTTGAGGAAGGCCCTAATATTACTGGCCCTGTCGGATCGGTATTTTCCAGTCTGGCGGATGGCAGCTGAGCGGAAGGTTCGACCAACTGAGGTTGTGTATTAGGGTTACAATTTGTTGTAAGCAACAAATTTAGTGGTAATTGTTCATTAACCCGTGTTGGATGTAATTCCGCCTTTATCAAATCTTCCAGATGGTCAGTTTAGTCAATATAACTCACTCTCCTGCTGAAGTATTAGAATTTGTCAAAGGTACAATTGATTAGTGAACTGACTCACTGAGGAAACCAATTGGATACAGATTTGCATTTTGCAGCAAAAGTTACTAACAACAATGCCATCCCCTTCTCCTATTTTCAGTGTAAGACCTCTCTCCTGCTCTCCGGCTTGTTTCCCAGGAGGTTGTCCTTTTCCAACATACTATGAGCAAGTGTATCACTCATTCAGGGAATACTGTATCTTGGGCAATGTGTGCCTCATCCCATGTTTGACACCTCATACCCAACAACATCCCATTGTAAAGCTTATCTGAGGCCTTGGTTTAAATGCCCCAAGCATGTGGTCTCCCTACTACCAAGTTTGGAGTTCATTTACATGTATTAAATAAAAAAAAAAAAACACTTTATGCATTCACTTAAGTACTTTCAGTTTGCTTTGCCCACTGTCAAAACGTGCACATAATTATTACATCTGACAAGAGTAGGCTCTCCCTGAAACTCGGATCATAGCTGGTACTTATGACGTATGTCTAAACACATTGCCTAAGCCACCTATTGCTCTTTGCGAAGCAATTTTTCTACTTCTAGGCAGTGTTAAAATGCTTTCAAAGGGCAGCAAAGAGGTCTAGCTTCCGTTTTCCTACTCTACAAATTAGCATCATGCTTTGCATCATTGGTTCTCAAGACTTAATTGATATAAATGTGACCCCTGTACTCCCAGTGGCAGGTCACTTGGATTAGGGGTGGTGGGGGGGGGGGGAGGAATTAACCACCCCCCCAAAAGTACCTTCTCCACTGCATGCCTCACCTCCTCCATTGTACAAGGGTGTCTGAGTTGATTTGATTGTATGTGTGCATGAAGGGGGACCTTACTTCGCATACATTCTTGCACACAACTCAGACCCAAGCACATAATGGTGCATGTGTGCTGACATTGGTGGTGGCATGCTCACTTATGCACATAATCTGTTGCATTCACAGTGCATCCTCATATTGTCATCAGAGATGCAGCCCTGTGCAGAAAAATTGTATGTGCGTGTTGAGGTAAGGGGGGCATTTTGCCAGCCTACTGCATCTCCAGCCAATGTGCCCCTTTGCTCTTTCATGTTGCCATTATATGGTCTGATATGAATCTTTGGCTATGTTTAGAATTTCTTTTCTGTGCAGATTTTCAAGTCTATGACCCCACCAATATGCGTCTTGCAACATATTTGTTGACTAGGGTGATATGTGGCTATGCCCCCAAGACCAAGTGTATCTGGGACAAGATCTGCTGTCATTGTGGGTGTGCAATGGTAGACTTTAAATTGTGCATGAGTGATATTGGGCCCATCCATCTCTGTCCCCCTTGTCCCTGGTTCTTACTCACCGTGTTGCTGATGTGGCTGGTCATGTTCAGCAGTATCCTGTCCCTGGACTCCAACCACCGACTCCTCGCAGATGACTGCGGACACCTGTTCCTCCAACGTATCCAGCTCCTCCTCTGGCGCTGTACTCCCACCTCTGGTCTGCAGTGCTGCTTTGCGATTGGCCAACAGTTTCTCCTTGGTCTTGCACTTAGCATCATACCAGAGCTTCCTGCAGCCGGTCACTGTCCTCCTCACCTCTCCAACAGCATTCACCTTGGCTGTGATGTTCTGCCATATTACATTCTTGGTCCCCAATGACCCAGTGGATCTGACAGAGAGCTAGTGTTGTTTCTCTGTCACCTCCGTAATCGGGACCTGGTTTTCCTGCTGGCTGAACCTGGTTTTCCTCTTCCCCTGGCTCTCCTACTGGTCCTCCTGGCTGTTTGGAGAGTTGTGGTCTCCTGCAGCACTGGTTCCAGCTTCATCCATGGTTCTTCAGCTTTTTTTCTTTTCTTCTCAGGTTGTGATACTTTGCAGGTGTTTTGTAGCCGCTTTTCCAGCCTAACGTGAAAAAATTGGCATCACGCTGATTTGCGTGCAGTTTCTGGCTGCTGACTGGCCCGGCGACACGTTTTTCACATTAGTGGCAAGATTTTTTCGCCGTGATGCTATTAACGTCAACAATTTCTGCCGCGATGAGAAACTATTGCCATGTAGAGACGGGTTGTACATACGTTGCTAACGTGGCGATAGTTTTCGGTGGTAAACAGCGATAAAAAAATTGCCACTAACTAATGTTAGCAATATTTTTCACCAGTCCTTGTACATATGTCCCTTAATCTTTTCTAGGATAATCCGAGTAAGGTCAGACTCCTGATAATTCATAGTAGACCAATGTTCTACTAGAGGAGCTCCTGTTTTTTTGTTCCTAATGGCTGATTTGTGTTTGCTGAAGCGAACCCTGAATTCCCGGCTGATTTCTCCAACATATCCCATGTGACGGGGCACTGAACTAAATATACCACATTACCAGTCCTACAATTTGTCATTTCAGGCAGTTTAGTTTCCATTTTTCCACAATTTTATCTCTCACCAAGGCTTGAGAACATGCGTGACAATTGCCACATTTGTGGTTACCCACAATCTGTTTCAGGCATGTAATGGATTTCTTTATAAAGTTAGATTCATCATAACATGTCACTTTGAGTAGTGAATTTCTCCGATTCAGATTTAGTCTAAAAGCATATACCAGTTTTGCGAGTTTAGTTGTATGATCTCCAGCATTTAAAATGTGCCACTGTGAACCTATAATCTGTGTAATTTTGTTGTTCAAATTAGAATGTCGAGTATCATAGACCAGATTTTGTTTGTTTCTGGGTTATCTTGAAATAAGCATTTTCTATTGTAGTGTGTGGTTGTCTTGTATAAGTCGTTTGGGTACCCTCTAGCCAAGAATTTTGTTTTAAGCTGTTCTGCATTCATGTCATCTTGAATACTTGAGCAATTCTTGCAAAGTCGCAGGAATTGACTAAATGGAATACTGTTTTTGGCATCTAGAGTGCTAACTATCAAAATGAAGCAGTGTTTCTTTCTGTTGGTTTGGTATATAGGGAGACCTGGATCACATTGTTAAGATTGAGGATCCAGATGTCCAAAAATTCCATTTTAGTCCTGATTTTCGGGGTAAATTTCATATGTGGATCACATTAGTTGACCCACAGAAGAAACTCTTGTAACTGGTCTTACTCACCTTTCCAAACAAAAAATCATATTGTCAGTGTATCTGGCCCATTGATAGACATTTTCTGAGAAAGGTACGATATCATTGTAGATTATTTTTTCTTCGAAAACCCCCATATAGAGATTTGCTACATTGGGGGTACAAGACACCCTCCTGCTTACTTACCCCTTTTATTTGTTGGTAGCATGTATTGGTAATTTAAACAAAAGTTATCTTTAAGGACCATATTCAGATACTGTATAATATCATGATGATCACTAGTACCAATACTATCCAGTGTGGTACTTCCAAATTCAAGTGCTCCTAACTGGTATATTTGTGTATAATGTTTCAATATCCATTGTTACTGACGTATCCGTAACGGGATCAAAAGGAATACCTTCCAGCTTCACCATCATTTGGCCTGTTTCTTTGATGTAGGCTAGAAGAGCAGCTGCTAGCAGTTTAAGAAACAAGTCTATGTATTTAGTTAAAGGCTCTGTGACTGAATCTCTGGTGGATGGTTCTCAGAATTCGTGTGTTTTTGGTAGCCCATAGAATAGGTTTTAGTGTGTGTCCTATTGAGGTACTCAAATTCTTCTCGTCAAATGATGCCTTTACTCATTGCATCCTCTGTGATAAGGATTTATCTCTTTATTCTGTCTTCTGGGTTATTCCTAACCTTGCAGTAATGCTCATGTATAGCTTGCAATTTAGTCTTGTATTGCTGGGTATCCAGTAATACAATACACCTTTCTTTATCCCTTGGTTTCACAGTGACCCCCCACGATGTTTCACAATTTGGTAAGAGACATATTTTCCTGCACGCTTAAGTTATAAGGGGCTTTTAGGGTATATTTCAACAAGGGTGACATGATAGGATCTCTTCAGTCTAAGACTCTTGGCTGCTGAGTTTGGGACAGGCTGCAAGGTGCCCAATAAGTATAGGGAAAAAGGGTGCTTGATCTTACATTTTAAGGAGACTACCGGGGTTGAACCAGTGATAATTTTAAGATAAAAAACAGTACCCAGATAATGCAACCAACCAAATGATGAATAAGAAAAAATCCTGTTACATTCTTAGGTACAGAACCTTTTCTTTGTCACTCAATTATTATTTTGTTTTATAATGATGGTTTGAGGTTAATGGGGATACACATGAAAAGTGTTTGGTGTAAAAAGATGAATTTACTCTGTGGAAAACATTTTAACTACATTTGAGTTTAATCGCAGTTTAGCAATATAAAACATATTTTTTTATGTTATGTTATGTTATGTTAAACTTTTATTTCTATAGCGCACGGCTACTCCGTGGAGTGTCCCGGCGCTTTATCGAGGCAGCTCAATAAAACCAAAACATAAAAACAGACTAAAGAGAAAAGGACAAAAAAGACAAAGACACCCTAAAGGTTAAAAAGCCACGTCTTGAGGCTCTTCCTAAACAGAAGGAGAGAAGAAGAGGACCGTAGGTCCAAAGGCAAAGAGTTCCACAACTGAGGGGCCCTCAGACTAAAAGAGCGACCCCCAGTGCGGGGCTTCCTCACCCGAGGAACCACCGCGAGAAACAAAGATTCCGACCGCAGAGATCTAACTGGGCGATAGAAAGACAATCTCTGCTGTAGATACCTTGCTCCGGTGCCAAATAGCGCTTTATGCGCCAGGGTCAGTGCTTTAAACATAATCCGCTTCCGAATAGGTAACCAATGAAGCGATCGCACCAGACCCGAAGCTCTCGCTCGCCTATGAAGGCCAAAGATGGCCCGGGCCGCGGAGTTCTGCACAACCTGCAGCCGCTGAATCAGATATTCTGGAAGACCTACATAAAGGACGTTCGCATAGTCCAATCTCGAGCCTATCAAGGCTTGCACAGTGATATTTCTGTGCTCTTCTGAGAGTAAAGGCAGGAACTTCCGGAGCATCTTAGCATACCAAAGCAGGTACCCACCAGGCCAGAAATATGTGAGCTCAGTGACAAATTATTGTCAACCTTCACTCCCAGATTCTTAGCCACAAGCGATGCCTGGACAGGGCAGTCCATACCTAATGGCCACCAGGCCTGCCAATCAGGGTCCAGAGAGCAGCCGAAGAACAACACCTCCGATTTACTGGAGTTTGCCTTAAGGCCGTTTCGCTGGAACCAGCCAAAGACCAACTCCAAGCAACCCCGGATGTTCTCTCCATCAAAAGCCTGGCCTTTCCCACACGTGAAAAGCAGTTGGGTGTCATCAGCGTAGGATACGATCCGGGCCCCAGAGGACTCCACCAGTGCCGCCAAAGGTGTCATAAAGATGTTAAACAGAGTCGGGCTCAACACAGAACCCTTTGGAACACCGACTCCCAATGGCGACATCTCGGCGGAGCTCGGAGAGGCCCAGACCGTTTGTCGGCGGCCTTCGAGAAAAGATGTAAACCAATTGAACACCGTCCCCCTCAGACCGATGTCATAAAGTCTGGAGAGGAGCACCTCATGGGGGACGGTGTCAAAGGCCGCCGACAAATCCAGCATGACGAGCATGACCCTTCCTCCAGAATCCAGTGTCTCCCTGATGGTTTCCGACACTTCCAGCAGTGCCGTCTCCGTGCTTAAATTAGGACGGAAACCGGACTGCGATGGATGGAACAAATCATTGGATTCGAGAAAGCTGGAAAGAACACCATGTACATGCTTCTCTGTGATCTTAGCCAGGGCCGGCAGAAGGGAAATCGGCCTATAATTGGCCAAGACCTCCGAGTCCAACCCAGGCTTTTTGAGGAGGGGGATCACCATAGCTCTTTTCCATGGCACTGGAACCCTCCCCTCCCTCAGGGAAAGATTCACCAAAGGGTTGACTAGTGGGTTAACCACGGCCGCCATCTTGGCCAGAAATTTGGCAGGACAAGAATCCAAAGGTGAGCCCGATTTAAGGTTGGCCAGTAGAGCAAGAGAAGCATCGGCCGAGACAGGAGGAAACTCAGCAAACACCGCACCCTGCGCGGGCGGGAAGGACAATCCGGCCATCGGACTGGAACACACCTCCACAGACCTCACTGGGAAAGAGTCCTGGATAGATTTTATTTTATCCGGGAAAAATTTGGCCAGATCGCAGACCCAGCGCTCCAATGGAACACTGTGGGCCACGTAGGATCTAGGCTCCGTAAACTCCCTTACCACAGAAAAGATCTCTTTACAAGAGTTGGAGGCAGTCTCAATCCTCCTGGCCAGATACTCCTTTTTCTCCCGGAGAATATCCTGATGATAGGATTTAATCATTATCCTATAAGCCGATCTAGCTTCCGGGTCATAGCAAAGGCGCCATGCCCTCTCGGCGACCTTACACTGCGCACGAGTAGCACACAATGCCTTCGTGAACCATAGGGCTGAGACCCTCTTAGCCCTATCCCGAGGGGCCATTGCGGGGGCCAGATCGTTCAGCCTCTCCGACAGCCATCCCTGCAAGGACTCCACATCCTGCTCTAAATCCCCTGTAAGAGGGCAGGGATGGTCTATAGCAGCCTGCGCCAGCAGCTCGGGTGTGACTCTATGCAGAGCCCTTTGAACAGCGCCATGCTGTCTGGGGGCGATGCTGAATAATTTTTCGCCACCCAATACACCGAATCTGGCCAATCTATGGTCGGTCCAGAGCACCGGAAGTAGCTCCACATCAACAAGAGGAACCGAGGAGAAAACCTGATCTAAAGTATGACCCTTGTCGTGTGTGGAACCAGCCAAAAAAGGGACAAGACCGAGAGGAGCCGTAATATCGAGCAGTTTTTTTGCATCCGGATCATTGTCATCGTCCATATGAAAATTAAAATCTCCTGCCAGTAGACAATGCTCCGTACTTAATGCCATACCAGATACGGCCCCCTGAAGATCATCAAAAAAAGAGCCCACTGGTCCAGATCTATATACCAGTAGCCCTTTCAGAGCTTGATGAGGGGTTAATCTGATAGTGAAGGCAAGGGATTCCGCTCCTGCGATGGTGTTCAAAGAAGCGATAGAGCAGGTAGCTGACTTTTTCACTACTACCGCCACCCCTCCTCCCCTGCCTTTCACTCTGTCCTGACGAAAGATTGTGTAATCAGGAGGAAAAGCCGCCCTAATATCCGGATTGGACGCCTCCCCCAACCAAGTTTCTGTCAGCAGGAGACAGAGTGGATTTTCTCTAACAAGGAGATCAAAGATCTCCAAGGCGTGCTTCCCTACCGATCTTGTATTCAGCATTAAGCAGAGATGTTTAATGCAGACCTCATCTCTCCGTAAAGGAGCGGCCGGGGCAAAACCTGGCGACCAGCCACAGGCAGGGCACAACCGTTTACCTCTGTAACGGCCCGGGAACACGGAGCGGCATGCACAAGAAAAGCATTGCAGCGCACGTAGTTCCCTAGCAGTATAACAAATCATATTACCCGAGCAAGGACTTACAAGGACTTGCAGCCAGGCACTCTCGCCGCTCCGCCGCCTCCGGAACGCTGACGGACGCAGACGGGCAGGACTCTGGCAAGACTCAGTGTCCACCTATGAAGTGCAACGCTTTTTTTAAATTTTATTTAAGTCCTCGTTCACCAATAGATGCAACAGAGCTATTAAATTACTCCTGTGGGTTCCCTCTCGACTTCCCCCACTGGAGAGCTCTGTATCTATTTGGAGTTGCTTTACACAGAATCTCTCTGAATAATTTTTCTAAGGCGAGACTGGGCACCATATAGAACCAGAGAGATGAAGTATATCATATTTAAGGCTTAATCATTGGACCGATATCTTTATTGTTGTTCAAAATTGTCCAACCAAGCCTCGCATGGACTCCAAAAGTCTGATCTATTTTCCATATTGTTATTTAATGCTTTCTTCTCCAGTTTAAGTCTATCCATTTTCATCGTATATTTAATGGAAATAACCCAGTCTAAAAAGGTAGGAGGTATATCCTTTATCCATTTTTTGCAAATTTCTTTTCTTGCAATCAAAATCAGATCTAAACATAGTTTATTTTCCCATCTGGAAAGAGATTCATACTCCGGTAACAGACCAAAAAACACAAAGTGGGCTTACCTGGATGTTTAGACCCATCATATCTTCCATACCTTTGTTTATCATCGTCCGGTAATTGTGAAGTTTGGGGCAGTTAAAAAACATATGAATATCATCAGCTTCACGTAGAAGACATTTAGGGCACTTTGGAATTGGACCCTTCGAGAACGTCGCGATTTTCTGGGGCGACCAGTACACCCTGTGAACACAAAAAATGTGGTTCCCTTTCAAATATGCTGGCTGTACTGTGGTATATAAGATGTCGTAAGATACTTGCCAAATATCTTCGAGTTGAACACCAGACAGGCTTTCTCCCCACAGCTCATTCAGTAATTTGAATTCTCCTTCTTCCAGGTCCAGCATTTGCAAATACAGAGTCGATATCTTTCTACTTAGCGTTTTTTTTTTTTTCTTTTCTTTTTTTCTTTTTTTTCTCCTTTTTTTCTCCTTTTTTTCCCAGAGTAAATTTTCCAATGCATTAGGCAGGCCCACCTCTGACCCAACATTCTGATACCAGCTTCTCACTTGCTAGTACTTAAATTTCGAAAGTCTGTTTTCAGTAAGTATAGTCAACTCTTCCCATGATAATAAAGATTTTTCTACTACTAATTGTCCCCAACACCAAATCCCAGCATCTATCAAAGGAGTTGACATAGCATCTCTTGTCCAACCCAGCGACCCTGGAGCATTCCAGATAGGTGCAAAAGCACTAAAATAGCTAATCTTTAAAAAATGTCTAACTTTTGCCCAAAGACCAGCCAGATCACGTAATATTTTTAATCGGACCTTTTTGAAAAATCTCAAATCTCCATATTTATGTAGAAAGCATTTACTTCCATCTTCTACATCCAAAAGCATCGCTTCGAATATTATTCCCACGTCCGAATCATCAGGGGTGCCCAAAAATTGTTTTCCTAACCTCAAAGAAAAAGTTGTCGCATACAAAACTAAATCGGGTAAACACAAACCCCTCTTATTCTTCATCCTCCGGAGCTTCTTCCAAGATATTCTAATCGCTTTTGGAGCCCAAATAAAAATATTAAATTTATACTGGAGTGATCTTCAACTCTTCTACTGAAATGCCAGAGGCATGTTCTGTAATCTAAAGATTATCTTGGGTAGAAGCATCATTTTTATTAAATTAACTCTGCCTATCAGAGTTAATGGAAGATAGGCCCAACCTGTTAAAGAATTTTGTATTTCTTTCGCAACCTTTCTGAGATCTCATCGATGTTTTGGGTAATCAATATACCTAGATATCTAATAACATTCTTTGTTTGATGGATGCAAGTACTCAGATTCCATGTCATACATTCTGTTCTTGTGGCATTGATTTCATAACCTGAGATTTCTCCAAATCTTTTTGCTTCCTCATATATTAATGGAGTTGAAACATTTGGATCTGATGTAAAAACCATTAAATCATCAGCGTATAACGCCACTTTTTTTTCCCAACCATTAAATCTGGATGACTATGCCTGAATGTCTTCTTATCTTTTCAGCTAAGGGTTCAATGTATAAGTTAAAAAGAATTGGAGATAAGGGACATCCCTGCCTAGTGCCTCTCTGAATTCTAACAGGGGCAGATAGATTCCCATTAACTAAAATTCTTGCTATAGGTGCATGGTATAACAAAGAAATCGATCTACAAAACATTTTTCCTAGATTATATGCTTTTAATATATAATTTAAGTAGACCCAATTGACTCTATCAAAAGCCTTAGTCGCATCAACCTTTATTGTAGCTAGTGGATGTTTGTATACCGTAGCTATATCAATTGCCCCTATCAAATTACAAGTAAGCTCCGTTATTCCTCTGCCTTTAACAAACCCCTTCTGGTCTCTGTGCAAAAGACACTCCGCTACCCCATTTTACCTCTCTGCCAATATTTTTGTATAGATCTTATAATCAATGTATAGCAGAGAGATCGGTCTATATGAGTCACAGGATCTAGATGATTTAGAGGGTTTAAGGATTAGCGAAACCGTAGCTTCATTCCAGGACAGAGGAATATCCCCTCCTTGTTCAAAGATCTGAGCAAATAATGTTGTCAACACTGGGGCAAGAACATCTCTTAAAACCTTGTATAATTCAGCAGGTAGCCCATCTGGGCCCGCGGCTTTCCCACTTTTGCCTAGATCTATGGCTCGAGCTATTTCAGTTCTCGAGATTGGTAGATCCATATTCCATGCCTTATCATCAGATATCATACTAATGGGAATATTACCCATCCAGTCTTTTATTTATTTCTTGAACCATCAGATCCTCACAATACACTCCTTCAAAATAGGTTTGAAAGGACCTTTCAATTTCATCTGGGGTATTAAGGGTGTCTCCTAGAACAGCTGAGTCTAGCTCATTGATGGTACTCCTTGCCAGGTCTTGCTTGGTCTTCCAAGCCAGAAGTTTCCTGCTACTTTCTCCATACTCAAAATGAGCTAATTTACTGGCTTGCCACTTCTTCCTTAATCTTGTATCGAGAACTGCGGCCAGGTCTAACCTAAGAGATTGTAGTTTTGCTGATGAATCATCATCTGTGGTAGAACACTGGTGTATATTTACATGATTTTCAATGTCTTGTATTTTTTTTTCTATATCCTCCCGCTCAGCTTTATATTTGTTCTGCCTCACATACTGAATAGATGTTATCAGCCCCCTTAAAAAGCACTTATATGCATCCCAGACTATAGGAATCAGGGCACTACCCAAATTTATTTGAAAAAAGGCCTCTGTTTCTGATGCTAATTTCTCGATTTTTTTTTTTTTTTTTTTTTTTTTTTTCTTTTTTTTTCTCTTTCTTCTTCCAGAAGGATGGCACGCTCCACCGTCCATCTTCTGGCCATTGGTCTTATTGGTATCTTGAGTGTTAAGGAAACAGCTGAATGATCAGAGAGATGTTCCCCTACATGATTAACATCTTGTACCCATTTCTTCAAAACTGTACTTAGAAGAAAATAATCTATTCTAGATTTATGATTATATTTCTTGTTATGAAATGTAAATCCTCTTTTATTGCCCATCCTATTTCTCCAAACGTCATACCATGCGTGCTGTTTTATTGTAGTTTTAATCATTGTCGCCATCTTGTGATTTATTATGGCCCTGCTTCTCTGTAATTTATCGAGAGTCGGATCCAGGACCACATTAAAATCTCCCGCTAATAATAGCGGGTCTGTATAATTTAGTAATTCAGACAGTAGATTTCCAAAGGGCCCTGGATCATCCGTATTTGGACCATAATAGCCTGCTACTGTAAACTTCCATGTATGGCATCTAATTCTAGCTATGGCCCATCTCCCCATTTTATCCACTATACATGCCTCGAGAGATAAAGCTGTTTTTTTCTTTTTAAATTATAGCAACTCCCTTAGTAAAATATTTTTGCGTAGTACAGATAACATTGAATCCAGTTTCTAGACTTGCAGAGCTGTTTTAACTCGTCTTCCAACAAATGTGTCTCTTGCAATATAAGAATCTGCTCCGGTGTATCTTTTAAATATTGAAATATTTTTTCCATCCTATATTTAGATCTTAACCCGTTTACGTTCCAAGAGAGCACCTTTAAAGCAAACATCTGACTAGTTACAGGGCAAGCCATATACTTGATCTAAGCTCCTATCTAGACAACTGTTATTATATAGTGGTGATTTGGACCTAAACTCTTTTTTTTATTTTTTATTTTCTCCCACTGCTCCCCACCCAGTGTTCCCCCCCCCCCCCCCGTGTTCCCCCCTCCAACTTTTCAGTGAACCCCCACCCTGAAGAACCCCGCTTAACCTCCACCATGGCCATTTACCTAGGCCTATGGGAGAACTCTGCTTAGTCGGGAGTTTTGTATTAAGTTTTTACAGCCATCCATACCCCGGATAAACTATTTCTCTGACTCGCCCCCCCCCCCCCCCTGAAATAGATAATAGAAAGGATTCTGCCTCTTCCACCCTTCTGAATATCTTCATGCTGTTGTTATGCATTACTTTTAATGAGCCTGGGAATTTTAATTGTGCCGTAGCACTCAACTTCTTAAACGGTTCCAGCAATTTTCCCAGTTCCCATTGCCTTGAAGCTGTGATGGCTGAGACATCCGATCTTATCTGGAAGGTAATGTCATCAGGGATCAGAGAGTTTAATTTTAATGCCTTATTAAGTATTTCTTCCTTTAAGGTATATGTGAGGAAATGAACTAAAATCTTCCTTGGTCTTTATTTATTTGGATTGAGCCTAAAAGGATCTCTGTGGACTCTCTGGATATCCGCCATTAGAGCCTCCACCGAGCATTCAATACGTGTAGCTTGTTTTATTAATTTTGCTACATACTCCTTTATTTGACTGCCTTCTGGAACTTTGAGCAAATGTATGTTGTGTCTCCTTTGAGAATTTTCTAACAATTCTAGTTTATCTTGTGCTTCCAAATTTTTCCCCTTTAGTGCAGTAATGGCACTTTTATTCTCTTCTATCTGATTCGTTAGCTCAGTTACAGTGAGTTCTAACGCCATTGTTCTGGTAGTAAGGGAGTCCATTTTAGTTTCTAACTTTTCTCTGAAGTTGAAAATCTCTTTCATTTCTTTAACCAGCGCCTGTAGCATATCACACATTGAAGCTGTCGGGGCATCACCCCTAGTATTGTCATTAGATACTGAACCGGATATCTGTGAGGGGCCTCTTCCATTTATATCCTCTAATGCCCCTTCCATTGCCTCCAAAGTACTTTCAGAATCATTTGCCCTTTCTAGGACTGTTCGCTCAGCCTCGCCCATTTGAGGGAGAAATCTATTGGAGGTAGGGAGGCTAGAAATCAGCTCATGTATAGGGGTCTGTTGTGTAGGCTTTAATACCAACATACTGGGAGTTGCTTTAAAGTAGCTTCTCAAAGAGGGAGTTAACTTTGAATGATCTTTAAGCCGAGAAATGCTTTTCCTATTTGTATCTGTGACTTTAACTAACTTCAGATCTTTTATTAATTTACCGTGTAATGGCGCTTTTTTGTTCTTACTGATTTTAGGCTGCTGACTACCAGCTTTTTCTATATCCGCATTCCCTTGAGTGTCTACCATGGATAAATTGGTTTTAGAGCTCCTTAAGGAGTACCTAATTTGTCCACAGCCCGAACTGGATGTCATACAAGTTCTTTCTGCCCCCCTCTGGCACTCTGTCCTACCTTCTTGAGTCGACTGGTGCACTTTCAGGACTTTGTGCCAGCTCTCTGCTTCACGCTCCCCCTTCGTTCCCAACACCCGGCTCAGATCCTCACTTGAAAACCGAGGCAGCCTTGGTTCCACAACGCCTGTGCTGCCCCTGCCTCTCCCGCCCTGGAAGGGGAGCACTGCAACTGCTCTCCTTCCCCTCTCCAGCTCCCTGGCAGCACGACTCTACACCGGCCTCCAGACTACCGGAGCAACCGGGATGCTCCTTGCTACAACCGCCGCCTCCAGCCCGTCAAACTGCTCCGAGCGCAAGGCCAGCCCGGAGGACGCCGAGAGCCGGAAACCAAGCCGCACCGAACCCCGCAACAACCGATCCGGTGGACACACCTGCACACAGCACGGCAAGTTACGGCTTCAAATCAGCCCATCAACCCCCCCCTAAGCTCAAATGTGAGTCTTTCCCGGGGGAGGCATCTGTTCCAAGTGGATTTTTTTACTCCCGGCTATCGGAGCCTCCCGCGACCTGCTACGCGCCGGCCGCCATGTTCTTCTTATGAAGTGCAACGTTGTAGATCCAGGATGTAAAACCAGTAAAATATTTCTACAAAGACATTCAAAACAATATGCCATTTTTTAAAACTCCTTTTTAAGCAAATACTAACTCAGAAAAATGGAGGGAATAAAGGTATATTCATTATCTCCATATTTCTAGTCAACACAACCTTTTAAACTGTCCTGTGAAGGCAAGCAAGTGCAATTCACAACAAACTTCTACCCTGCCTAGGAATATCAAACAGCACATAGCCCCTTTTTCACCATTCTTCATGTTTGGACCCTGTATATGAATTTCTAGGATCTCAGAATGAAGAATGTCTGGGCAACGATATTCTAGACAGATAACGATTGTTGCTTAGCTTGAGGTTGAGTTGTTGAGCTAGAAATCCTTTATGGAAATAAAAGGAATGTCTTTGTATTTTAAGGAGGAGAAACCAAAAAATACATTGAGCTATCGTAAGCCATCTTGATCATGCTCACAATCCCCATTCTGATGGTACTTCTCATAGTTTCAGGAATTTATCTTGTCTTTTCATTATGGATGTTTGAGAAATGAACCTCTGGTCACTTTTTGTAGTGTCTGCATAAACTATGCTCGTGAGCCTGCGCGTTCCCCTCACAAGCCACATTGTGGACAAGAGCACTTTCTCAGAAAAGGGACCGGCATCTCCTCTACTCCTTTTCAGCCATCAGATAAATGCCATGTAGTAATGCTCTCACCTGACTGGATCCTTTTGATTTGAAGCATTTTTTGATCAGTGTAGGGTGTTCCTTGTATTCACACTTAATGTAGCATTTGTCATTGCTTTGTCATTTTACGGTGCTGGCTGAAGTCTGGGTTCTAGTTGCAAGGTTCAGAGGATATTTTCAATTGTATGCTCCTATATTTTTTCTTGTGATTAGAGATGTGACCGTTCAATTTCTAGAGTTCATTTGAGAGGGTTACATAAAACCTATTGGAAATAAAGCACATTTCTGACTTCAGGCTTGTTTATCAGTCTTGTATTCCACTGCAGGCTAATTTCCAAGATCTAGTTGCTAGGCATATAAGCATATTTTTTTATTTTTATTTATTAGAGATGTGACATTTCTGTTTTTCAGGGGTAAATTCTACAGACAGTTACCTAAATTATGGTGGAAAAAAATAATTCAGAATAATCTTAACAATGTGTAACGCCCTGAACGTCTCAGGATCGTTTAACAGACACGACAATGAGGACGCAACCACTTGTGAAGGGTTAGTTCTTTTAATGAAGGCAAATAAAATACAAAGAACAAACAAAAGTTATAGTCACTGGAATCCTCCAGGCTAAGTACGTTACCAGCCCACAGCACGGATGGTCCTAACCGTCCTCTGCATATACGCCGATCCCGGCGTATGCCAACAGAGGGCAGAAATGAAATGGCCGACAATGCCAATCGGTAGGCTGTGAGGGGCACGAAGAGTGTTGGGGAGAATCGAGGAGTCAGGGAAACACCCAGCCGGGGTCTCTACCTGAAGGGAGCAGCCGCTCAACCTCTTCCTCAGACTGCACCGGGACGCGGAGTCACCTCCTGGTGATGCGTCACCGATACCCCAATCACAAGCAAGAAGACTGAACCGAGAGCAGCCGCTCGATCGATCCTGTGGACTTCCGAGTCTGTAACGCGGCAAACACCTCCTGGTGTGCGTTACAGCTGGCAGTCCCTGTGTCTCTGGTCGGGCTGGGAGTTACGACTCCAACCAGCAAAAGCGCCACTGCGCTTGGACTCAGCCGAGTCAAAAAGCGAAGCTCAATGGTTGACCGGTAGAGCTTCCGGGTCCTTCACAGGTGACGATGGGGCAAGACACGGCCCAGGGAGTAACGACTCGACCTACCTCCGTTCTTGCCTTACTGGAGCACCACTCCGGAACACTGCTCTTCACGAAGCAGGTACGTCGGTGTAAACACAATATCCGACAGCATTGTACCTCCCGGTTCCTCCCTTTATAGGGCGTGTTTTCCTTGAGTTATGTAACAGCTCTCCTGTTTACATAAGGGCGTGTTTCCCTTGAGTTATGTAACAGCTCTCCTGTTTACATAAGGGCGTGTTTCCCTTGAGTTATGTAACAGCTCTCCTGTTTACATAACCTCTCAACCGCTAAGCATCCTGGGAGATGTAGTCCGTTTTCGCTGGTTACCGTTTTCCTCCCCTCGTATGACAGGAATTCTTGACAGTACATCCTCTCAGCGGCTCCCCACGGGTCCAGCGCTGGCAGGAAAACGCCGATGGAACAAGGAGACCAAGCGCGGAGCATGAACCCCTTCAGCCGGTTCCCATGAATGCTCCTCCGGGCCATAGCCTTTCCACGCAACCAGGTACCACAGCTTCCCCCTGCGCCATTTGGACGCCCGTATGCCCGACACTTCATACTCCACCTCCGACTCCACGCATACCGGCCTAGGTGTCCCAGACGGCTTGGAGGGTGCTGGTTTGAGCAATGATACATGAAAGACAGGGTGTATCCGCAATGACTGGGGCAAGCACACCTTCACGTTCACGGGACCCATACACTTGGTAATTCGATAGGGGCCCATGTACTTGGGATGGAACACACTGTTCTTTCGAAACCTCATGTTTCTTGTGGATATCCAGACGTAGTCTCCAGTGCGGTACAGTGGCCCGGGCCTTCTCTTCCTATCTGCCGCAGCCTTGTATCTTCTCTTGGCCTCTATTAGGACAGCCCTTGAGCGCATCAACGTGTCTTTTATGTGTGCCACCCTGTCCGCTGTGGCGGGAATCCTGTCCTCTCTGAACGGATGTAGAAATGGCAAGAACCTGGGATGTTGGCCATAGTTGCTATAGAACGGAGATGACTGTGTGGAGCTGTGAGTGGCATTGTTATAGGCTATCTCTGCAACCCATAGCAAGTCGACCCATTCTTCCCTGCCCTGGTCCACAAAACATCGCAGATACTGTTTGAGCGTTTGGTTCAGGCGCTCGGTTTGGCCGTCCGTTTGAGGGTGGTAGCTGGTGGACAGGGCGGTCTTAACATGCAGCGCAGTGCACCAAGTCTTCCAGAATTGCGCAGTAAACTGCGACCCCCGGTCCGACACGATCACCCCAGGTAATCCATGCAGTCGTACCACATTCTTTAGGAGTAGTGACGCCAATTCCCCGGCTGTAGGGACTCTCTTGCAGGGGATGAAGTGCCCCATTTTCGTCAAGTAATCCACCACCACCAGTATTGCCGTCATCCCCTGGTCTACCGGTAGGCCCACCACGAAGTCCAGTGATATGCTATCCCATGGTCTATCCGGGGTCGGAAGTGGATGTAAGAGCCCTTGGGTTCGGCCATGGTCGGCCTTCATGGTAGCACACGTAGGACACTCCTGTCCCCACCTCCTGACATCCACTCTCATGGTTGGCCACCAGAAATGCCGTCCCATGCTAGCCACCGTTTTTTCAAAGCCCAAATGACCTGCGCATGGAGAGTCATGGCACCAGATGAATGCTTGTTTCCTTAGCCTAGGCGTGGGTATCAATAGGCACCTGCCCTTCAGGGGTATCCCGTCCTTCAGCTGCCATTCTCTGTGACTGAGGAGCCACCTCCGCCATGCGAATGACCTGATCCCTCTCTTTATACCCCTCAGGAAAGTATCCGGTTGGATAACCCCCAATACCATCCTCGGGGAAATGATGGAACGCTCGGTTGCAGGCAATGGTTCCTTAACTGCAGATTGACGGGACAGGGCGTCCGCCTTCCGGTTTTCCGTCCCCGGCCGATATGTGATGCGGAAGTTGAACCCCGCAAAGAAGATCATCCACCGCAGCTGCCTGGGAGAAAGGTGTCTAGTGGCCGTCATGAACTGTAGGTTCCGATGGTCCGTGTACACCGATACCACATGTCTTGCCCCCATCAACCAATGCCTCCATTCGGTGAAGGCGTCCTTGATTGCGAGAAGCTCCTTCTCCGCAATATGGTAGTTGCGTTCGGCGTCGTTGAGTTTGCGGGACATGTACGCAACGGGATGAAGCACCCCTGTGTCGTGGTTGCGTTGGGACAAGATAGCCCCCAGTGCCACATCCGACGCGTCCGCTTCCACCACGTAGGGGAGATCCGGATCGGGGTGAGCCAACACCGGCGCCTTACCAAAGGCGCTTTTCAGGGCCTCAAAGGCTTTGTTCGCTTCAGGGGACCAGACAAACTCCTTGGACTTCCTCAGTAGCTGTGTGATTGGGGCCACCACTCCTGAAAATCCATCTATAAACCGCCTGTAAAAGTTGGCGAAGCCAATGAAACTTTGGACGTCCTTCACGCTTTGGGGCACCGGCCATTCTTTCACCGCCTTGATCTTTCGTTCTGCCATCTCCTGTCCCTCTGGACTCAGCATCACTCCGAGGAATTCCACGGATGTGACGTGGAAGTCACACTTGCTGAGTTTACAAAACAGCATGTTTTCCCTCAGCTTTTGGAGCACAGCTTTGACGTGGTGTACGTGCTCCTCCACACTGGACGAATAGATGAGGATGTCGTCGATATATATACGACCACGTAGATATCCAACTCCTCTCTGAATACCTCATTCAAAAAGTACTGAAAGGCTGCCGGGGCGTTGCACAGACCGAACGGCATGACGAGGTACTCAAAAAGGCCGAACCTGGTCTTAAAGGCGGTCTTCCACTCGTCTCCGTCCCTCATGCGCACCAGATGGTATGCCCCTTTCAAATCCAACTTGGTGTAGATACGAGCTTTCTTGACCTGTTCCAGAAGTACACTGATGAGAGGCAAGGGGTACCGATTTTTTTATGGTTATCGCATTCAATGCCCTAAAGTCCACACAGGCTCTCAGCTCCCCATTAGCCTTCGGGATGAAGAAGAGTGGCGAGGCGGCCGGAGACTTGGACGGGCGGATGAATCCTAGCTTGAGGAGTTTATCCAGGTACCCCCGGAGATGCACGTTTTCAGGCTCCGTCAGGGCATACAGCCTGCCGCTGGGAACGCTGGCCCCTGGCACCAGGTCGATCTGGCAGTCAAACTGTCTATGTGGTGGTAGCACTTCCGCCTTCACCTCATCAAATACATCCTCAAAACTGTGATAAGCCTGGGGGAGAGCCACATCTTTTTCTGCCGCTGTAGCCACCATCTGACTCCCGCTCTCATCTGCGTCAAGGGATTCCGTTCTTATTCCACAATGCAGGATGCAATACGGTGACGTCATTTCGATGCGATGTGTTGGCCAATCCACAAAGGGGTTGTGTTTCTGTAGCCACGGCAATCCCAATATGACGCCATATTGGGGAGCTCGGATGATGTTAAAATCGATTTGTTCCAAATGGTTCCTCCCATATCTCATCGGAAGGACCCCCGTGTGCTGTCCGATGGGCCCCGTCACCAATCGCCTTCCGTCTACCGCATAGACGTCTTCGGGTACTGCTTTGGGAAGAAGCACTAGCCCTAGCCTGCATGCCTCGTTGTGGTCCATAAACATGCCAGTGGCCCCTGAATCCACCATGGCCACAACGGGTATCCACTGGTCATGCACTCCCACGTGCACCGTGATAAACAGGTGTCGTTGTCCCTTAGTGACCGAGTTGGAAAGTGAAGGGATGGATGAGTGACTCCGAGATGCCCCTTCTCTGGTCTTGGAGTCCTCTAGTTTTCCGCCGGTATGTCCACCACGGCTGTTACCGACCGGTTGGCCCGATAACGTGACGTCTTCGGTTTGGCAGGGCATTCACGTACGTAGTGGCCTTTTTTGCCACAATATAGGCACAATCCTTGTTTACGGCGTGACTCTTTCTCCGTGGCTGTGAGGCTCGCTCGTATTGCGCTGATGTCCATGGGTTCTCCCTTGGATGCGGTGGAAGTTTCAGGACTTCCCACCGTCACATAGGATGGAAGGGATTTTCCTTTTCTCCCATGATCCCCCTTTCTTTCACTTAGCCTATGTTCCAGCCGTAATACCAGGTTGATAAGGCCCTCACATGTCTTGGGTTGAGGGTCAATATGAGCCACGGCGTCCTTGAGCTCATCGCATAGCCCTTGATGGAAGAGCGCCGTCTGTTTAGCAACAGGCCACTTGGTTTCCGCAACCAGCCTTCGGAACGCGTTGAGATACTGCACCAGGTCGTTGGATCCCTGTCTCAACTCAAGCATTTCACGGTCCGCCGTGTACGAGTCAGCCCTTCTGTCGAATACCTTCAGGAATTCCTCGCGAAAAGCACCCCAATCACATAAGAGGGGGTCGTCCCTGCTCACCAGAGGTACGGCCCATTGTGCCGCGTTTCCAGCCAAATAGGATATAAGGAAAGCCACACGAGCCTGACTCGTGGGGAACGCCTTTGGTTTGCACGATAAATGTAGCGCCACTTGTGTGAGGAATACCTGCACTGTGTTAGGATCCCCACTGTACCTCTCTGGTGTTGCCAAGGGGATGGCTACCGGCATTTCCACTACTACCGCAGGGGTCTGGTTCGTGAGGGAGGTGCTGGGCGTGAGCGGGTCCAATTGGATAGCATCCAGTCTGGCTTTTACATCGGCTGCTTCTTGCCTAGAGGCAGCCACTTCAACTTGCATGGCCGCTAAAGCAGCCAGCACATCATCAAGTGTTGCCATGTCTGTTATCGACCGGGAGACAGTTAGTGTTATTAAGGTCGGATATTTTGTAACGCCCTGAACGTCTCAGGATCGTTTAACAGACACGACAATGAGGACGCAACCACTTGTGAAGGGTTAGTTCTTTTAATGAAGGCAAATAAAATACAAAGAACAAACAAAAGTTATAGTCACTGGAATCCTCCAGGCTAAGTACGTTACCAGCCCACAGCACGGATGGTCCTAACCGTCCTCTGCATATACGCCGATCCCGGCGTATGCCAACAGAGGGCAGAAATGAAATGGCCGACAATGCCAATCGGTAGGCTGTGAGGGGCACGAAGAGTGTTGGGGAGAATCGAGGAGTCAGGGAAACACCCAGCCGGGGTCTCTACCTGAAGGGAGCAGCCGCTCAACCTCTTCCTCAGACTGCACCGGGACGCGGAGTCACCTCCTGGTGATGCGTCACCGATACCCCAATCACAAGCAAGAAGACTGAACCGAGAGCAGCCGCTCGATCGATCCTGTGAACTTCCGAGTCTGTAACGCGGCAAACACCTCCTGGTGCGCGTTACAGCTGGCAGTCCCTGTGTCTCTGGTCGGGCTGGGAGTTACGACTCCAACCAGCATAAGCGCCACTGCGCTTGGACTCAGCCGAGTCAAAAAGCGAAGCTCAATGGTTGACCGGTAGAGCTTCCGGGTCCTTCACAGGTGACGATGGGGCAAGACACGGCCCAGGGAGTAACGACTCGACCTACCTCCGTTCTTGCCTTACTGGAGCACCACTCCGGAACACTGCTCTTCACGAAGCAGGTACGTCGGTGTAAACACAATATCCGACAGCCTTGTACCTCCCGGTTCCTCCCTTTATAGGGCGTGTTTTCCTTGAGTTATGTAACAGCTCTCCTGTTTACATAAGGGCGTGTTTCCCTTGAGTTATGTAACAGCTCTCCTGTTTACATAAGGGCGTGTTTCCCTTGAGTTATGTAACAGCTCTCCTGTTTACATAACCTCTCAACCGCTAAGCATCCTGGGAGATGTAGTCCGTTTTCGCTGGTTACCGTTTTCCTCCCCTCGTATGACAGGAATTCTTGACACAATGCACCCAAATTTGTTGCAAAATGTAATTTCCTTTATCCTGCCCTTTGACTGTTAACACTGGCCTTTTTAACTCCTTACTATGATGTTGTGATTGAGCGTCAAGGAGGGACACGACACGAACTCTCGGTAAACGGGGTTTTATTGAAATAAGTTTTCTTTTTGTCCGGCTGGTTAGCCTTTCCCTGGCAAAGGTTGCTGGATCCGTGGTGGTGGTGGTATCCGAGGAGCGCAGGGGTGGTTCTCTCTTCCTTCCCTCTAGGCGTTCGTCAGCGGTTCCGAGGAGGGTTCTCCGGATGCCCCAAGGGAGAGAGATAAGGGACGATATTAGTTTTGTGAAGTAGAGGCGCGCAGCCCTAACACCAAGGACCGGGGAGTGAGGGTTCACCGTAGTTGTGAGTGACTAATAGGGAAGTGGTAGAGAAGGTGAGGGATGTTTCAAGCTATGCCGTGAGGGATTTTTACGGGTTGCTCGAGTGACGTGGGTTCTCCCGCCTTCCCATCCAACCCGCTACCCGGTCCCGTACCTGTCCGAGCCACGCTCCTCCCCTGGGAACGTGGCAGGGCGCTTCACGGAGTCCATAGCCGCCGGGTCTCTCGTCTCTCCTTCCTTCTGTTTCCTCGGATGTCGTCTCTCTCGTTCCGATATTCTCCCCGTCACCGTCGTACTCTGGCTCGCCTTCGTCCTTCCTCCGGGAATCGCCGTCCCTCCACTTCCTGGTTCTGCCTCCTTTTGAATCTCCCGGCCTAGTGACGTCGTCCCAGGGCGGGGCTTGAGCGCCGAACTCGCTCCAGTTAAAGGGCCCGGTCCCGGCCGGCTGAGACTGTTCTAAGTCCGTTGCCCACTCATTCTGTGGAGAAGGAAGAATGTTAGGGTCCCTCGTTACCGTTGTCCACCAGTCCATACCCTCCTGCATCCCTGGTGCTACCCGAAGGGCCCCGTCACAGATGTTGATCATAAAAATGGTTCCTCAAAGGCACTGTGCTGATTGTGTTGTCCAATTCATTTTTGATTCCTTGATTTGTTTTCCCAAAGTAGTGTTTTTTTTTTTTTTACATATGACATGACATTTTTGGTGTTGCTATTAGTATATTTCTCATGTTTGTGTTTTTTTTTTGTTTTGTTTCCCTCTATGTAATGTGTCTGTGGTTGTTTGGCAGTATGCACAAGTTCCATTCCTGTGGTGTAATATAGGTCCTTCTGTCTACCAAAGATTAGGGATAACTGTTTTTTCAGGGTCGTCTTAAGAATTTTGTGGACCCCAGTCTGGAACAAATTTGAACATTTTTACCTATTCTGTGCTCATTCAAGATGCTATGAAGCCAAATAATCTTAAATAACATGTTGATGTTTGAGAAGTTCACATAAAAACATTTGCAATTTGTCTTGTCCAGGACCCTAACAATCCTTAAAATGACACTGGGATGAGAGGCTGAGTCAGAGGAAGAGGCAGTTAAAGAGTGAGAGATGTTTCGATCGAGAAATGGAATAGACACGGGTAAAACAGAAATGTCCTTTTCAGGGGGGGGGGGGGGTTGGAGATGGGGGACATGGGCAATTGCCCTCCTTGCCCCCCATGCCTTCTAATGCCTCTTTGGTTCTTATGTGCAGCTGTTACCTGACTAAATGGACTTTTACTACATGCTATGATCATTTTCATGAATTTTTGTGTTCGTTTTAGCACAAAAACTGATTGCTGTGGTTTGCTTCATTGCAACAGCTTCTCACTGGGGGCAAACCATGCCTTCTTACAGTTTTGCTTCATTGATTATTTGGATATCTCCTATCCTTTGGCCACAGGATAAGTTTGTCCCAATGAAGAAAAGTCATTTCTTTCATACAGTTCTGTCTGATTTATAGGAATTGTCCAAACAGGGGGTTGTCCCATAGTTATTCATTTCAAAAGCTTTCAACATAAGATTCTGTATTTATCTGTATTTAAGGTTAAGCTGCTCCCATTTTCTTCTAGAGTTCACTTGTCCAGGAAATGTATTTCTCAATCAACTTGCATTGTAAATTTGTCTGCTGAATGATGGTTTAGCTGATTTCTGAGTTCCCGTAGTTTCATTACTGCTATAAATGCAGAAAGTGTCTGCATCTTTGCAATGTTATGTGATGTGCATGCATTATTGAAAAGCCAGCACTCTTCATAGTGTGCCATATATAAGATACCTAATTCCAAAACAAATTAATAATCTACAGCTGTTTTTTATCTATCACAAACAATTGCATTAAAAAAGAAATATATTTTGTGTGCTGGCTCTGCTAGATTTAGAATGAAGCTTGCGGGCGCTGGCTGGAGCATTAATCTAGTTAGTTCTAAAACCTCCAGGACATCCTATTTCAGGATATTATGTAGAGTAATTCCAAATAGAGTATCACTAGGACTTGTTGGTTGATAAAAAAAAAATCTAGACCTTTATTGTATTAACACGATCCATTGCACCTTGTATACAAGATCAAACGTCCGCGATGAAAGTGTTTAGAAATATTTCTATGTTGTTGGAAATTGGATTACATATTGATTCATACTCTATTACTATTGGCTGATCTGGTGGATGTTTACATTTCTGTGTACTTTTGGCAAGAAGTACAATTTCAGTATGCAAGGTTCTTTTTATACATAACATTAATTCCTTTTGGCTTCACCACCATTGTTACAAGCCATCCTGCTGTAGATTTGTGTACTCTTGTGGCTCCTTTGTGGGAGTATAAAATTAACTTTGTGTAACATTCAGTATTTACAACCTGTCTAATGCCCCCTCTCGTTTATGCCACTTTTGTCTGGAATTACTGTTTCTCTGCAATTATCTGCAGGCTTGATGATTGTTGGTTTTTGTCATAAGTAGCCAGCAACTTGAACATTTGACCAGTTTCCTTGGTTTCTAAGTGTTCAAATACTGACATAACACTTTTTTCAAACGTGATAATTTCTGGTAGTATTGTGTGTAGATGTCTTGAAAATGGATTTATACTTGAGGCCAGATGCATGCAATTGTAGCATGCTCTCTTTGTCACAAAATAAGCCTAGAGTCTCAGTTTTTTTTTTAAATCCTAAGATTCCAACTATCACAAAAGTGATTGAATGAAAGACCCGGGAAAGCACCTTTGTCTCCTGTTTGATAGTGGATTAGGTTTATCTCTTCTGTATTGATTATTGCTCAAGGAATTGCCTTCTTGTGGGTCCTCCTCACTTGGAATTGGACAAGCATGTTTCTTGAAATGTTATAAAGATCTTCTTAGGCTTTCTTTGATAAATTCGTTGGGTCTGCTGTTTTACTTGCATATAAAGTTCTGACTAAAAGTATGGATACGCTAGTGCACATTGGGGAGTTGGTGGCCATGCAAACTCTTTTATGTATAGGAAAAAGGGTGCTTGGCCATTATGAAGGACTACTCTTGTAGGGCCAGTGATAATTTTGAAAGGTAAGAAGCATTTCCCCAGTCATCAATCAGTCATAATGCTTAGGAAGAAATCCTTATCAAATTCCTAAATATGAACTCAAACCAATTAAAAAAAAATGTGTTATTCTTTTTGGTACATACTGGTCTTAACTTTCACATATACATATTCCTATATTCAAAAATATTAAATATTGAACAGATTTGCTCTCAAAGAAATTCCAACTGCTCCCCAGGCATACTAAAATGTAAACACACCTACAAACATGTCTCATTCATACATCATTCATATATACATAACATCAAACAGTGGACTACGATTTAAAACTGCGAGTAAATAACCAAAGACTGTTGCATATAAATGTTTCGAAAAAATACCACTGTTTCTTTTGTTCTGCACACATGCACAACCTGTTTTTCTATAGTTAGGATACTAAAAAATGTGGTTTTCAATTATCCAAACTTTCCATGAACATGCAATGAATGCTCTCCCGGATTTGGAATTTTTGTTTTGATCTACTTAGCATTCCTTCAAACAATAGTGTGGTCTTCAGGTTCACATTCAGTTAGTGCCAACGCGCATTTTGGTGCAAAACCTAGAATACAGTCTACCACCTTCAGGGTGCAAAAAGGATGATTCAATCAAGGGAGGCAACAGGGGAAGAACTTAGAGTAATATAGACCTGTATGGGAAATACATGTGTGTGTATATATACGGCTCAAGGTAAGTAAATAAAATAAACCAGTTTTCCAGAGGACATGTGTACTCTGAGCAGGAAAAGGTAAAGAACAGAGAAAAAACAAAGGAAGAAAAAGCAATAGATAAATATACACTGTGATCAGCATATTTTAGAATATACCTGTGCACATATGCCATGGGAACCAAGAAGCAGGTATACAGCCATAGACCGCCCTTCAAGAAGAATCAGAGAAAACATGTGTAAAAACACCTCAATGTGACTACCGGATGGCAACAGTCACACTTTAACCAAAACGGTGTGCGTCAAATCCACAAACCATACTACCCAATATACTTACCAAGGGATCCCAAAATATACAATTTTTTTCAACACAGGACTACAAAGGATGACCGCTGGACGGAATGGTCCCCTGGCTCCAAGAAAGCAGCTAGGATGAAAAAGAAGCCAATTACAGGTAAGGTCAGGGTGCGAAGGTGGATGCTGTAGACATGGAGGGGTAAGAAATACATACATACAGTGGCTACAGGGCCACCCCACTAATCACATATATAGATAGTTGAGAAGCTCAGGATACCAATATATGTAAAGATGAAATATCTCTGATGGAGAATGAGGGTATCCTTGAAATAAATATTTCCCAGAGAACTCAAGACGGTTCTCATAGAAATGCTGGAAAAGAGATTAAAGCGGTACAAAAGGGGGTGGTGATGGACGGAGCATCAGAACCAATCAAACACTCACACCCAGTCAACAGATCTGTGTTTGATCCATCACCGTTCTTTAGCCCACTCTGCCACCCCAGTTCAGACAAGGCCATATGCAAATCAGTCTGACCCTGTGCCTCATGGGAACAGTCCAGCCCGAACTGCCAAGCCATGCCTTGCAGAGTGGGCTAAAGAACGGTGATGGATCAAACCCAGATCTGTTGACTGGGTGTGAGTGTTTGATTGGTTCTGATGCTCCGCCCATCACCACCCCCTTTTGTACCGCTTTGTTCGCCATAAGTTGGCAGGGTATGCTCAGACGTGAGTCCCTTGCTCACTTTGCCACTGGATTCAAGCAAGCCTGGCTGAAGACGGCCGAAATGCCAGAAACCGGTCCTAGGAAGCTTGTTTCTGGTCCAGGGAAGGCATGGCTTGGCAATTCGGGCTGGACTGTTCCCATGAGGCACAGGGTCAGACTGATTTGCATATGGCCATGTCTGAACTGGGGTGGCAGAGTGGGCTAAAGAACGGTGATGGATTAAACCCAGATCAGTTGACTGGGTGTGAGTGTTTGATTGGTTCTGATGCTCCGCCCATCTCCGCCCCCTTTTGTACCGGAAAAGAGATTAAGCAATAGTCCAATAGGATGGTTATGTATAGGTCAGTCTGGTACCACAAACTAATAGATAAATGGTTAACCACAAATGGTGACTCATTGCATAAATGAATGTAGAACCTACTGGGGAAACAGTGTACCACCTAGGAGGCTTCTGTATGATCCAACAGACATCTTGACTAGGTAAAAAGAACGGAAACTAGGTGTTGAAAAATTTGCATACTGGTCAGTTATTAGGCTGTTCTCTTGTTAACTGATAGGGTAAGGCTGCTTCACCCATCCAATTGGGAACAATCTCTAGAAGTGGATGTTGCATTATCCTGCCCAGCAAATTCCCTGATATGTATAGACTAAAAAGTAAGGTACAGTGGTGAATACCTGCATATGAAAACAAGTATATAAACTACTACATGGTTGCCAGACGATTTTAATGTACTACGCAGACCAGCTGAATCATGCGTCCAACTTGGTATTAGTTAGTCAAGATCAACTAAAAGAGAATATGTGGCAAGCATAGGGATCACAAAATACAAAACTTACACACAAAATGTGTTCATCTGAGTGCCAAGTATAAAACTACACGGGAGTAAGGCATCCCCTTCTAAACAAAAAAAATTGTGCAACAAAAACTAGGACACTGGACCAGGGGCGCCGAATTCTTGTTACACATAGCAGTTTTATGTTTACTGCATCTCTGTCTTCAGGGGCACTGGATAAGGTATACTTCATTTGATGATCTACAATTGGTCATATTAGTCAGGGTTTACTCTACTTTATAAGCTACAACAGAGGGACCCTGAACTAAGGAATATGTGAGGAAAGTGTCAGGGAAAAATTCTAATTAGTAACAACAGGGACTTCCTACACCTATATACTTTGATTTAAGGCTGTGCGTCCATATGAATAAAGTATTGCCCACAGACTAGGTGTACAAAAAATATGACTAATTCATTTATTGATTTTTTTCATTTTTTTTGTGAGAGACTATTAATTGTCCATTTTAAATTGAAAATAAATTACAACATTTAGACAAAATCATTGTCCACAACAGAGCACACCATATCGACATGAATAAATAACATCAAAACATCATACAAAACTGACAAATACAAAAAAGAATCATGTGATACAATAGTTTTTTCTAAAAAAAGACAATACATCATAAAAAGTACAACAAAATACAAACGCCAAGACAAGCGCCAACGCGCGTTTCGGAGCTATACAGTGTATACAGGCTCCTTCCTCAGGGCGTATAGGGTAGGTCTTTCAGGCGACAGCACAAACTAAGCACATTTTCTTGACAAACGTCAAATGGTGAAGTTGACAAGGGTTCAAAATTTACACCCGTAGGTCTGTGGGCAAAAAATATGGATAAGTACATATGCTAAGTATTTATACTGGTTTGAGGCTGGAATACAAGGAGAGAAAAAAAGAAGCAAATAAAAAGTGATGAACAAAGAGTGACCCAGACTAGGCAAAAATCTTTTTTTTATATAAGAAATGGATACACACACCCCAGGAATTCAAGGTGCACGGTAAAGAAAAAATGAAAAAATAGTGAAAGGGATAAAAATAAAAAGAGTGAATCAAGAAAATGATAATAATAGTAGTAAGAATACCAATCACCTATGTGCGCCATTTTAGAAAGTGGATCACCTACTTGAGACGTTATTAATTTCCGCAAAGGCATCCAAGCCGGGATAGCTAATATAATTTACTTTATGTAGCTAGAGGGAAAAGATGAGACATAAGTGAAACAGACTAGTGGAAAAACGGTCATTCGCTATATTTAGCACCAATTAGGTTAAAAGTAGACATACTGATTCGAATATTTATACGCGAATAAGAACAGGGGAAGTGACACCGAGTTTATAAATAACATAGAGTAATTGGAGTTAAACCTTTATAGTATAGACTTTATTACTCAGAGCATAATGTGATAGAATAACGCGATCACCTGAATGAATATCCTAGTAGGCCCCATAGAGGCCTAAACGAATTTACACAGGAATGCCGTTCTTAGGTTCCATGGTATCCATTCTTTATTAGAAAATAATCAACAACCACTGATCAGGTACGTGGCAAAATGAATTCTAAAGAAGTAGAAGGAAAAACATTTATATCTCAAGGAATAGGGGAAAGAAAGTATTGCTAGCTACACTAATATTGCACTAAAAGTTGCGTGAGTTATTTCGCAAGGTAAGCTGAAAGGACTTCTATACAGTCATTTTAAAGATCTAAATGTGCTCGCTTACATGTAATTCCGAAGAATTAAGGTTCTGCTATTTAGGAGCTTCCACAAGTTAAGAGCATCGTTGGTAGGTTACGGAAAAACAACCGATCAGGTTCTGTAAAAAGGTGAATATAAATATAATGAGAAAAAGTGCAAGAGAATCCATCCAGCAAAGTTAGAGAACAGGCAAGGAAGTGAGGTTCCCAGGGTACACTTACCGAGAATGGAGGAAAAATGTAACCTGGACGCAATAAGAACCTGAAGAATGCGTTAGTTAAATCCAAGGGATTTGTCAATAATTCATTCATCCAGATATCTATCACAGGCACTAACCCCATCATGGGCACACATAAATGTGGCTGTTGTCATGCCTGCCAATTTGCCATAGTTACTGATAAACTATCGTGGGACAAAAAGACCTTTTTCTTCAAAGACATGACGAATTGCCGTACCCAACATGTAGTCTATCTCATCCTTTGCCCATGTGGCCTTGGCTACGTGGGCGAAAATAGTAGGGAATTTCGAGTTCGACTTAATGAACATAAGTCGGCCATTTTCAATCAGCGCCCTGGTGCTCCCCTGGTTTTACATTGGGCTGAAAAGAAACACACTATTCCTGATCTCCGCTGGATGATTCTGGAACATATTCGATCCCCCAGGGATGGTAACATCGACGCTTTTAAACGCAAAAGAGAAGTGTTCTGGATATTTACTTTGCAGACCTATGAAAGAGGTCTGAATGAACACCTCCCATGGGAAAATGCTATTATATAAGCCTCTAATATCGCTGGGTAACGCTTTCATGTGGCCTTAATTCCTCTTACTATTGGCATATTTTTTAGGTTACATCTTTATGTGGCCGTAATTACTCCTGCTTTTTGCGTACTAGCCCTAAAAGGAATAGTTCTTTACTTTTCCTGCCAGTGTCATCATTGCTTCCTAAATACTTATTTCATCTGGTTATGCCCTGGTGAGATGTGCAATATTGTGCTGTGAGCCTGTCATATTGCAGACTCCATTTCAATATTGTTTACTCTTCATGGACTAATTCTGGTCGATCTTTGGCCACTGTACGTTATTTTTACCATCTTAGTCTTATTAGTCAACTTTGTGCGTGGTTTCGCTTTCTATGTACAAGCCTAATCGTGTATGTGACTGAAGACCCTCATTGTGGAATGTAGCTCATTCCCGTTCTAATATGGCTTCCCATTTCGTGGCATCGAAACTGGTTACTGGACAGCAGTATTTTTTGTCCCTTCTTTCTTTTCTTTTCGTTAAATTCAACCAGCTATTTTCATTGGACTTCCTTTAGTCCTCTTTCTATTTCTGTCGAACTTTTGCGCAGCCGCTGTGCCTAACTCCTTTTAAGGAAGACGCTCAGATCGGTTCCGAGCTCTGCCGTAGCATTGACACTGCTGATCCCGTAGACTACCATTATCTTCTACTCTAGGTAAGCAACTATTAGCCCGTTAGCATTTGATCCATCCTCCCGGGTAGCATATCGGGGACACTTGTAATTAATCTCCCGGTTTTCTTGTGTGTTTAATATCCTAACCCCTTTAGATACTACGCTGAATTCTGTTTATTAAGGACACTCGTGGCACTCTGAGTAACACTACGGGTCGGTCATGTTACCGATTTTCCAGGTTACATTTTTCCTCCATTCTCGGTAAGTGTACCCTGGGAACCTCACTTCCTTGCCTGTTCTCTAACTTTGCTGGATGGATTCTCTTGCACTTTTTCTCATTATATTTATATTCACCTTTTTACAGAACCTGATCGGTTGTTTTTCCGTAACCTACCAACGATGCTCTTAACTTGTGGAAGCTCCTAAATAGCAGAACCTTAATTCTTCGGAATTACATGTAAGCGAGCACATTTAGATCTTTAAAATGACTGTATAGAAGTCCTTTCAGCTTACCTTGCGAAATAACTCGCGCAACTTTTAGTGCAATATTAGTGTAGCTAGCAATACTTTCTTTCCCCTATTCCTTGAGATATAAAGGTTTTTCCTTCTACTTCTTTAGAATTCATTTTGCCACGTACCTCATCAGTGGTTGTTGATTATTTTCTAATAAAGAATGGATACCATGGAACCTAAGAACGGCATTCCTGTGTAAATTCGTTTAGGCCTCTATGGGGACTACTAGGATATTCATTCAGGTAATCGCGTTATTCTATCACATTATGCTCTGAGTAATAAAGTCTATACTATAAAGGTTTAACTCCAATTACTCTGTTATTTATAAACTCTGTGTCACTTCCCCTGTTCTTATTCGCGTATAAATATTCGCATCAGTATGTCTACTTTTAACCTAATTGGTGCTAAATATAGCGAATGACCGTTTTTCCACTAGTCTGTTTCACTTATGTCTCATCTTTTCCCTCTAGCTACATAAAGTAAATTATATTAGCTATCCCAGCTTGGATGCCTTTGCGGAACTTAATAACGTCTCAAGTAGGTGATCCACTTTCTAAAATGGCGCACATAGGTGATTAGTATTCTTACTACTATTATTATCATTTTCTTGATTCACTCTTTTTATTTTTATCCCTTTCACTATTTTTTCATTTTTTCTTTACCGTGCACCTTGAATTCCTGGGGTGTGTGTATCTATTTCTTATATAAAAAAAAGATTTTTGCCTAGTCTGGGTCACTCTTTGTTCATCACTTTTTATTTGCTTCTTTTTTTCTCTCCTTGTATTCCAGCCTCAAACCAGTATAAATACTTAGCATATGTACTTATCCATATTTTTTGCCCACAGACCTACGGGTGTAAATTTTGAACCCTGGTCAACTTCACCATTTGACGTTTGTCAAGAAAATGTGCTTAGTTCGTGCTGTCGCCTGAAAGACCTACCCTATACGCCCTGAGGAAGGAGCCTGTATACATTGTATAGCTCCGAAACGCGCGTTGGCGCTTGTCTTGGCGTTTGTATTTTGTTGTACTTTTTATGATGTATTGTCTTTTTTAGAAAAAACTGTATTGTATCACATGATTCTTTTTTGTATTTTTGTCAGTTTTGTATGATGTTTTGATGTTATTTATTCATGTCGATATGGTGTGCTCTGTTGTTGACACAATGATTTTGTCTAAATGTTGTAATTTATTTTCAATTTAAAATAGACAATTAAGTCTCTCACAAAAAAAATGAAAAAATTCAATAAATGACTTAGTCATATATTTTTTGTACACCTAGTCTGTGGGCAATACTTTATTCATATGGACGCACAGCCTTAAATCAAAGTATATAGGTGTAGGAAGTCCCTGTTGTTACTATTTACTCTACTTTATCCATAGACAATCACTCCTTCACATGCATGGCATTGGCTGCATTTGTATTTGCCACTGCAGGTCTGTCCTGTTATGGATTTCTAGCAGTAACTATTTGATCTAAATTGGATTTTGCATGCTTGCTCCTAAGGTTGCGGTTCCTCTGATACGCAAAAGTGAGTTTCGGTAACCTTCCCTCCTCTTTGCTGAAGTTTAGTATTCGCCATTGGAAATTGACTATTTCTCTGATTTTGTGGTCCAGAATCGAGTGATGGACAATGCACATAGGCTTGTGTTCATTCTGTCTTCTATTCTGAAAAGTACTGTCCCTATTATAGTACCTTGCTCTTTTTAGTGAATCGCGTATAAGGCACCTCGAGTTGCCGCTATTCAGAAGTTTTACTTTAAGGATTTCTGAATGTTTTAAAAAATCATCTGGCATATTGATATCGTTTCTGTGAAGTTGAAGAAACTGACTAAAGGGGATCCCTTGCTTTTGGCACGTTTTTAAATATGTGCATAATTTTTTTTCATTCTCATTTTGAACTATTTTCCTTAATAATTCTTTAACCTATGGAAGGTATGCAGTAGTTCAAGGTTGACTGTTTTGCACTAGCTAATTTGTGATATGAGAAAAGCATTCAATTTTCTTTGTGTACTTTCAGGAAAAGAACAGATGAATGATTCGCTTCAGGATTAGGGAGTTGAGGCATGCATGAACATTGAACAGAATGTTTTTGGTTCATCAACAATGTTGCAGAATCCAATGTAATTCTCAGATTTTTCACACCGGTTACCGGCACATATTTATCTCCATAACAAGATGGTCAGATAGGAAGATCCCGAAATGGAGATGAACTGTATGGAATGACCATAATTCTTGTCACTGTTTAATTTGAGCAGGATTCCGATATGTCTATCTCAACCGTCTCTGAATCATTGTTTGTCAGACGTACATGATCTAGTATAAACAGTGAGTGTAACTAACATTTGTGGGTTGACATTCATGAACATTTAGTAAACAGAAAAAAAACACTGGCTGAGGCACAAAATCTGGGAGAGCATGGAATGAGCTGTGCCATTGATATACCTTCTCCAGAGGACATAATATTGTCTGGAGTTGCACCCTGCTGTTAGTATCAAAGTAGATAGGACATCTTGAGCATCACAAAAATACATTAAATCTGAAGCCAACATCACTAATTCAGTGATGCACCTAGCTCAGAAAGTGGCTTTTATAGGCTGCAGAAGTTTTTGTTGCGTTTGTCCAATGCATCTATTATCTGACTTTAGAAAGGTTTCCCTTTTTTATATTTTAAATTTCCATATTGAATGTTTACATTTTACTCACTTCCCGGCACCCACCCTCCCAAACCCCCCCACATAGAAGCATTACTATACAATAGAGTAGGAAATCAATAAAAAAAGAATTGGGAATAAGACTGAGAATTTTACAAATCACCTTGCATCTCAATACCTTACTATGGATTACATAAAACCTTTAAATACTTCATTCCGATAATTCTTATTTCTTATATGTAAAGTGCCTGTGCCTTTTCACCCCTCTTTTTGATCAACCCAGGTAGAGCATTCTAAATTCTGACTCTTTTCTTTTATGCCCTAAACCCTTTACGCACGTATATACATTTTCCTACCTTATAGACTGCTAGCAGTCGCGCCAGCCACTGCTGGAAGGAGAGGGGGACTAGTCTCTAACCATGCTGATGATATACATAGCCTAAAGATGGTCCTAGCAATACTTGTCAATCCCCCTCTCTCCTCCAGCCTGCCATTTTCTTGGATTCCCAATAGAATTGGGACCAGAGTCATAACCATTGCCAACTTCAGTTCATTCCTTAAAAAATTCTTCTATTTGGCCAATTACCCCGATAAGGACGTTACATTTTGCAAATATGTTAACTATATCAGCCTTATGTAAAGAGCAGCGTGGGCAGAGAGTCCCCTTCAATTCTCTCCACTTTACAATTCTGTCTGGTGTGTAAAAGAGGAAAAAACATGTTTTATAGAACTGAAGCTGTAATTTGGCAGACATCAAGACCTCTTGAGCCACTAAAAAAGCTTGTTGGAATGCATCATCTGTGATATCTAGTTTGGTTTGCCATTTTTCCGAGATTTTAGCCAGATCGTGTGTCTTTAATGAATTTAATATGTTGTATACAGTACCTATACAGGGTGAGTTTCCTGCGTTACCTTTTCTATCAACTCATTCTTGGTCATTCCACCTGCCCCTTTCCCATTTTCAAAAGAAAATCCCTTATTTGAAGAAACTTAAACTCCCTTTGGGTGAGATTGAATTTCCTTTAAGGTCTTCAAAAGAAATAAAGCCCAGGGGTGTGTAAAAACGAACTATTTATCAATCCTGTTCCGCCACCAGTTAATCATGCGATAATCATTAAAGATTCCAAGTAGATTCTCATTACCATGGAGTGGCGTATAAAAATTTAATTTCTCTAACCCTAGGTTTTGTGGGAGAAGGACCCAGATTTGGAATGCATTCAAATTAGTCTTAAACCTAATCCTTTTATAGTAACCGAACTCCAATCGATGCCACATCCCCAGGCATCTGCCCCAATCAGTAGTTAATATAGAGAAGGACAACACTGCGTCCCCCGATGATCCCGAAGTAATACAGTAAAATGCACCAAACATGTAGCCCAAGGTTAGGACGGGCCCACCCTCCACGTTCTCTTGGAAGCGTTAAGAATTTAACTGATCTTCTTGGTTTAGAATATGACCACATGAATTGCACAATTTTATTTTTATATTTTTGAACCAAAAATTGGGGAAAATAAGTGATATGGCTCTCATTAGATATAATATTTTTGGGAAATATATAATTTTGACTAGGTTGCATCGACCCACTAACGTTAAATGTAGATTATTCAACTTTCAGAGTGTCATTTTAGTTTTTGCCGCTACTGGATTTAGGTTCTCATTTATTAAAGCATAACGATCTGCCCTAATTGTAACCTCCAGATATGATGCAGTCTCGACCACCCTACTGCCATTTACTACAGCATGTTTGACGATAATCTGTGTTTTTCCCTTATTCAAGTAATAACCGGATAGCCCCCCAAACATCAATGCCTCTTCTATTATTTTTACAGCTGCCTCAGGGTTAGATGTTGCAACACCCACACAATCTGCATATGCCAGAGTTTTAGTGCTGAACCCTTGAATTGTTACCAGCAATATGTTTGGGTTTAAATTCAATATTTTTAAAAACTGGTCTATGTAGAGTGCAAAAAGTAAGGGGGGGGCACAGACACAGAAACAAACTAGCAGAAGGTCTTAAGTCCAAAAATAACGAACAGAAAGCCACTTGATGCACATGCGCAGTCCGGACTATTTCAGAAAAGTTAGCGTCTCTCTCGTGCTTATGCGCATGCTAAATAACTATCTAACTAGGGCTGCCGGTATCAAAATATCCCAACTGGACACCAAAAAATACCGGGAATCAAACCTCCGGGCATCAGATGTATTTTAGCACTAGAGTGTGGGGCCGAAGGCTACCCTACCTCTCCATGGGTTAGTGTAACGCTGTCCGTAGAAACCTCCACGTAGAGACACTAGTCTCTACGCGTGCGCTTGACTAGGACTGGTCGAAATACTAGCAGTGACCACGTTATCCTGTAGACAGCGCCTGCATCACGTGAAACACCAAAGGCGCACTGCACCTGCATTATCGTGCACAGGACAGCCAAAACAGGCATGTGAGATGGAAGATGGCTGCCGCCCCTCTCTACTTAGTGGATGTAATTTACAACACAATCAATAAATTTGATAGGCACTCATACTGACCAGACTACATGCGACCCCCCATACAGCAGATGCTGTAGCAGCACAGGTATTAAGTTGCTTTTTCTCGTCACTCAGGCCTAGTAAGATAAGGCACGTCTAGATGGATAAGTTGAGGTCAAAGAACCAAGAGAATTGAAATGATGAAGGTTAGCTATGATGTCTAAATAGATTGGGTGACTTATTTCATTAGGATCCACTTTCATCTTTTAGATGTTTTATATCTCTGAGTTGTGATTCGGAGAAAATAGTGACCAACCTTAACACTATTCGTCACGTGTATCTTGCGTAAAAGATGTTGATGGAGTTTACAGACATAAATGATATGTGGAGGAGATAGCAGCCCCAATCCACTTCCTCTCTAAGATACACGTAATCTTTAGATTCCTATCCAGTGAGAACTGGGGTATACGAAACTATCCGTATCTCATCAAGCTCTAAGGTGAGGTATGATGGAATCGTATAGATCTATCAGATGTTCCTACTATTGGGTCCTCATCAATGTCGTTCCCTGGAAGTTGGTACTGATCAAAGTCCTAGCTGTAATGGACTAAAATTCTCATTCATAATGGAATCCTTAGTAGAGTGCAGAGATGATGGTGAACTACACAGATCAGATGATCATACAGTTCAAATGGAGGTCCATGGAATGCTGTCATTCAGACCGTGTGTGTCTGTTTTCATTTTGAAAATCCACCTTTGCTCTCTTGAAAACAGAAACCTTGAAGTGTCTGTTACATGTTGGGGAATCAGAGGTCGTTCGAGCACGATCCACCTCAGATCGTCAGCTTTGTGTTGTTTGGCCAGAAAATGATCTGTGAGGCAGGTAGACTGTTTCTTACATCGAATCGTGCTCTTATGCTCACTGATGCGGAGCTTGACTTTGCGTGCAGTATGCCCGATGTAGTGTAGAGAGCAAGGGCATGTAATCATGTATATCACGCACTCAGAGTTACAGTTAGTGTGGCTGTTTAATATCCAAGGGCGACTAGTACCTATGTCAAGTGATGTAGTCTTGGTTGTCTGAGGACAAACGCTACAAGAGCCACAGGGGTAGTGACCTCGTACCGAGGGTAATGACCACAGAGTGTTAACGGTACGTGTGGGCTGTGTTAGTGGTCGTGTGTGCACCAGGCTATTCCGTAAACTGGGACCCTTTTTGAATGCAAATAGAGGAGATGGAATATTGTCTGAGGCCACATTTAGAATGTGCCAGTGTTTGCGTACCGTTTTTTGTAATCTGTTGGAGAGAGTGCAGAAGGTAGTTACAAAAGTAAGCCCGTCGTTGGGGGTCCTAGGAGTGCTGTCATCCAACAGCGCATCCCGGTTATAGTTGGATGCTCACTTCCAAGCCTGACGCACTAGTCGTTTGGGATACTGACGTGACCGAAGTTGGAGTGCCAGTTCTCTAGCATATTTATTGAAGAGATCCTTAGTGGAACAGTTCCTCCTGACACGCAGGAACTGGCCCACGGGGAGATTCTCTCTGAGGGCCCTCGGATGATGACTGTCAAACGAAAGGAGAGAGTTTCTTGACATCGGTTTTTTGAAGAGTTCACAGTGTAGTGTGTCCCCAACGGGAAAGATGGAGATGTCGAGAAAGGACAACCGTTGTTGATCATACTCGATGGTGAACTTCAAAAAGGCATTTTGATGGTTGAGCCAAGTGTGAAAAGCCTGAATCTCTTGGCTCGTGCCTCGCCAAACCACTAGTATATCGTCTATGTACCTCTTCCACAGCACCAGATGTTTACGAAAAGGGTTGCTGTGGTTCAGTACATGATGTTGTTCGAATAGATGAACATAGAGGTTGGCGAGGCTGGGCGCAAAAACACTCCCCATCGAGGTGCCAGAGATTTGTAGAAAGATCTGGTCTTCGAATCTGAAAGTTTTCGGTCATTGCTATCCTGGCACACTCCATAATGAAGTGAACGGGGGTCATGCTGTTCAAATCACGTGCTTCCAAGAGTCTCTTGATGGAATCCAGAGTCTCTCGTTGCGGAATACACGTGTAGAGTGACTCTACATCAAAGCTAGCCAGAATATCGGTACTGGTGTTAAACTCGATATCTGGCAACATCCGTAAGACATCGGAAGTGTCTTGAAGATAGGTGGGCATCTCTGACACGATTGGTCGTAAAAAGACATCCACGAACTTGGATAGGGGCTCTAGGAGTGAACCAATCCCAGAAATAATGGGACGTCCCGGGGGGGGGGGGGTCGTTGGCTTTTATGAATCTTAGGGAAGCAGTAGAAGTAGGGCATCACTGGATTTTTAGTTACCAGAAATTGAGCCTCTTGTGGTGTGATCCATACTTCTGCCTCCCCTTCCTCAACCAGATGTTTTATCTCCAGGGTAAGCCTTGGTGTCGGATCTATTTCTAAGATCCGATAGGATTTGTTGTCCAGTGACGGTAAGTGACAGTGTCTTGCAGGACAGTGGCACCTCCCTTGTCCGCTGGCTTGATAGTAACGGACGTATCTATAGTTAAATTCTGGAGGGCCAGTCTGTCTTTTCTAGGAAAATTGCAAAAATTCGTGAGCCGTGTGTCACATAACGCCATCACATCAAAGGTCACTGCCTTCTCGAAAGTGCACACCTGAGAGGGAACTTGGTGTGCCATAGGTGTAAAATTGCTTTTAGGGCGTAATCCAGTGTTAGCAATGTTGGTATCTTCACTGGAAGAGGTGTTGTCATCTAGCTCTCTGTTCTTAAAGAAAAAATGGAGTCGGATTTTCCTGAAGAAATTTTCCAACTCTCATCTCAGGGTGAAAGGGTCACCTGGATAAGTGGGCACAAAACCCAACCCTCTATTGAGGACACTTAGTTCACTATCTGTAAGGACCCTAGAGCTCAAGTTGACTACGAGATCGTTCATTCGTTGGTTGAGCTGGGGGTTTGTTGAAGATTGCCCCTACTGCTCCGAGTATTCGGGAATATCGGATCTGGTTGCCAATGAACGGTTGCAGTGCCTCTCCGTTTGCCCCTCGTACGCCCTTGGCCCTGGTCTAAAAAAGACTGATTAGGATAAAATTGTTGTGGTGGTGGAAATGGTGGTAAATGTGGTGGAAAGGGAGATGGTTGGTAGCCCCAGGGACCCGGTGGCCACCATTGGCCTTGACTTGGGTAGAAACCCTGTGTTCCATGCCTCTTGTTGTATCTACGGGATCACAGACACTCCCTGCCGAGTTCCCCTTGTAATCGTTCGGCACGCTGATAACTCCCCATTTATACATACTCTACCCGTAGGATTTCAATAGAGGGCTTTAATGGCCCAAATCAAGTTAGGGCGAATCCCCTTTTTAACCATCACAGCCTAGAGGAAGTGCCAGGAGACCCTATTGAAAGCTTTTCCCACGTCCATCAGAATCGCTGCCATAGGGTCCCCTGACACTTGTCTTGCATCAAACATTGTTATAATCCTCCGTACATGATCTATAATACTCCTCCCTGGGATGAATCCGTGCTACCACTCGACCACCATTCCATCGATTGGTATGGATAATTAGGCTGTTGGGGTCTTTGAATATATTTTGGTATCGCAATTCATTATCGTTATAGGATGGTAGGAGCCAGGCTCTTCTACTGTTTTTTTTTTTAGTGAACAATTTTTTTCTCTGCCCATGATTTTGGTGGAGCCTCTCCCCTAAAGCCTCGTCTAAAAAGGTTGGTAAATACTTCCTTGATTTGATCAAAAAATGTCTTTTAAAATTCCAAGGGTATTAAATCGGGCCATATGGCTTTTCCATCTGACAAACCCACCCATTTAGAAGACTAGTTCTTGATACTTCTATATGGGTTTCTTGCAGACAGATGATATCTGCCTGTAGCCCCCTCTGCGACCTTTTGCCTCTTCTTTACATCATTTAACTTGCATATATTTACACTGGCAATTCTGAGTATCCCTGCTCCTCTTACTGAGCTAGCCATAAACACACAGTGACCTCTACTCCCCCTTTGCTATCTTGAAGAGCAAAACAAGAGTTTATACACTTCCCCATTTCCAATAAATCCTGATTTCCAACCCAGTTCAACATCCCACCCATCTGTGCGTGCCCCCCTTTAAACCCCTTCCCCGTCCTCTCCTCACCCCCCCAAAAAGTGAGTAATCCGGCATAGCCTGAACAATGATGAGTGCTCAATCCTTTACCACAACGCCTTCCCCCGCTCCGTGTCAACAAGTGTTGAGTGTAAGAAAAAAAAAAAGGAAGACCCCATTAAGTTTTACAAAATCACAATGAGAGCGGAAAAAAAGGGAGGAAAAGAGAATAGAAAGGTAACAACTAGTAACCCTGTACCTCACCATGACATAGACTGTCAAAATGAACACCTCCTATGCAATCATTACAGCCTATTACTACAGGCCCCCTGGCTAATATTTGACAGATATTCCTGGGCCTGAATCTCCGATGTAAAACTACAGATATGTCCCTTAAATATAGTGTTCAGTCTAGCTGGATTCAGGAGGTAAACTTCAGCCACAATTCTTTAAAATGGGTTGATGAGCTGCCGGTGGCACCATCTTCGCTCCACTGTAGCATGCACGAAGTCCGGTCTAGCAAAGAAGGTTGAATCTTAAAATGTTTTATGAGCATTTGGATAAGCCTTGTCGTAAATCAATGGCCTTAGCAGGAAGTTCCCAAAATAAAACATCGCTCTGGGCCTTCCCAACTCTCTGTGAGTGCTTTGTTGCCATAAGTGGAAACCTACGGGCCCGTTTGATCTCTGAGTCCCAATCCCACTTAACTTGATCCGGTAAAGCACCTCTCAGCAGCTTCACCATGTATTCCCTGGGGTCCTTTCCCTCTACTCCCTCCGAGATCCCCAGAAACCGCAAGTTGATCCTCCATTTTGGACAATGCGTCTACTAGTGCTGCCCCTTGAGATGTTTTCTGCTTTCAGGGTTTCCAATTGCATTTCCAAGGATTCGGTCCGGCCTTCCACCATCGTTATCCGAACCACAATTTTTCACATCCCACTTTTTAGTTTCTTGGATGCAAGCCTGGCGCGACGGCTCACTCCGGTTCTCTTCTGGCATTTCCCTCTGTGAAGAGAATATAGTGGAGAGTGATGGCTCCTGGCTCCCTGCAGGGAACCCTATTGCTGATCCATCTACTTTGCCCGGCTCTTGAAAAGATAATTGAGCATTGGAGTAGTCCCATTTCTCCTGTTACTACCTGACGTGCTGTTTCTTTCCTTCTTGACCTTGGTTTTTATTCTTGAGGACTTGAGCAATAAAATATCCTTAGTGCTGTTTGAGTCCGAGGTGTCTTCATTGCTCAATGAAGAGCTCTCTTGTTAAGAGGAATCCGTCATCAGTGAGCGAGGAAAAAATGCCTTCCCCAATACTTCAGGGGATAAAGCACCCAGGTGTTTACTGCTAGTCTTTGCTAAATCCGTCGGGCTGTTTGTTTAATCTTTAATTATGTCCATAAGGCCATCTTTGCTTTCCTTCTCATTTTCATCCACTCCTATTTTACCAGTGGTCTCAAGGCCCTCCATAGCCCCACTTGCAATAGCGCCATCCCAGTTTTGAATTACTTGCCCCAGCTCTTTATTAATGTTGTCCCCTATTTTAAGATGCGGAGTATTGTGAGCTTCTCACATGGGGGGGTGGGGGTGGTTGCTCCCTCCCCCTACCAGTGCAGTTGCAAAAAAACATTGATATAATCAAGGGTTGGGAGGACCCACCTTCCACCTGTCCCAGGCTAGGGAGGTTCCTCTCGAACTGCTTCTTGCATCCTCCCTGCTCTCGCTTGGGCTTACCAGGTCCCCCGTCCTCCCACTGGCGGCACACCTCTCCAGCAGTCTCCGCTGGGCCAGACAGAGCTCTGCCCACTGCCACTTTGGCGCCAATTCCAGTCCCTTGGAATGCATGTGTATAGCGAACAGACATCAAGTGTGAATAGCAGATGTCTCGCTACCCCTTCCACATCCACTAGTTTGCTTAACAGTTCACAAGTGCCCTGTAGGTAGGAGGGTACGTTTTTCACTCGTGGTTGGAGAAATAAATCGATGTATTCGGACAGTCTCTCAGTGGGAGATCCTATTATTTAGATGATGGGCCTACCTGGGGGAAGGCAATTTTCCTATGGATTTTTGGCAATGTAGATGCAAGGGCACACTGGGGCATCGTATAGCAGGTATTTGAATTCCATGTCCGTAATGAGACACAGATCTCTCCAGTGTTTAAGTATATTCTCCACTTTCAATTTCTCCAAGATATTTCATATGGTTTATAAGTACCACATTTCCCCCTTTGTCAGCTTCTTTGATCACTAAGGATTTATCATTTTTCAGGGTGTTCAGTGCTTTTCTTTCCTCTGTTGTTGTATTGTCTCTAATCGGTCTAGTACCCGTAGAGTATTTATCTTCTAGCTTGTATACGTCCTCAGTTATCATGTAGAAAATGTATCTGATTGTCAGCAGGGAGCCATGGAGTAAATTTGAACTTCTTTCTAAGACCACAGTCTCCCTCAAGGAAAGTGGCAATATCTAAATCTGCAAGCAACGTCTGTATGGGAATGGGACTGTGTTAATTACCCAGGGACAGCAAATGTTGTACGTCCCTGATATCACCCACAGTGTGTACTATTTGAGTTTGTCTGGTGGAATCTGTGTATCGTGTTGACGTGACTGTTTATTCTTGAAGTACTTGTGTAATTTGTTTTCTGGTGAATTTTAAACTGTTAATGTGCAGTGCTGTGAATTCTGGTTAAGAACTAGGACCTAAACTCAGACCTTTGCTTAGCATTTTTATTTCTGCTTCATGCAATTTGTGCTTTGTTAGGTTGACAATGTTGATGGTATCATTCATCTCTTTAGTGTGTTCTCTCATGTTCTCATCCATATCTACTTCTGATTACAGAAGACAGACCTGGTTGTAAAAGCCTCCCTTGTTACTGGTCTTTTGTCTGTGTCTTGATTTCCCCCTCATTTTCTTAGGTTGTTGTTTTCTTTCCTGTTTGTTGCCTTTGCGGAATCTCTAACTCTAAAATATTTTAAAAAGGGTATCTGAAGATGTGGAAGTAGTCTGCCTATCTGATGTGATAGACTCCCCATTGGTTACACTGCCTACGCTAGAGATTTCAGAAGCACTGGAGGCTATGGAAGTATGTCCTATGCGTGAAGTTGTGTCTGAGAGTGCATATCTTCATATTGTCAAACCTTTTCATAAAAGTATACACTCTAGCATTTAGGGAATCTTTCATCCCTTTTGATTTTCTGCATTTTATTGTCCTTGATATACATTTGATGTTTTCTTGGCTCCTCCTTGCTATCATTTTTATCCGTGGCTTCTGGTAAATTCAGATCTCTAATTTCCTTTTCTAGTGTCAAGTTCATTTCACCCTTTTGAGCTCAGCGTCTCTAATCAAAATATCCATCATCCCCATGGAACAGGTTAACAGTAGCTTCTCCCATTCCTTTAGATGGTTCATGTCTAAATCTTCAAATGTGGGAAATATGAGTATACATAGGCCTCTGGGCACCTGTTCTAGAAGACTTCACTTCCACATGGTATTGCCTCCAAGCTTTTCTTTAAGATTTCTTGATCCTTCAATCAATAGTATTTGTGCCATCATCTCTTTGCCTTTATACAATCTTTTTTTCCATGGCCAGAGTCTAAGCAAACAAAGGAGTAGAGGTGCCGCAGGAGTGAGGCTTCCAGCAAGTTGAGGGGTATAGAGGGAGCTAAGCTGTCAACAGCAGTGAGAAGCTAACTGCTTTTACATCCAGCTCAAGGCTGCCACATAGTACGGGTGTGGGGCAGGTCAGTAGGTTATTAAAATCAGGTTTGATGCGATTCTATGCACTGTAGGTGTTGGAGACGGTTATATTAATCATAAAAGAAGTAGTGCCCATCAGCTAATGAAATGTAATCTGAAAGGGGTCATATCAGCTGATGTATCTCGCTCAGGAAACAACACATGTGGAGGTATGAGGATTTCAAATGCAATCTCTCTAAAAACAAAAAAAAAAAAAGTTTCTTTTGCAAAGTGCATGTGCTCCAGAGAAGCAGAACTACTCATTTTGGCCAAAGCCTTCAACTGGGTCATGGAGTCTGTGTGAAGAGTGTCATATATATAAAGGGCAAAGGGATTGGGCCGTGTATTTTATTCCCACTATTTAGAAAACATTATCTCATCAAGTGGTCATATTGTTCCATGTAATTGTGAAGTACACTATTTTGAATTTCACATGTTTACATGATCTCCCAAAGCAAACTCAATTCATTGTCACATTTCTTGTCTTCACTTCTCAAAAACATATTTCCCTCGATGTTAACATCCAATGTTCCTGTTGGACCAGAAACAAAAGTCTGATGGGGAAAGGAAGGACAAGGCTGAGTGGGGGAGAAGACATGGTGAAAAGCTATAGATCACTATAGTTTTCATGCTATGTCAAAAGTCTTATAAGACACACAAAAACCACATGCAATAGGCCATCTGCTCAGACTAAGATTCTACTCTATTTCATTTTAAGTATCCTCCATTTTTACTTGCATAATCTTATATTTCTATAAAGTGCTCATCTTGACAATGCTGAGCCTGAGGTAAACCCTCAATTATGTTCAAGCCTCTTCTTTGTCCCAGGCATGCTTATAGCAGAAGGAAAAATGCAAGTGCCAATCATATATACGTATCGGTTATTAAGGTCAAAAAGTGATGATGATAATTCTACCCTACCTTTATAATGGGCAAACATTATAAGTACATTTTATAATATGCAAACCTCACAATATCGATGTCTGTATAGTACTTGATATTAGTGCAAGATTTGAATAAATAACTATGCAATATGCAGTAATCTATTACATGTGTAAACATTAGCAGTTGATGATGCACAGTATGTATGTCTCTCCTTGTATACCTATGTTCAACAATTGTTTAGCAGCAAGACTATATCCTTCCACAATGTACTGTTTGTACAAATGCATGTCAAGTGTAGGGTGCTTCCAACTATAAAATACAAAGGCAGTAATCTTGTCTCAATGCCCTCATTTTGACCCACTACATATCCAAAACCCAGAGTACTCCTTAAGATTAAAACATCAGGTACTCAAATCTAAAACCAGATCAAATATTATGAATGGCATCGGGCACACATTTCCCATGAGACCCGAGCATATTTTTAGCTAGTTCTCCAACTTCTGTTCCTGTGCTCCGTTACCTCACTATGCTCTAATTCTCAAGATCCATTAAACGTCTCAGATGTGTATAGAATACATCTGTGTTCAGACCCCATGGGATTTCAGTTCCAACATTTATAATCCATCTTGATTCTGCCTTTCTTAATGCCAGCTCACAATCTCCTCCTCTGATCTTGTTCGGAATGTTATCGATACCAGAAAATGCAAAGTTACACAAACTTCCATCATGTTCTCCCCAGACGTGTTTGGACATTACATAGGTAGTCTATGTTCGAAATCGCTCTTTACATTTTTTAAAGTATATTTATTATCAAATTTGATGTCAAAGTACATAATACGGAAAAATAAGATCGTCATTTTACCCCAATATAAATCCCCAAACCCCACCTTCCCCCAGCTACAGATTTAAATTACATCTTCTACTACTAGTACAGATCATATTTCATACAAGGAGAGAAAGAAAACACAAATACAAAAAAGAGGCCCTTCGGAACAAATATACATGAATCCTAACTTGCACCTAGTTAAAGTGCATCATGCTTAACTTCCTCAACTCCTTGATTCTGTCCAGTCCAGAAGCGGTCCCTATCTCCTAAGACCCTTCCTTTTACTACGAATTCCTTTCCTTGAGAACTGCTTTTTCTAAATTGCATGTTGCCAGCACCCAAGTTAACCATTGTGAAAACACGGGTGGGTTTTTATCCAGCCATGCCAAGGCTATACACAAGCAGAAAATGGTCATGGCGATAAAGACCAGCACCCTGCCCTTGACAGCCTCAATGTCAAATACTCCCAAAAGAATAACAGCAGGGGTCCGGCATACCTGAATATTTAATTTAGTGCTACAAAATTCTGCGATCTGGTTCTTAATAGACGTTAGCGACTGACAGGGTGCAAAGATGTGTATAATATCAGCAGCCCTAAGTTGAAATCTAGGACATCACCAACCTTTACCATTCCCCATTTGATAATCCTACTAGGAGTGTAATATAGATTAAAACAGGTTTTATAGTAATTTACTTGTAGTTTTGAAGATAAAAACGTCGACTGAGCCAGAGTGAAGGATTCCGGGAAACTAGATTCGGGGATGGCCAGTTGTTCTTGCCATCTCGAGGAGTGTTTGTCAATGTCATCCTTCATCCGTTTATTGAGTAGGGAATAAATAACACTGATTGGAGGTTGGCGCCCAGCTGTCAAAGCATCAACCAAATCGCACCTTTGGAATCTGATCTGGCCACCTCCCTTACGATTTAAAAAACCTTGACCAGTAGGTACTTAGTCTTTATGGCTTATGTTAAAATCTCTTGGAATGATTTTATACCTATGGGGGGGAAGAAAAATCCCACCTTATTTAGGCCAGTTTTAACCCAGCATAGGGTTTGCATATCCCCAAAGATTCCAGGCAGATACTTATCGTTCAGGGGGGTGTAGAAATTTAGCCTGCCCAAACCCATTAGTTTACAGACCATTGACCACATTCTAAAGGTGTTTAATAAGGTCTTAAAGCGGACACTCTCAAAGTAATTCAGCTCGATTTGTCTCCATAGATTACCCCACACCCCTTCACCTACCAATACTTCAAACAGAAAAGGAAAATACACCGCTCCTGTTTGTGGGGGTAGTTTCTCTTGCACTAGGAGCCCCATATTCTGTAAGATAGTAGCCCAATAATACAGCTTTAAATTTGGAAGCCCCCACCCGCCTCTGTCTTAAAGTGTTGACATTTTCAGAGCTCTCCTCAGTTTGGCATATGACCAAACAAACTGGGAAATCAATTCATCTAGTTTTTTAAACCAAAGGTTTCCTATCTCATTTTAATAACATTGCAACTGGCCGGCCAGGGATAGGTGCAGGTTATGCAACCTATATAAATCTTTTTGGGATTTTTCGATCAAGGGCTCGAGATTATCTTTAATAAGTTCCAGATCGGGAGCAATGGTAACTCCTCAATATACCGCACTAGTGGATACACGCGAGTCCTGCAGGGAGATCTGATTGTTAACCAATATTACAATTCTTTCCCTATTTAGTGACTAGCCAGAGAGATGTCAGAATTCAGGCACCTCTTTTTCTATCAACAAATGCTGTAGAGGTTTTGGGTGTAACTAGGGCAATCTCGTCAGCGTAGGCGAGAGTTTTTGTGTCCCAACCATTAAAAACCATAGGGGTATCCTAACTGTCATGTACCAAATACATGAACTCTAGTTTTCCACAGGAGCAGACCACTTTTCCTCAATCCCAAACTCCACTACCAGCGAACTTGCATTGCTCCCTTGCAGCAAAGCTGGGAAAGGGGATTGGGAAGAAAAAAAGAGACTGCACTGCTGGTCCTCCTCGAGAATTGGTTCTGAGCTCAAACCATGAGGGTACCTGTAACAAAGCACAACATGAAACCTCTATAAATCTACCACAAATCTATAACTCTCACTATACCTGAATTATCTTTTTTTCACAGTGCTTAGCTGCTCTCTTGTATGTTAGATAATTACATTAAGACTTTCATAATTATTCAAGAATAACAGTTCAGTAATGGTGGACCTTTCTTCCTCAAATTGGATGGATTTTCCTTAATCAACGATACATGAAACACAGGATTTATCTTAAATTGAAAAATTTAGAAGGGAGACTAACCTTTACACTCATTGGATTTATCATTCTATCTACCAGAAAAGGACCAACAAATGGTTTGGATTTTACGGTTCCCTTTTAGGCGCATATTTCGAGTCAAAATCTACACCTGGTCACTCGTCTCTTCTTGTCAGCCTGCTTCTTGTAAGTACTCTTAGCCTTTACTAGATTTCTGGTGGCTACCTGATAGGCTTTTTTATAAATCATTGAAAAGGGCCTCAACTGCGGGGACATCACTCTGTTTCCCTACAATCATGTTGGGGTATCTTCCTGAATTTAAAAACAAAGGAGAAAATCCTGTGTAAGAATGCACTGCATTGTTGTTACCAAATTCAGCTGTCCAAATTAGGTCTGGACATTCCATGAGCCTTTGCCAAATGCAGAGTGAAAAGTGTGGGTAGTTGAGTAGCATTGGGGATGGATTTCAAGGGAACAAAATGACTCATCCTAGAGAAATGATCCACTACCACCCAGATAGTTGAAAACCCTGGACTAGAAGGAATATCTACAATGAAATCCATGGAAATTGTATGCCACGGATAGGGAACGGGGCAAACGAAGCAACAACCCTTGAGGTGCCGTTCTAGAAGCCTTCCCTTTAATGCACAGCTCACAAGAGGCCACATATTGTCTCACCTGAGCTTCCATTGCCGGCAAACCAAATTCTCGTTGAATCAACTCCAAGGTCTTTTTAAACCCCTTGCGTCCTGCCAGTAAAATATCATGAAAATGTTGGATCACCAGCATACGAATCTCTTCACTTGAAAAGAATAACTTTCCCTTGTAGTATGGTTTTCCATTCTTTATTTCTCTTCCAGCACCTCCGCTAGCTCACTCACTCCTTCTTCTGAGAGGGAGTTCCTTAGCTTGTCCTCCAAATCGGAGTATAGAATGGATCCAATTATCTTCTCTTCTGGAATGATCAATCCTTTCTCAACTGTTTCCTCATCATCACCAGTGCCAAGACGAGACAGGGCGTCTGCCTTACCATTGGTCGAACCAGGCTTGTAAGTCAGAACAAAGTTATAGTCAGCAAAGAATAGTGACCATCTCAATTGCCTCGGTGTGAGGGTGCGAGCAGATTTTAAAAATGTAAGGTTCTGGTGATCTGTAGAAACTGTTACCTCATGCTTTGCACCCAGCAAATAATCACTCCACTCTTGTAAGGCATCCTTGACAGCCAATAACTCCTTATCAGCAATCAAATAGTTCATCTCAGCTGCGGTCAATTTCCGAGGTCGAGATGCCACAGGATGAAGCTGTCCTGTACTCCAATGTCTTTGACAGGATTCCACCAATGGCCAGATCAGAGATATCAGCCTCAACATAGAAGGGTTCTACCGGATTTGCATGTTGAAGAACTGGGGCAGAAACAAACATTTCTTTCAGTTCATTGAAGGCCTTCTCAGTTTCAGAATTCCACTAAAATCTTGCCTTTTTCTTTAATAAATTGAGAAGGAAGCGCATGTGAAAAAATTAGCAAAGCCAATAAAACTTTGCACTTCCATAACATTTTGTAGAGGAGGCCAATCGGATAGCTTTCACCTTATCATTCATGGAAACACCTTCTAGGGACAACACGAAACCCAAAAACTCCACTCAAGACGTATGAAAAACGCATTTTTCCAACTCGATAAAAAGTTGATTTTCCAGCTGTTTCTTAAGAATCGTTTGAACATGCTGAACATGTTCCTTCATATTAGCCAAAAAGATGAGAATATCATCAATGTACACCACTGCGAATCGGTCCAGAAATTCCCTCAAAATGTAATTGACAAAGTGCTGGAAGGCAGCTGGTACATTACACAGGCCGCATGGCATGACCTGGTATTCGAACAATCTCAGTGGAGTTTGGATGGCAGTTTTCCATTCTTTGCCCTCCGCACTAAATGGTAGGCCCCTCTTCGATCCAGTTTTGTGTACACTTTGGCTTCCTTTACCTGATCCAACCGTTCCGAAATTAGAGGCAGAGGGTATCTGTTCTTCTTGGTGACTAAATTGAGGGCTCGATAGTCTATACACATTCTAAGTTTTCCATCCTTCTTAGGAATAAAAACTAGCAGAGACGAGACTGGAGACTGGGACGGACTAATGAACCTATTGGCTAGATGTTGATACAAATACTCATTCAGATGTTGATTCTCTGCTTCAGAAAGTGCATAGATTCGGCTACAAGGAAACGATTCTCCTGGCTCCAATTCAATCTTACAATCGTAGTCTCGATGAGGATGTAATTTCTAATCCTCTTGTTGAACGAAGACCGATGCTAATTCGAGGTAATCTTGTGGGATCTCTTGAACTTCCATAGCACAAATTGACCCTGCCTGACTGGCCAAGATCGTAGGTGGCGAAGTGGGACGATCAACCAGACTCAAGTCATGAGTGTTTCTTACAATAGTCTGAATCCAGTTCAATGGATCTCCTTACCCAATCATTCTTCTGGTTATGCTTGGTGAGCCAAGGTAATCCCAAAATAAGCTGTAAGTGAGGTACTTCAAAATACATAAATGTTGGCCTGGTCCCCACAAAGAGATCTCTTCAGTATCATGATCGATGGGCCCGGAGGAAAGATTGGTACTGTCTACAGCTCAAACAGATTCTGGTCTTTCCTTTTTGAGGAAACTGATTCCTAGAGATTTCGCAAATCTGATGTCACAGATATTTCCAGTCGCTCCAGAGTCTATCATTACGAAGACTTTCTCTACTCCCAGGTTTCCAAATTTTATCAAACTGGAGATAATTAGATGAGGTGCAGAAGATTGTAAAGTATTGGCCACAAACTGAGAATCTGGAGTTGGCTTATCAGAAGCTCCCACCAGAGCAACTCCTCTTATTGGTGGAGCCTGTCTTTTACCAAAAGATTATTCTTGGGCTTCTTGAGACACTCCTTGACAAAGTGCCCACGTGTTTCCACAATACATACAAAGTTTCCCAAGTCGCCTCTTCTTTCTTTCTTCCTTAGTAAATGGCCCATGAACTGGGCTGATTTGCATTGGCTCTTCGGAAGAATTCTCACTGGATTTTGTATTGTCTGGCTTAATTCTGTCAAATCGTGGAGGGAAATGTCTCGCATCCTTTCACTGTATACATAAATTGAAACACAAATCGCATTCACCGTTACACCATCCTAAAGATTCTAACACTTGTCACATTCCCCGACGCACCTACACCAATTGGGATGAGGCATTAAAACATTCTTAAAAATCCCTTCTCCCACATTGTATTCAGGGAACAACATTCAAAACATTAATCGCCCACCGAAGCACCCACTACAAATTTGTTCAAGGCATGGTATCGTTCTCAACATTTCAACTTGCAACATTTTATTCTGGGAACAAAGATCCAAAACATGAGTCACATTTACAGATGCACCAACAACAATCGAGAGAGTGCGTCCAAATGTCCCCAAAAATCTGACTTCACCCACATCATAGTCCTATTCTTCATCTCCGCTCACCTGAATCGGTGTCAGATCTTGACTTTATAAATGACTCATCACACCAACAAAAAGAAACTTGACTGACCCACTGTATCCTATTTTAACCCCTTCGTTGCTAGGCCTTTTTTCCCCCCTCTGCTAAGCCTTTGTTGGGCTATTTGGGGTAGTGTGCGCTTGGGCCCCTGTAACTTTTGACCACATAAGGTATCCACGCCAAATTTGTGACCTTTTCTTCCAACATCATGGGGATTCTAAATGCACCCAGGGTTTGTGGATTCCCCTGGAGGGGTCCCAGAATTTAGCCAAAATACAGCAACATTTTGTTTTTTGGGTGAAAAATGGGAAAAACGGGCTGCAAATGATAGCGTCTGGGTTTTTCTCTGCAAATGGTATCAAAAAAAGGTCTTTGGGGCGGAAATCACCATTTTCCCAGCTTTTAGGGAATGACAGACGTTTGTCAGAAAACCAACGTTTTTAACAGTTTGGGCATTTTTCTGGGACATAGCAAAAATAGGCTATTTTGTGTGCTTTCAACCTCCTTCCAGTTAATGGTAGAAATGGGTGTGAAAGCTATAATTGATCCTGGAAAGATATACATTTTAGAAAAGTAGATACAATTCTGAATTCAGCAAGGGGTAACTTGTGTAGATCTAGCAAGATTTCTTAATAGAAACGAACAGTTAAATATAGGAAAAATTGAAAATTAGTTGAAAAAAACAGCCTTTTGTGTCAACGTTTTCACCTGTAACCTACAGGTGAAAACGTAACAGAGCGCGCACCTCTGTTAACGTGAGCGCGCACTGCCTTGTGTGCAGTGCGTGCACACCCACGACATCCCGCGAGTGAATCGCGCCGCTGCTTTAAAAAAGCGAGCGGTGCGAAAATCACTCGCTTCCTGGATGCGGTGTCGGGAGTGAAGGTAAGGCGGGGGTTGGGGGCTAGCGGCTGTCTGCACCTGCGGGGCAGATTGTGGGCTTTTAAGTATTCATGTTAATCACAGCCCCTTCACGAGCTGTGATTAACATAAATACTTAAACAAAAGCCCACACTCTTCCCCACCAGGCCCGGTTCCAGCCAAACAGGAGCCTTGGCCCTCGTAGTGAGGGCTTGAAGGCATGCGAGCAACGGCTTGCGCTCAAAGGGCTGTACCACCCCCCCCTCGTGTGTTTCAGCCCGGGACGAGACAGTTTCCCGGGCGCACACAGACAGCTTAGAGATTATCGCAGCCGCACCCGAGTACTTAACAGGTCTTTAAAAGACCATTTACATGTTAACCTGGCTTTATTTATTGTTTCACCCCTTCATCTCCACATGGCGAAAGGCGATAAATCCTTTCTTTGACAATGGTAACCATTGCCTACTGTTCTGCTGCGTGGATTTTTCTTTTTCTTCTATCATGCGCTGCATAGAAGTTTATTTATTCCTATTTACCCTCCCTGACCCCTGCAGCGGCGTATCACATCAGGCTGTGACACAAAGTTTGACTAATGGAGTAGGTACGAGAATGTGTTACTACACTTTTTTTCTTTTTAAAATCTGCACAGTGTGTGCTTCATTTAAACAGTTTTTATCATTATCATGGCCGATGTAGGACAACAATAAGACAGTACACAATGCCCAGATAACACTGGTGATCCTGTTGGAGAGCAATCATTTGTCTGTCAGATGAACTGTATTTTTTATGTGGAAGCTCAGTGGGTTACTACCTTTGTCACAGAGACCCTTGTGTTACTTGCAGTTCAGAAGTTACAATCCTAACATAGGACAGTGACCAATGAACTGTCATCAAAGAACTGCAGACAAACATGAATGGTATAGTTTAAACTTGGCTTTTTTTGTTTTGTGATGTAGTTAGAACTTCCGCAGTCTTTCATTATTCTAATGTTGCTAAAAGGAGTATGTTCGGGCAGATGTACATTTTTATCAGTAAAGCTGACCCCCACGGAATACTCTTTAAATCCTAAGGTTGCGTTTTCCCAGACCAAACCCTCTTAAAATATACTGCCCACCAGTATGGATGACATGTGATTCCTACACCTTGTAATCCTCATTGGCTTATGTGACATTTCCTGTAGACAGATTTACATACTTGTATGATTCATTGTCTCTGTATAATGTGTGCGTGGTGTAAAGTACTGACACACACTACACTGATATGAGTAGCGCTACACAACAAATGAAATGCATATGAGAGAGGGGCTAAGTAAAGTTGAGGGGCACTGTTGGAGGGTGGCAGTGAGGGAATCCGAGGAGGAGGTCATAAGGGGGAGGGGCTATGGGGAGATGAGGGGCACTTGTGGCATGTGGCAGTGAGGGAATCCGAGGAGGTGGTCAATAGAGGGGGCCATGGAGGGATGAGGGGCACTGTTGGAAGGTGGTAGTAAAGGTATTTACGGAGAAAGAGGTTATTGGTGTGGCACCAAAAAATACTTACGTATCAGCGCTGAAGCCGGCCCTGTCATGGCCTTTCTGTTTTTGTTTATTTAATTAGCAGTCGGGTCAAAAGGGCTACTGTGGAACATACTTTAAAGTGTGTGCTAATTATATTTACTGCTATATTCAATGTTTTAATTTTGTAGGCGATTTTACTAATGTTGTTACCGGGAAAAATGAAAGTGGAGTCCTATGGTGCCTGATATGGGGCTGGGGCCCAAGGTCAGCTGTGAGATAAGGTGCACTGGAGAGGAGTAGTGGATAATCAAGCCTGTAAGGGAGTGTGTTGCAGAGTCTGGGGTCAGGCGGAGGTAGTAATGAAGAGGGATTCTCCCTGAAGGCTCGCACAGAGGGAGCCCGAGAAGTGTCACTTGCCTGATACTCCCACCTCAGAAACCTCCTCTTCCCAATAAAGGAACATTACATGGAAAAAGCACTTTTTGAGAGTGATCATATTTAGAAGGAGATTTGGTAAAAAGTGTGTTTTACTGGGCCGTGTAAGACTAAGATAAAGGAGGGCCCGGAAGCAGGCCGCCCTAGACATATATGCGACAAATCCAGCCCGCAGTGGCCCACCCAAATGCACCCTTGGCCCACCCAAATAAAAATTCCTGGAGCCGGGCCTGTTCCCCACATGGCGCTTTACAAACAAAAGAGTAGAGCAAGTTAAAAAACCCAGCATGTACTTTCAGAAAGTACATGCTGCGTTTTTAAAGTTGCTCTTCTCTTTGCAAGCTGCAGCCCCTCTCCCTTGTGGTACCTACAGTATAGCAGGAGGTATGGGGTCGAAAATGCAGAGCTTGAATTCTAGCTAGTCACTTTGTGGTTTGAGACGTATCGAGGTTGGTTGTTATTTAGGCATCCATTTTAGTATTTGAGGATCTCCCTTGAATCGGCTGCCCTACTGTGCCTTGTTCTGTGTTTTGTTTAAACTTATCTTCAAGTAAAACATGATTGAAGGTTATTCCTCTTAATGCTGATTTTTAAATTTCAGGCAGAATTTTTCTATTTACTGTTCAAAGACACCCTTACGTTTTTACAATCAAAAGCTATCTTACTCTTTCACTCGGGTGGTCTGTCGCAGGTTTTCTGCCATTGCAATGAATGGAAATGCAGCTCTTTGATAGTTAATAGCTTACTGTTCTATATTAGGATTCAAACTTCTAAACTGCAAGTAACAAAAGGGGCAACATTTCTCCACCCAATGAACAGTGCTCCAGTTAAGAATTTTTTGTAAAATCTTATGATGGTACCACCGTTGGGGGCATATCATCAAGAATGGCGTTAAAATTATCGCCGCTTTAGCAGCAGGAAACTGCCGCTAAAGCGGCGATAATGGGCTTGATATTAATTCCTTGAGCATTCCAATAGAAGCCCAGGTTCTCACCAGAACATGGGCTTCTATTGGAATTCTCAAGGCCATATTATCAAGCCCATTATCGCTGCTTTAGCGGCAGTTTCCCTGCCGCTAAAGCGGCGATAATTTTAACGCCGTTCTTGATAATATGCCGCTTGGAGTCTTGTGCTTTTCTAAACCTGAAGTGTACTTGCCTGTGTAACCAATTAATTTCATGGAGTGTTTATCCAATTTGCAAACCGACCTTAAGACCCTTAACGTGGCGCTGTATGTGTAAAAATGCACCATCTTTTCACTTTTTAAAGTAAACGTGTGGAGTGACATTTGGCGCTGCACACGTGCGCGTTCTGGTTTCTGGCGCACATAGCCAAGGTTGCAGCGCACAGAGACCCTCCACTGCCGCACACAGAGGGAACATTGCCTGTAACTACTTCTAATTATGACAGCTCTTTGAAAGCAATATACCGTTGCATCCGCTGGACCTTCCTGATTGTGGGGATATATAGGACTTGTAGATTCATCAAGAACCCGACGAACCCAGAGTCAAAAACTGAGCAGCAATTTGCAATGGTTTTTTATTATGTTCCGGGTATATAGCAGTTATTGTGGGAAAATGTATACATGGAAAAATCGGTATGAAAGACACCTATGTATTTCTGAAATGGGAACAAATTACAGAGTTTAGAAACGGTACATATTTGCACATTTTCGAAATTGGGAATACTCCTAGCATGAGAATTATCGTTCATTTTTCAAAATGACTTTTTTTTTTTCCACAATGGCTTTCATTTGGAAGGCAGAAATGCATCACAAATCAATAGGTAATAACAGTTGCTTTACAAATCTGAATTACCCCAAGTCTCCCGATAAAATGGTACCACACTTGTGTGGGTAGGCATAGTGCCCATGACAGGAAATGGCTCAAAACCCAACGTGAACACACCACATTTTCACAATGAAAATGTATCCTTTTTTTGCGAAGTGTCTAGCTGTAGTTTTTGAACACTAGCTCTGCTGGCACCTAGGGAAACGTAGCAAAACTATACATTTTTGAAAACTAGACACCCAGGGGAATCCAGGATGGGATGACTTGACTGCCTCCCACCAGGTTCTGTTATCCAGAATCCCTTGCAAACCTAAAAAATTGACAAAACACATTTTCCCCACATTTCTGTGGTGGAAAGTACTGGAATCTGCGTGGATCCACAATTTTCCACCCACCCCGCGCTCCCCAAAGTCTTATGAGAAAAATGGTACCTCACTTGCGTGAACGCTGGGTAGTGGGAAATTTGTGTGAGCCCGGTGATGCCACAAGTTTCCCACACAAAAATGTGTGCAAAAAATGATTATTTTTTTCCAGCTAAAATTGGGGCTTGCAGGGGATTCTGGGTAAGGAAAAGTTGGGGGATCCATGCAAGCCATACCTCCCGGGAAGCCCCTGGGTGTCTAGTTTTCAGAAATGTGTGGGTTTGGTACGTTTCCCTAGATGGCCGCTGAGCACTGGGCCAAAAACCCATAGGACCCCCTTTGCAAAACCAGGTTGGTTTGTGATGGGTAATTTTGATGTCACATCAAGAGGTTTTGGGCCCTTCCCTGCCGCGGGTACTTGGCCCACCCATACAAGTGAGGTACTATTTCTATTGGGATACTTGGAGAAATGCAGGGGGGTTGGAAATTTGTTACTTTCCGCCGTGTGAAAATTTGGGCACAATAATGCAAGGAAAATGTCAGTCACATTTTGAGGTTTGCAAGACATTGTGGGTAAGATAACTTGTTGGGATCCACAAGAGACATCGCCATGCACTCCCATGGGTGTTTAGTTTACGACAAAAACTACAGTTAGGTTATTCTTAAATGAAATGTACAGCTTGGCAAAGAGACAAAACAGACAAACATTACTGCACAGCCATCTATTCCTCAAGCGCACACATATACTGGTTGGATTTGGCACGAGGGCGAGTGATGGTTCAATATATAAAAATGTTATTAACGAGATTTCGCAAAAATGAAATGCACTGTCAATAATTGAAAGGACAAAAAACTGAACCAATGACTCTCAGCTCGTGAGCTGTATAGCCAGGTCAAGTTGTTTTAAAGAACAAGTGAACCCAATTAGCAATAGGTCAGGGACCTTGGGTAAGTATTTTTTTTAGAGAACAGGGGTCCTTAAAACAGTTTGCGATTAGTTTAGGAATAAATATAGTCTACATAGAAGCTATATTCACTGTCCAGCCGGACAGGGTTTTAATCTCAAGATAAATATATGAACAAGGTATATACAAGAAATTCAAGTGGGACATATCCAACGTCCAACTTTCACAAGGAAATAAAGCAAATAAAGAAGAAAAGGTTCTGACAAAACGTATCTGCGTAGTATAAATTATGGCAGACTCGTGTGACGTGAAAACATTAAACATTTACAGTATATTAATAGACTGTCGACGGCGTTTCGATCCCTTGCTAAGATTAATGGGACCATCTTCAGGACATTTAAATATACATGCCTGCTTACAATTGGCGTACAATTGGATAATATCATCAGTGATTATACAGTGAAATAATACTGGGTTGCGTAAACCAAGGGGATAAAGGAGGGATTAAAGGGAGAAATGGAAAAAAGGGGAAAAAAAAACATGTTTTAGAATTGGCGTTGGGTAAACCACAAACAGTACATTATTAATAGAACAAAATTCAATCGAGCTATGCGGAAAAGTGAATGACGATGAATGAGTTTTCAAAATCGGATCGTGTTAAGAATTGAAGAGGCAGACAGCAAAGATAGTTAACCAAGTAATAATCAAAATAAGATTGCAAAAAAGTGAAGGATGGCCGTGTCGCGAGGAACGGCAAGGGTAGAAGGGGTAGCGACTGTGCTCACAGGGAAGCGGGTGCTGGTGACTGATTAACGAGAAGGCATGCATGCTTACTGTAGAGAGAGAAAAGGGGAGGACAACGAATGAAAATCCGATGTTGCCACGGGGGAGCCAATGCGGTAAATAGACCTCGGGTAGTGTGAGCCTGCAATTAAGGTAAAGGGTAGAGAGGTGAAAATGCCCTGTATCATAATTGTAACAGAGTACACGGGACGAGAGGTACAGCTTACCGAGTAGGTCAGCGGGATGGGGGTAGAGAGAGGAAGGCCCGAAGGAGAGCACCGGGAGGAATTGAGATCCGGGATGGATGTGAGAAACTGGCTTTGCATATACTGTTCCCAAATAGGTACAGTGTGTACAGAGTCCACAGTCCCCAGAGGTTTGGCAGAGGCTAAAATTAGACATAACCTTGGTGGTAGCTTGGTCGAGCAGTAAGGCACTATCAGAGGACAGTGTAAAGCATTTGTTGCACACACCCAGTCAGCAAATGGTCTCACACACTCAATAACTGAACTCTAGGCCAATGGTTTATATAAAAAAAATGTCTTTTATTTTAGAACCAACAATAGGTATTAAAGTATACTTTCTCAGAATGAGATGCTTTAGTTAAATACTTTTGCAATATGCAATTGACTTTTGTAGATAGTTACAGGTTGTTGCAATAGGCAACACAATTTCAAACCCAATAATGCATTGAGCTCAATGGAAGTTTTAAGTTATTTGCAATAGATTACTTTCAGGATTACTTTTGTAACTCCAGGACCGGATCCTAGATTCAGTCCTGAGACAGTTCTTAGAAGCAAGTGATAAAAGTCAACTTAGTTACTGTTGTGATTTTTAGGCAATATTTTGCTAGTTTAAAAGTTGACAGAAATTTCAGAAGAAACCAGTCAATGTTACCCTATAGAGGAAAATTGGGTTATCTGTTTTTGGGTAAGTACTCGACTGGCAGAGTTAAGGTTCTGGGCACAGACTCTGGGGTCTTCCAGGGTCAGGTAGGTACAGTTGTTACACCCTCAGCGGCACAGGGGCAGCCGCGTGCAGAGTGAGTTAGGCCCAGTGTTCTCCTATGGGAGGCAGGGGGGCCTTGGTTGGTGGCTGCTGACTAGCAGGCCACGCGGCTGTGGGAGCTGGGCTCCTGGTCCCCATTTGCCCTGAGCAGGTGAAGTAGATAGGTGAAGAGGTTACACTGCCAGGGCCACTCGGGCGGCTGGGTGCAGGGTGCTTTTGAGCCTTCGGGCGCTCAGTGGATTTCAATGGGAAAGCTACTGTTTGAATAAAGGCTGCAAACTCGGGGACGAAGATTCTTCAGGTGCCGCCACCACCACTTCGAGAGGTAGATTGGGTAGTTGGAGGATAGGTAGGTACCCAGGAGCTGGGCACAGGGGGCTGCAGGGCGCCGGGTGAAGGGGTGCCTTTTGTTGTTGGGAAATCCTACCCTCTGTTGATCGCGGTTGGGGGGTACCTGGTTCTGAGGCTGCAGGAGTGTCGAGGGGAGTCCTTGGGTGCCAGATTCGTGGTCACAGTCGCTGGGGGGACATCCTCTGGTCTTTGTTCACTTCGGCACAGGCCAGGCTTGGCGGGTGCAGAGTGTGCAGGGTTCGTGGTTCCGGGCTGATGCCAGGGGTTAGAAGCTGGTTTTGAGAAGAGCCTCTGCTCATGGGAGTCCCAAGTGCTTAGAGCCAAAAGGTAGCCAGGTCCTCCGGGGTTTGTGAGGTTGCCGGCCACAAGAGGTGCGGGGATGTAGCAGGAGCAGGTTCGAGGGTCAACAGGCTGGTAGGGCTGGGGCCAAAGCAGTTGGTGTCTTCCTCTTCTTAGCACCTGCACGGCAGGTCTTCTTTCTTCTTTGTTTTTCGGAATCTGCAATCTAAGGAAGGAAGATTCAGGATGCCCCTAAATACTAGATTTAGGGGTGTTACAGGTAGGTAAAGGGCAGGGACCAATGGGTCCCTGTCCTGGGGTGTGTACACCCCCTATTCTGCCACTCTCCTGTGGGAGGGAGGCAGTAGCCTAGTCCTGATTGGGCAGAGCCTCCCTTCAAGATCGCGAGGGCCCAGAGATGTGCTTCACCTTGCCTCCCCGACATGAGGGGTGGGGTTGGCAGGCTGGCACATCCCCTGTCCTTATTTGGGGTTTCCGGCCAGGCTTCCCACCAGAGTGGGGGCAGCAATTGGCCTGGGGAAGCTCACGGAGGCGGCATGCCTTTGAAGCTTTCCCCTGTCCATCCTGGGGGAGGATACCTAGCACCTCGCCCTGAATGTGTATTGTTGCAGGCCCAGGAGAGCGGGGGCTTTCCTACCCAGGGGTCCAGCAACATGTTTGCTGTGTGGCAGCCCCTCAGACCAGACGTGGATTGTAGGTTAGGTTTCAGGGGACATCTCTAAGATGCCCTCTGTGGTGCTTTGTACATTAAATCCCACACTGGCATCAGTGCGGGTTTAATGTGCTGAGGTTTGATACCAAACTTCTCAGTCTTCAGTGTTGCCATTATGGTGCTGTGGAGTTTGTGTTTGATGAGCTCTCAGCACCATGTACTCTTAAATGGCAGCACTGCACTTACAGTGCCCAGAAATGGACCTGGGTACTGTAGGGGCACAGGGCTCATGCTCCTGTGCCCGCACCACTGGCATGGGGCACCCAGCTAGAGGTGTGGCTGATGTATGCCAGGGCAGTGTAGGTGGTGGGCATGGCACACAGGAGTGCCATGTTGACTCTGTTTTGTCTTGTACCCAGACACTCAGGTTGCAAGGGCAGTGTGTGTTAGGGTACAGGGCCTCTAAGGGTGGCACAATGAGTGCTGCAGCCCTTAGAGGCCTTCCCTGGTCACAAGGCCCTGGGTACCTAGGGTACCATTTACCAGGGGATGACATGTGGCCAGGGTTTGCCAATTTGGGTTTGAGGTTTTTTAGGGAAGGAACATAGGCCCTGGGCACCTGATTGGCAGGAGTCCAGGTCACTCAGTCAAAGTACATTCAGCAATTCAGCAAAAAGTGGGGGCATACCTTGCAAAGAAGATGGCACTTTCTCACAATGGAGATCAAGTAATTCGGATTGGTGACTTGCGATGGTCGAATCACAATCCAGCAAACGTTAGCTGTAAAAGGAGAGCCACATTTTAGGAGCTATAGCGGGAGTAAGGAAGGTTATGGTAGAAAACTAGCGCCAAGGCGAGGGTCACTCTCCAGAAAGTGTTGTCCAGCAGATGAGTTCCCGGAGAAGCCTGAGTCAATGCTCATGGTCTGACGGGGGAGCAAGGGGCAGGCGGGTGTAAAATAGAAGCGATCATGTGATCGCGGTCATGTGATGGGGAATGGCGGCGGCCATATTGAGAAGGGAAGACAGGGATCCGAGTGAATCAAGAGGCCCCATGTGGGAGGAAATTACGGTGGCCATCTTGGTGTGTGAAAATAAAGGAGAGTATATATTTAAGTGGAAGGAAGGTATTTCCGAATCAGAGGAGAGGAGAACCAGATATAATTAATGGACAGCAGGGAACAGTTAAAATTTTAAAAACATGTTAGAGATGACCATTAAAGAGGAATACGTGTGCTATATTCAACAGTCAAGCTGGGCTAATCCTTCTAAAACATTACAATGATTCAATTACAATAGAGAGGTCCTATCCTCAGGTCGATTAAGGCCATCATGTATACTATTAGTTTTCAGTATCCATTTAAGTTCTTCTTTATTCAGCAACTGGTGCATGTCACCCCTTCTAGGTGGAATTTTGATCAGTTATGATTCTCCATTTTAGATCCATTTCAGAGTGTCCAGTAGCAATAAAGTGATCAACCAGTGGTGCGTTGGGGGTTCTGCAGCGTATTCTGCTGCGATGTTGGCTGATCCGGATGCGGGCCTTTTGTGTTGTCTGTCCAACATATATTTTGTTGCAAGTGCAGAAAACCGCGTATATAACATTGCTGGTGTTAGTTAGGGAAATTTTTCCTTTCAAACTTGACTTGATTGAACACTTGGGGCCTCATGTAGGTCGCCAAATACCGGTCGGTAACTGCCGATTTTCGGTAAATATGCCGTTACCGACCGGTATTTAGACAAGTGAGATGTAGGAGTCCAAAAACAACTTTTCGGTAAATATGAAGCGGTAAATACCGAATCATAATTACCGAATCCAAAAATACCGATTCATATTTACCGAATACATATTTACCGATTCGGTAAATATGAATTGGTAAATATGAAGTGGTAAAACTGAAAATGACATGTAGGAACTATCGGTAATTAAGAAATCTATGAAAATCGGTAATTAAGAGTCGGTAATTAACACGGATTGAAAGCAGGTGGTAACCATCAACAGTGCATATAAGCAATCCCAAAATGCAACAGCGTTGACAACATGGCCGCTCTGTATGTCATTGCAAGGCGCCTACGTCTACAGGCAGCAGGTCTGAGGATATGGAGACGGGAGGAACAAATCTACAGACAGCGCATCACACTCTTCCAACTGACTGATGCAGAGATACATGAAAGGTACAGGCTACACCCCCAAACCATCATGGACCTGATAAGGGACCTGCACCCACTCCTGGACCAGCCAACTAGAAGGGCGCATGCCATACCACCACATGTGCAGGTGCTCTGCAGCCTACATCTACTGGCATCCGGCAGTTATCAGGTGGTGATAGCTGCGGTGGGTGGTGTATCCCAGAGTTGCCTGTCCCGTTTCTTCAGGAAGTTCCTGGATGCCATGATGCAGAGAATGCACCACTACATCAGCTTCCCAAACACACAGGCTGAACTGCAGAAAACTAAAACTGACTTTTATCACATGGCACAGTTCCCCCATGTCATTGGCTGTATTGATGGCACACACATCCCAATCTGCCCACCAGCTGACACAGAGCACATCTACAGGAACAGAAAGTCCACCCACTCCATCAATGTGCAGGTGATCTGTGATGCAGGGAACATCACTGATATTGTAGCGAAGTTTCCTGGGAGCACCCACGACTCTTACATCTTCCAGAACAGTGGGATCTACACACGACTGAGTGCCGGAGAATTTGGAGAGGGATACCTGCTAGGTAAGTAACAGTGACGCCCCTTGAAACCTGCAAATCCTAGTGTATAGAGGCATGTGACTGATGTTTCCCTTTTACTCACCTAGGCGACAGTGCATATGCCTGCCGGTCATTCATCCTCACTCCCTACCTACACCCATCAACCCAGAGTGAGAGACGATATAACGTGGCACACAAATCTACACGCAACGTGGTGGAGCGCACGTTTGGACTACTGAAAAGCAGGTTCCGCTGCCCCCACAAGAGCGGAGGCGCACGCCAGTACACACCCATCAACTGCTTCAAGATCATTGCCACTTGTGCAATGCTGCACAACCTTGCCACGAAGAAAGGTACAGATGTGGAACTAACACATTTTGAGGACAACGAGGATGAGTCAGGCCAGCCAGAGGGCAATGCAGCTAGAGTGCCAACTGCAATAGATGGGAGAGAGAGACGGGCAGAGATCACATGCAACTATTTCTGAGTAAGTAAGGGGACACAGCCAGTTGTGGTATGTTATGACGTAGTTTTAATGCGGCACTACGCCATGAACACAAGATCAAGCCAATCTGGCAACATAGCATACATACAAGGAGTAAGTCCAGGGTTACGTCACCCATTGGGAAGTGGCCACGCAGGGCTGCATCAATGTTTGCGCATACGCGCTGCAGTGTTGGATGGCACGGCTTGAGCATCCTCACTAGAGCCAACCCCAAGCCGCCTGCTGCTCCTGCGTCCTTCTGGAACAGGGGGTGTGATGCTGCTCCTGCTGCTGGTGTCGATGCTCTCCGCAGCATCCCCTGCAGCAGTTGTCGCCGCCTGACTAGTTAATAGCACCTCTAGTGCACTTGTCACCTGCACCATCCCCCGAGACACGTCGCTGCAGCAGTGTGTCAGGCCCTCCTGCATCGACACAGAGCGCCGGCAGAGTAGAGAAGTGGCAGTTGCCAGACGGTTGAGTGCCCTGGTGGTAGTGTCCCTCCTCTGCCGTTCCCGGCGCCGTGCATCTATGTCAGCATCTAATTTGCTGCACAACTGCTGGATTGACTGGGACATGTCCCGAATGCCCGCTGCCATAGCGCTGATGTTATTGTCCATGTTTACTAATGTAGATTTCATGAACCGCATGTGCCTCTGGACTGACATGACTGCCTTTGTTTGCAGGCGCTGTTGTTTTAACATTTGGCCCTCGAGCCCCGAGAAGACACCATGGCTGTCAATGGTTGCTGGTGGACTCTGGACACGCGACCTGTGGCGCCCTCTTGCTCCCGTCTGTGCTGCCTGTGAGGTGTAGGGCACAGTAGCATGGCTCCCATCCTGGGGCATGGTTATTTGTTCAGGGCCCCTGCTGTCGTCAGACGAGGTGTCTGAGGCTCGCAGCCTGGCTGCAGGACGCCTCCTCATTCTCACACCTGCAGGCGGTGATGTGGCCGGTGACTCAAACATGAGTGGCGATGCTGGCTCTGGGTGAGGTGATGCTGGCTCTGGGTGAGGTGATGCTGGCTCTGGGTGAGGTGATGCTGGCTCTGGGTGAGGTGATGCTGGCTCTGGGTGCGGTGATGCTGGCTCTGGGTGAGGCGAGGCTGCCTGTGTTGGTGGTGCGGCTGCCTGTGGCCCTGCTCCCTGGGCTGAACTTGTGCTGGCCAGAGATGATCTTTGTGGCCGGTGTGCCCTCTCTCCTGCAGCATGCCCTGTCCTGCGTGATGTCACATCTGTGGACAGAAATGCAACATCGGCTCAGTGTCCCCGAAGGGCTGAATTGCAAGCATCACAATAAATCATTTCACATTCCAAAATGTCCTCTGCCTCCTTGTGCCTCATGTGTGTGACATGCCTTGTTGCCCTGTGCCATTAACTTCATGGTTGGTGTTTCCCTGACTACGTCTCCCAGAATGCATTGCCTGTCTGCACTTACACATGTGGACTGGAGTGGGATTCTCCTTTCACAATGGGGGATGTGGGATAGGGGTAGGGGGGGCTACATTGCTGTGCATTCGTCTTACCTTGTTGGGTGGCGGCTCTGGCAGAGCTGTCAGCATCCCCAAGACCCACAACGCTCTCTTGCTCGATTGTGGCCCCCACCAGCTCCTCCAGTTCGGTGAGGGCAGGTGCCCTGTTGGTTCCACCTCCAGTCTGGCTGGCCTCCTTCTGGATGTCCCCCATCTTCCTCTTGGTTACAATCCTCAGGTCATACCAGCGCTTTTTGAGGACCTCTATGTCCCTGTGGGTCACTCCCACAGCATTGACCTGCGCCTGGATGGCCAGCCAAATGTTGCGCTTTTCAGCCTCAGGCACTTGCAGGGATTGCCTCCCAAACAGCTTCTGGTGCTGCTTCACCACCTCCTCCACCAGCACCTGGAGTTCCTTGGGGCTGAATTTCAGCTTCCTCCTCCTTTCCCCTCCATCTCTCTGTGTCCTCTGGCTGGACATGATATTATTTTTGCTGCACGAACAGGCACTGGCTCCCTGCCTCTCTTCTGCACTCCAAGCCTCTCCAGGGTCTGTTAATTGTGTGCACCTGCCTGGGTGTGGCCACTTCCTGGTTGGGTGGGGTGTGGTTGCACAGGATTGGCTATTTCCTCAAGTCATGTGTTAATATTTACCGATTGGGTAAATACCGATTCGGTAGTTTCAGAATCGGTAAATACCGATTCGGTATTTTCCGATTCGGTAAATACCACCTCGGTATTTTCCGATTCGGTAAATACCACCTCGGTATTTACCGAATCGGTGATTTCCGATTCTTGATTACCGAACGTTACCGATTCGGTATTTGTTACCGAATTTTTACCTACATATAACTTACCGATTCTTAAATACCGATTCGGTACGGCTCGGTAATTAAGAAGCGGTAATATTTATTTACCTACATGAGGCCCAAAATCTTTACCTTCAATAGTGGTCTCACATGCAATACATTCCCCACATTTTACATGGCCTGTGAGGCGCGGTAACCCCCAAAGGTAATTAATAGTTCCCCTGGTTTCATTGGTGGGCAGTGCTGCATGAACCAAATGGTCTTTGACATTTTTGGGTTTTTTGTAAGCCAACATGGGGCATTCTAGGTTTAGTGCCCCTGCATTGATTACTTTCCAGTGTTTCATTATACTTTTTCTTATGGCATGTGAGACTGGTGAAAAGGTCGTAGCGCAGACCAGCCGGTATTGCGTCTGTTTGGGCTTGGGCTCCAGAAGTACGTCTCTAGGACAATATCAAGCCCTTTTTGAGAGAGTTTCTTACAAGTCTGCAGGGGTAACCCCGACTGCTGAGTTTGTCACTTAGTTTTTGCTTCAGTAAATTAGTCTTCGTTACGGTAGCAGTTTCTCCTTATACGTAAGAACAGGGAATCCGGGAGTGAGTCCCGAAGGGCACGGGGGTGATTACTGTCATATCTGAGGAGTGTATTGCGTTCAGTGGGTTTACGATGCAAGCTGGTTATCAACCTCCCTTCCTCATGTTGTATTTTTAAATCTAGACAGGATATGGTTTCTTTATCGTTGGATAGGGTGAATGTAAGGCCACTGCAATTATTGTTCAGCCAGTGGAGAAAATGCATCGTAGTCATGAGTCATGCCAGATCATGAAAATGTCATCTATATACCTCTTCCACAGTGCTATACCACAATCTGATTTATCGTCGCCATGCTGTCGTTTATGTAGCAATCGGTGTGGGGTACGAAGTCTTTAATAAAATGATCGACATACTGGCCCAATTGTTCAAGGATTGAGCCGCAACCTGAAACTATTGGACGGCCTGGAGAAGTTTCAGAATTTTTATGAATTTTGGGCAACGTGTATATCACTGGTGTCCTAGGCGACTTGGTGTTTAGGTATAGGTGTTCGTTTTTTTTTTTTTTACTGAGAAACCCGGCTTCAAGGCCTTCATTGGTGACCTGGGTAATAAGTTTCTGTATTTCCTCAATAGGGTTGTTTGAGAGTCTGCAATAATTGTCGGTATTGCTAAATTGTCTTAGAATTTCATTTTTGTATATTTCTGTTTCTTGCAAGACAATTCCACCTCCCTTGTCCGCAGGTTTAATGACAAGAGGTGTTTGTTTTAAGGGCAGAGAATGCATTTTTCTCATCTTATGAGATATTGTAGGGTATGAAAGTTCTACGGTTTTCAAGTAGAGTGATATCATTAAGGACTAGTTTCTCAAAGGTCCATATTTCCCCTGGAACCATATTGGCCGATGGTGGGAAGGTGGTTTAAGGGGCGTATTGGTATTAGTTATAGGTTTGGGATTTAGCAGGAAGTAACTATGCAGACGTACAAAACTTGAGAATTTGTTTGGATGTCCAGAAAATTGGGACGAATCGGGAGTACAAAGGACAATCCTTTACTCAATATGGATTGTTCACATATTGAAAGTTGGTGCTTAGACAGATTGAAAATAGGGAGCGTGGCATTGGATGAAATTCCAGTTACCATTGATAAGGCTGGCGGCGTGTATAGCGCTCGCCTGGGGGATTCAGCCATCGTTGCTGTTGTTTTCCTCTTCCTCTCTTGGGAGGTTCCCCTTGGCCACGGCCTAAAAAAGGTGTCCTGTTAGAGGTACTGGGGCCGTCTCCTTGATCTGAGCTGTCCAAGGATTCTGCAGAGGTGTCTGAGAATCCGACCAAATTTTGGCATCGATTGAAACGTTCCCACGGTCTTTGATTTTGAGGGGCACTATATGTCCGGTTTGTATAGTAATCTTTAGCCAAATAGTGGTATGCCCGTTCTTGTGTAAAAGCTTTAATGTCCTTCCGCGCTTTGTTTGATTTTTATTTTGCTCTAGTCTGTGAAATAAGTCTATGGTCTTTTGTACCTCTTCTAAACGTTTTTTACTCACTGATGGGGGTATTGTCTTGAATCAGTTTCTCCAGATCAGATATTTCAATAGTTAATTTTTTAAGTTCCTCAGTTGCTATTTCAATTCCTAACACCATCCAGTGTCTGGAACATGTGGTGTATTTGGGGTTATCAGGCATGGCATGGTGAGCCAAAAAACTGTGGATTTAGGCCCAGATCTCTGTACTGGGTTGAATGTATGACATTGTTCTGCATTCTGTCCATCAACTGTTGTTTTTGTCACCCCGAGTGGGACAGGTATGCTCAGACGTGAGTCCCGTGCTCTCCATGCCACTGGAATCAAGCTATCCTGGCTGAAGAGGGGTGAAACCCCGAAACCGGTCCTAGGATGCTTGGTTCCAGTCCAGGGAGGACCTGGCTTGGCAGTTCGGGCTGGACTGTTCCCATGAGGCACAGGGTCAAGGCTGATTTGGATATGGCTGGGTTCAAACTGGAATGGCATGGTGAGCAAAAAAATGATGGATTTAGGCCCAGATCTCTGTACTGGGGTGAATGTATGACATTGTTCTGCATTCTGTCCATCAACTGTTGTTTTTGCAATTATCAGTAAACACTCCGGGAATGTTTCGCACTTATAGTCCTACTGGACTAATATTTGCCTTTAAATATTCTGTCAGTAAATGTATCATTAGCTGTAGACGCACATATTTCTTTTTACTTTTCTCTAATTGTTCACCTAGGATGTGTTCTGATCTCCCAGTGTGTCAGTGGATTCAGAGAGTAAAGAAGGGCCCTCTAGAATCTTTTTAATATAGTCACCAGAGTAGAGTGGTGTGTGGTCAGACATACCCAACTAAAAGGAAGGATTAGAAATAAGAAAAGGGCGGTTTTAAGGGAGGAGTGAGGCGGAGGAGCGTACCCACTTGCAAGGCAGTGGTAGGGGTGCAATTCCCTTGAAATCAACAGATTGCGCTACATACTGTTTTAAAGAACAAGGGAGCCCAATTAGCAATAGGTCAGGGACCTTGGGTAAGTGTTTTTTAGAGAACAGGGGTCCCTAGACAGTTTGGGATTAGTTTAGGAATAAATATAGTCTAGATAGAAGCTATATTCACTGTCCAGCCGGACAGGGTTTTAATCTCAAGATAAATATATGAACAAGGTATATACAAGAAATTCAAGTGGGACATATCCAACGTCCAACTTTCACAAGGAAATAAAAGCAAATAAAGAAGAAAAGGTTCAGGCAAAACAAAACGTATCTGCATAGTTGAACACCTTCCATGCGCGTGGAATTCCCACGCTGTGTGGGCGTTTCCATTAGTGGGCGGGGGATTCGGACGGCCGGGAGCCATCGTGCTCACACGCCCACCGTGACACGTGACGGCTCCCGTCCGTCACGTACATGGAAGAGGATAAATTATGGCACTCATGTAGCGTGAAAACACCATTGCACATTAAATATTTACAGTATATTAATTGCATATTATGTAAAGACTGTCGACAGCGTTTTGATCCCTTGCTAAGATTAATGGGACCAACTTCAGGACATTTAAATTAGGGGTGGGCGGAATTTGCGTAATCGCGTTACGCAAATCTCCGCGAAACGGTAAAAAATCTCCGCGAACACGCAGAAATTCCGCGAACACGCGGAATTGCTTGTTCGCGATGCTTTTTTCCTGTTCACAATTGCTGTTTGCGTGCTTGAGGAGAAATATCTCGCGAACATGCATTTTGAGAACGCGAACAAGCAAAAATTTCGCGAAATTGCGGAAAGCAGACTTTTGAGCAATTTCGCGTTCTCCGCGGAACGCGAAATTACGCAAATTCCGCGAGCGGAACGGAATTTGCTGCCCAGGCCTAATTTAAATATACATGCCTGCTTACAATTGGATAATATCACCAGTGATTATACTGTAAAATAATACTGGGTCGCGTAAACCAAGTGGATAAAGGAGGGTTTAAAGGGAGAAATGGAAAAAAGGGGAAAAAAGAACATTCGTTTTAGAATTGGCGTTAGGTAAACCACAAACAGTACATTATTAATAGAACAAAATTCAATCGAGCTATGCGGAGAAGGGAGTGACGATGAATGAGTTAAAAATTGGATCGTGGTAAGAATTGAAGAGGCAGACCGCAAAGATAGTTAACCGAGTAATAATCAAAAGAAGATTGCAAAAAAGTGATGGATGTCCACATCAAGGCACCAACTACTTTACAGGCCATTCACACACCTTTCGTACATGATACACACAAGACCGTTTACACCACCAGGGACAAAACCAACACATTACAACATTCACAAAAAGGGACAAGGTACACCCTGCTTGAAAAAACCCAGAATTGAATTGTTTTTCTACACAACAATCTATTCCTCAAGCACACGTACATACTGGTTGGATTTGGCATGAGGGTGAGCGATGGTTCAGTATATATAGTTGTATTAACCAGAGATTGCACACAAAAAAAATGCAGTTAATAATTTAAAGTACGAGAAACTGAACTATTGACTCGCAGCTTGTGCGCTGTAAAGCCACGACAAGGCTCCAACCTCTTTACAGGCCATTCATACACCTTTCATACGTGTGACACATACAAAACCATTCACACTGCCAGCCGCGGGCCCTGCACATTACAATGCTCACACCAGCAGACCGCGCCATTCAAGGGGCCAATCACTTTCACACGCTCACATTCCTGACACAGCAATCACACCAGCTCACGGATTGTGTGGAGTGGCGTTTGGTTAGCAAAGTGTGTAGTGACCAGCAGCTAGTCACTACTCCCACACCGCCAGCCAAGCGCCAGTCCACGCGCACTGCCAGCCAAGCGCCAGTCCACGCGCACTGCCAGCCAAGCGCCAGTCCACGCGCACTGCCAGCCAAGCGCCAGTCCACGCGCACTGCCAGCCAAGCGCCAGTCCACGCGCACTGCCAGCCAAGCGGCAGTCCATGCACACCATCATAAATTCTTTTTTAAACAAGAAAGAAAACATAAACAAATTGCAACTAGATACCAAACTATAACTACAGAAACAGCAGCAGAAACTAAAGACATCATTCTATTGCCATACGTGAAACTGAACAACTATATCAAACTATACAGACCAGGCAGTACACTATTAGACTCACGGTTGCTCCCAAAAACTCTTTTTAGTGTGATACAATCTGAAACATAAGGGCACACACAGCCCAGGATTAGGACAATTGGCATAGTGCATACAACTCTCCTTCCGCACACCTCTTCTCAAGCAGACTCTACATCTCTTACAGGGATTGTTTTTTGGGGCGTGGGAGGAATTAAATCAGGAAAGTGGCGATCTTTCAATCTAGCCACATCCTCCACCATTCCAACTCTAGGAACTCTTGCCTGTTCCACAACAAGGTTTCCTATCACAGACTGCTGAAATTGAACAAAAGTCACATTTGACTCAGGAGAACACTCCTTGTACACAACAAAAGGATTGAAAGTTGCTAAATTGAAGAGCCGGATGGCCAACTTTTTGGACCAAATGTAAGCCTTACGAATAGCAGTTTAAGGTTCCAACCTCTGATCTACTCTGTCAACCCCACCCATGTGCTTATTGTAGTCTAAAATGCACACCGGTTTGCGTACTTCAGCAAACTGACCCCAAACAGCCACAGGTGAAGTACTTTCATCATGGATGGTAGTCAGCATGTACACATCCCTTCTGTCCCCAAATTTCACAGCAAGTAGTTCATCACTACACAAGGAACTGCACTGCCCCCTCTGAGGTTTTTTGGAAACAAGCTCTTTTGGATAACCTTTAAGGTTAGAGCGGATTGTGCCACAAGCAAAAGTGTCCACTTTGAACAATTCCTTAAACAATTGCACAGCAGTGTAGAAGTTATCAAGGTACAAATGGTGGCCTCTGTTAAACAGTCCTCTAGCAAGATCCCACACAATTTTCTCAAACTCAAAGTGGACGGACAACCAGGGGGGTCAATAGTGGAATCCCTACCAGTGTACACACGGAAATTAAAAACATATCCTGTCCTACTCTCAGACAACATATACAGCTTAATTCCATAACATGCTCTCTTGCTAGGGATGTACTGCCTAAAAACCAAACAGCCCTTGAACAGGACCAAAGACTCATCAATAGATATTTCTTTCCCTGGAGTATAGATCTCTGAAAATCATACATAATCAGCATACGACGCAAAAGTAAATACTGATCACGGGTCATAATCGCAGGAAATATGGCCGTTGCCATCAAGGGAGTGGTAGACCAATATGAAGTCATGGACGGCTTTCTTATCAAGCCCATCAAAGTCAAACCCAAAAACTTCTTCATCTCATCCAGAATTGTGGGAGTCCACTGGGTAGCTCTAGAGTGGAGCTTAAGTGTGGCACTGTGGTCCCTCAAAAACTGTTCAGCATACAAATTAGTCTGCTCAACAATCTCAGCCAAAAATACATCATCCATAAACAACTGAAAGAACTGTATAGGCAAAAAACATTCGCAATCCACTCTACACCCTGCATCCACACTAAAGGCAGGCAACACCGGCTGCACCATGTTAGGATCAACCCGGAATCCAGCACTTCCAGTAGGAAGCCTTGTGCCTCAGGCTGCAATACCGATGTCTCTTGCACCATCGGCACATATGTACCCCTCTAAAACAGGCACTTCATCCGCACTGAGAGTATCTTCATCATCCGATGATTCCATGTGGAGAGAACTCACTGCCTGAATATTCCCCTCCCTCCTTTCCCTCAAACACACTGTCAGTCTCATAATCCTGCTCAGAGGAAGATTCAAGCAGCATACCAACAACCTGCTGAGCAGTCATTCTACGGCTAGCCATAATCCTTACTAATAATGGTAACTTAACAACAACAAACACTTTGTAAAATAAGTAATAGACTCACCACCACCTACTCTGCACAGACACAGTAAAGATCAACAATATCCCACTAAAAAAGAAAAGAAAATTACACATGAGAATGCAAAACACATCGCAAAGAATTTCATGCTCAAAACACTAACTATATATGCTGCCATTATGACATCACTTGCAAAAAAATGTATTCATGCATGACAAGAATACTCATTTGGAGTAAATAAAACAACGTTTTTCTTACCAAAAAAATCCAACTACGCAAAACTGCAGAACCACTGCCGAAACCGAAAACAGGAATCAAAAGCTTTACACTAGAATAAAAAGGAAAAATAAAACATTACAATCACATATGCAAATAATGCACTAGTCCACATACTATTCACCAGCCAAGCAAAGGTTCTTTAACAATGTTCTTGGAGCACACAAACACTTCTACACTCAGATTACAGAATATAGATTACAAAACAAAACAACAATCGGTTGGGCTCCTGTTATTCTCTTCTTTTAATATCATCAGGTCCTCCAATCCCTTTTGCCAACGCGTTTCGCCGTGGTAGGGATAACCTACGGCTTCATCAGGGCTGGAAATAATACAGAGTGCACATTTGTCATGATATTCTTAAGCACATCATAATAGTGCCATAGAGCCCACATTTGTGACAGCCTTGTGTAAAAGGACTATTTAAGCCTACACCATGTGCAACATATTTCAACACATGTAAACCACAAGTGAAAGTTTCTTTCTAGTTCGTGCATATTGTTGAAATTATATAAGATACATATACATTGAGTATCATTGTTGACGCTATTTTCCTAACGTCCAGTTCATAACATCGTGACCATAAAATTCAGTTTCTTGGTTGATGCCCGAGTGTATTTATGTCCATGCCACCCGTGTTAAGAGAATAAAGTCGCGTCTTTCGACGAGAGTACCTTAAAGCTTCTCAAATGGATTCCTGTCAGAACCAGGCAAAAAGAATATAAATAAAGGCAAAAAGCCTTTTATTATGTGGAATTTATGAGGCAAGGGTCTATCTATGCATTTTATGTGTTCATTTGCCACAGTATTTTCATCAATAACTCCTACCTTATTAAGGGTATTTGTCCATAATATCTCCTTTTCCGTTTTTCTTAAGGTTCGTTTAAGTTATGTGATGTATGTAAGTCCCAAATCTAAATCATAATATGACGTTCTGTTAGGTAAACCATGTCAAAAGACTCATTGTATACTTTAAATTGAATCCCATGCCGCTCTCCCTTACCTTACCCTTCCCATGCGCTCTCGGCACAATTGTTGAGCTTAAAATGGCTGTGTCATCCGCCAAACTCCAATGTCTATTTAATCAGATCCTAGAAAATAAATCCATGCATGAACATATTGTTCCTACCGCTGTCATCGGTTCACTAATGTACATCACCCATCGTCGGGTAACACGAAAATGTGCCTACCGGTTATTTCCATTTCCACCTTTATCGTGTATTGTCGTGAGTCACCGCCTGCCACCATGAAATTACACTTTCTCCCAAGTCCTAGTGGGAAGAATAAATAATGAAACACGGGTTACCTCTTACGTATCCCTTTGTGTATTCCTGCGCTTAAGTTAAGAGTAAAACATAGGAACCTTCCATACCTTAAACTTGGTAATCTTAACACCCGAGTACAGGCGAAGAACCGCTCGCTTCCGGGTTTGTGGCAAAATAGTGTATGGTCAAAAACTGAAGACGGACTCACTCGGTCCCTGTGTACTTCAGCGCCATCTTAACACAGTGCATTGATCGTGTATGCCCGAAACTAAAGGACTCCCCGGTCCTCGTATATTAAGACGCCATTTTGACATGGGGTGCTAATTTCATATCACAATCTACCGATATTTCATTAGCAGAAAAACCAAAACGAAGTACTTTTTAATCAGAGTGAAGATTATAATAGAGATCCTTTCAATGACCTATATTGGTCCGTAAAGTCAGTATCATCTCAAACCACCATATATTACTTATGATGAATTTATATAGAGTATCATCAATCAATATCCTATTACTTATGTTATGTTATGTTAGGTGCATTTGTATTGGGCACAGCTGCCCCAGCTAAGGGGCGTCCTGGCGCATGACAAGGTAAACATAGCCGCACCTAACAACAACAGAAAGAAAAAACAGGGAACACTAAAGGGGAGAAATTAGAATAATACGGTTTTTAAAGCTTTACGAAATGCCAGAAGGTCGTCCATCAGGCGAATCTCCAACAGGAGAGAATTCCACAGCACTGCTGCTTTCACCCGAAAGGACCGACCTCCCATACGACTAAGCTTAAACCTCGGGACCACCACAAGTGCTTGGCCCACTGATCTCAGAGAGCGAGTTGGTACATAAAAAGACAAAAGATTCTGAAGAATCCGAGGGGCTAAGCCCTTCAGGATCTTAAAGGCCAGGCATAGAACTTTAAAATTAATTCTAGTTTTCACCGGCAGCCAATGCAAGGATCGGAGAGTACTGGAAACAGAGCAAGACCTGGGCAAGCCAACTATGGCTCTGGCTGCTGCGTTTTGGACGCGTTGGAGGCGGCTAATTTCCACCTGATTTGCCCCTACCAGGAGGGAGCTGGCATAGTCCAAGCGAGAGATTACAGTTGCCTGAACCACCAGCTGCCTCGTTGGAGGGTCGAAAAACTTCAAGACGGATCTCAGGCCACGAAGAACCCCAAAACAGCAGGCCGCGGTTTTCTTAGAATGCCCCACGAAATTGAGAGCGGGCTCCAGCCATACTCCCAAGTTTCTCAACTCCATGACCGGAGTTGGAACCGGCCCAAGCTCCGGTGGCCACCATCTATCTCCCCAAAGCTCCCGTCCCTTCCCGACGACCATAACCTCAGTCTTTTTAGCGTTGAGCTGGAGACAATTTACATTCATCCAACTCGCCACCGCCCTCAGTCCACTCTGGAACCTGAGGGCATCATGCTCAGCATCCCCGCTGATAGTGACCGCTAGCTGAGTGTCGTCGGCATAAGAGACCATCGTCCTGCCCCACTGCTTGACGACATCAGCCAGCGGTCTCACATAAAGATTGAAAAGCGTAGGATTCAGCGAGGAACCTTGCGGCACCCCCAAGCCCAGAGGATGGAATTTGGACTGGTAAGGTGGTATAGCAACGCAAAAGGAACGGTCGTCAAGAAAGGAACGGAACCACTGTAAGGCGGACCCACCAATGCCTATCTTCTCCAGGCGACGTAGAAGGATGTGGTGCGAGAGTGTCGAAGGCGGCGCTCTGATCTAATAATATTAGCGCCGCCGTCTGTCCCCCATCCAACACCCTACGCAGATGTTCCACCATGGCGAGAAGGGCTGTCTCCGTACTATGCCCAGCACGAAACCCATGCTGAGTATCATCCAGGATATTGGCTCGAATGAGATGAAATGAAAAAAAGTATTTGATTAAGCGCACTGCGGCCAAGCGGCTTCCTGGCGCTGGTAGCAAGAGCAACAGTCACAGAAGCAGCCCGAAGGAGTTAGCCGGAGTACGCCTGAGAGAACAGAAAAGTTTTCAAAGATTTACGAAAATGGGAATAAATGGGAATGGATCGCATGGACAGGGGAAGGCTATTCCAGAAACGGGGGGCCAAAACAGAAAAGCGTGTGCCTCCAGTTCTGGTTTTGCGGAAACGGGGGACATTAAGAAGGGCCAAAGATGAAGAGCGGAGAGTGCGAACCGGGGTGTGAGAAGAAATAAGGGAACATATGAATGCAGGAGCAGAGCGGGCAAGGGCCAAAAAAACCAGACAACCCATTTTAAAAAGAGAACGCTGAAGAACAGGGAGCCAGTGAAGAGACCTGAGGACGGGAGTGATATGATGGGTTTTGGGAAGGTGAAAAATGAGACGGGCGGCCTGGTTCTGAATAGCTTGCAAGCGGCGTGATTCGTAGGCTGGGATGCCCACGTACAAGCTATTCCCGTAGTCAAGACGGGAGGTAATCAGGGCCGTGATGATGATTTTGAGTGCCTCTGAAGAAAAGAAGCGGGAGATCTTTCGAATGAGGCGAAGGGATAGAAAGCAAGAGGAAACAACAGAGCTGATTTGTGCATGCATGGAGAGATCATGACTGACCTGAATACCCAGAGTTCTGACTGAGGAGACGGGAGTGGGAAGAGGGCCAAAAGAGGAGGGCCAAAAAGCAGAAGACCAGGGACTGGAAGAGTTGCCCGTCAAGACCAACTCGGTCTTGTCCGGGTTAAGCTTCAGATGGTTAGAGCTCATCCAATCCGAGATAAAGACCAAAGTAGAGCGAAATTTAGAAGAAGACAGAGGTGAGGAGGAAAGATCAAAGACAAGCTGGAGGTCATCGGCATAGTTGTACACGGAGACCCCCTGAGCAAGAAGAGCGGAGATAAGAGGGTGAATGTATAGATTAAATAGCAGAGGAGAAAGAGAGGAGCCTTGGGGAACACCACAGGAAACCAAGCGGGGGGGAGCAGAAAAGCCAGACAGGTGAACAGCCTGAGAGCGGCCAGAGAGAAAGGAGGCAAGCCAAGAGAAAGCAAGGCCCCGAATGCCCGCTGCGCTGACACGGTCAAGAAGGATGGAATGGTCGACCGTGTCAAACGCAGCGGATAGATCAAGGAGAACCAGGGCTTGAGGAAGAGAGGAGTCAGCCTTAAGTTTCAGCTCATCGAGGACAGCCAAAACCACTGACTCAGTGGAGTGGCCTCGACGAAAGCCTGCCTGATGAGAGGCCAGGACCTGGTTCTCCTCAATGTAAGCAGAGAGGCAAGAGGTGACATAGCTCTCTAAGACCTTGCCAAGATAGGGAAGAAGGGAAATAGGCCTGAAGTTAGAGGGAAGTGAAGGGTCAAGGCCAGGTTTTTTTAAAATGGGCAGGACAATAGCGGTTTTGAAGAAAGAGGGGACTAAGCCCAAGGCAAGAGAAGCATTAAGGAAAGAAAGAGGGGGAGAGGGACAGTTAGTGAATAGAGCTCTTAAAATCCGGGCCGGAGCGCAGTCAGCTGGAGAGCCTGACTTGATCTTAGCGAGCAGAGTAAGAAATGTGTCCGAAGAAATAGGGGGAAAAGAATCAAAAGTAGAAGAAAGAACCGAAAAAGAAGAAGTAGGAATAGGGGGAGGGAGCAAGGGGATGTTGGCTTTAATCTTAATGATCTTCTCGATGAAGAATTCATTAAGCGAAGAGCAGAGGTCTTGAGAAGGGAGAGGAGTGGAGTTGGTACGATTCGAGAAAGCCAGATCTTTGACCAAGGAGAAAATCTCCTTGGATTTATTGGCAGAGAGAGCCACTTTCTCAGAAAAGTAGTTGGTTTTGGCCAGGAGGACGGCCCGCTTGTATTCCAGGAGAAGATGTTTATATTGGGCCCGAAGAACGGGGCAGTAATTTCGTCTCCAATGACGCTCAGAGCGTCTCAGATCTAATTTCAACGCTTTAAGCTCGGTATTAAACCACTTATGAGCGTCATAGGGACGTACGGCCTTAGTTTTCCCCAGCGGGGCGACCAGGTCGCAAGAGGAGGACAGCCAGGTGTTAAGCGCTTCAGCTTGGGAGTCCAAGGAGAGTTCAGAAAGATCAGGAGTAGAAGAAGCAAGAGAAAGAGAAAGAGAGTTGAGGTCAATCCGATTCCAGTTTCGAACAACAAGGTTTTTGGGTAGGGAGGGCCTGTCGGGAGCACCGAGAGTGATGGAAAAGGAAATAAGGGAGTGATCAGACCAGGTGCAGGGAGAAATGCTGGGGGGAGAGAGCGTACAACTTGAAGACCAAATCTGGTCGAGTGTATGACCCTGGACATGGGTAGGGCCAACGACATGGGGATGAAAATTAAGACACTGAAGAGTAGCCGAGAAATCCTTGGAGGACAAGTCCTCCTTAGCGTCACCCGGCCAAAAATTAAAGTCCCCCAACAGGAGAACCGAAGAATTGTTGACCACAAGTGTGGCAAGGAGTTCCTGAAGGGTAGCAACGAACAGGGGCATGTGCTGGGGAGGACGGTCAGAAAGAGCCTGGTTAACATGGGCCTCCATAACTTTTGCCGGCCAGGGGAGTAAAGAAATTGGCCGGTAATTCTCCGGTTTTGAAAGGGTCCAATGAAGGCTTCTTCAAAATAGGAGAGACCACTGCCCGCTTCCATTTAGCTGGGACCAAGCCCGTCGCCAGCGAGCTGTTAATAAGAGAACGCACTATAGGGCGTCCCACGAAGGACTGATCTCTGAAGGAGACAGGCCTTAATGGATCCAGAGGTGATCCAGACTTGATTTTTTGGGTTACTCCATCAAATTCCTCCGGTAGAAGCAGAGGTAGAGACTCCAAGGTGGGGAGACCCGGGATAGCCACCAGAGTCCCCAATGGTGGCCCCGTAAGAGAAAACGCCCGGTAAATAGTTTGCACTTTCTCCAAAAAGAAGGATGCCAAAGCCTCGCAATGGAGGTAGAAGCCAATACCGGAGAAGAGGTTCTTTTAGCCAAAAGATCTTTGAGGGCCTTGAATATTGATTTAGATGGATTAGAGCTATTGCGGAATTCTTCCGAGTAGAACGCCGCTCGGGCTCTACATATGGCACGATGGTAAACCTTGACGGAGGTCAGATACAACGCTTTCTTAGCCGCGTCATAGTGCCTCCGCCACTCTCTCTCAGCCCGCCTACAAGTACCCTTTAAAGCACGTAGGGTGCTGTCGTACCAGGGGCTCGAATCTCTAGCGCAAGATTTACTAGCCATAATAGGAATCAATAAGTCAAGCGCCCTAGTAATCCATTGACAGAACTGGTCATAACCCAGTTCAGCATTCTCCAGGGGTCCCAGTGGATCTGCTGCCAAGACCTCGTGTAAATCCTCTAATCTAAGTTTATTCCAATGCCTTCTAAGGACTAATCTGGGAGGAAGGATAGAAGGAGTCTCAGGCAAAGGAGCTCGAATGGCCACTAGAAAATGGTCCGTCCACCCCAAGGGTGTTATGGAGGAGATTGAAGCTTCCGAAAGATTAGTAAAGGAGGGATCTAGCATGTGCCCTCCTACATGGGTGGGTTAAGCTACCTTTTGATCCAATTGGAGGGCCTCAAGGTCAGCTAAGATATTATTGACTGCCGATATGCTCTTATTGTCAAAGTGGAGGTTAAGGTCTCCCAAAATAGAAAAATTGGCATAGCCAATTGCCAAAGAGCTAACGGCATCAGGGAAGGCTTCTCTAAATGCAACATCACTGCCTGGGGGTCGATAAACCACCATCCCCTAGATCGTAAACTGGGGGCTGATCGAGATCTTGAAAAAGGCACTTTCACATCCAGCAATATTTAAGACCTTCCAACTGCAGGAGAAACTAGATTTAACAGCCAAGGCGATACCCCCGCCTCTAGTTGCCCGATTTAGTGTAAAGATGGAATACTCCGGGGGGGAAAAGCCAAGTTAATAATGGCTGCATCGTGTTCCTGCAACCACGTTTCCGTGATCGCAAATATATCAGGAGACTCCTCCTGTATGAGGTCATAAAAGGCTATATGATGTTGAACCAGAGACCTAACATTTAAACGAAATATTCGAAGTGTAGGCGTTACGCCCTTACCTCGAGGAGCAGTAAAGGAAATTCCCTTACGGATGCAAACAGGAGAGCCAAGTGCCCATCTTCTGCAGGCGCACCGATAGGGGCCACTTAGCGGATGAATCAGAGGCTGATCACACTTCGGAATAGAGTGACCAATAGATCGCAAAGTGAGATTTGAATAGGTAATCATCCCGACACTTAACACGCATGAGCCTCAGAAAAACCCGTTGCGCCCAGTGCGTCCTCAGCGCGGACTTATAGTCATATAGCATAGCTCTACCCAGTATGCCATCCCATATTTACTTGCCACTATTAATGCATACAAGATTAAAATGCAATTAATGTATAAACCATGCCTCAATCACCTACTATCATCATACTTTATTACTTTCTTAGAACTTCCTAGAGGTGATGTCCATTGCTTTCTACACTATTTGGGCACTTCCCATGTATTCTGCTTTAGTCGAGGGTGACTTGCAGTGTCTTTTGGAATAATGTGTCTTCTGGAATAATGTGTCTTCTTTCTAGAGTAGGTCTTCATAACCGCCCTTAGGTATTTCTACCTTAGCTTGTTTACATCTTAAGATTCAGTCACCTAAAAAATACTGTAACTCATGATCAAAATTCAAGCCGTCCTCTACGGCCCTCAAACGCATAATCCACTTTGCCTCATGCCTTCGCAGCCTCAGTTCTCTATTTCCCCCTCGTGGGTCTTTCTTAATGTGTTCAATACCAAAGAATTTAAAACTTTTACTATGTTCCTGGGCTGCACAGTTGTGTCCATGTTCTGCAATAGGATACCTTATATCGTTCTGTTTGATTGCTCTTAAGTGTTCACTAATACGGTCCTTTAACATTCGTATTGTACTTCCTACATACATTTTAGCACATTTACACTCCATTATGTAGACAACCTATTTGGTGCTGCAGGTTATATTCATTAGTATATCATACACTTGACCATTATTGATCTGAAATTGCTTAGTTTTATCCTTTGCACACCTACATACACCACAATGCCCACATTTAAAAAAAAAACTTTCGAGTACTGGTCCAACCAGAATTCTGGTTGCTGCCTTTGTGGGTAACTTGGACGTGCCTAGGGTTCTACCCCTGCGTAATGTGATTTGAGGTTACTTACCAATATAGCTCTCTAAGCTTTTGTCCATTTTTAAAATGTGCCAATGCTTATTCATGCTTTTTAGCAGGATATTACCAATTGGTGTATAGTCAGTAATAATCCTGATGGGTTGTTCAATCTGTTCATTGTTTTTTACTGGTTTCAGGATGGATATGCGTTTGGTTTTCAAAGCCCTATCCTTTGCCATATGTATATCTCGCTTGCTATATCCTCTTTGGAGGAATCTCTTCTCTATATCATTGACACATTCCTCAAACTGTAAATCTTCACTGCAGTTTCTTCTTGCCCTAATCATTTCACCAAATGGAATTGATTTCACCTGATGTTGTGGGTAGGGCACTTTTTGCATGCAAAATTGCATTGCATGAAGTAGGTTTCCGATCCATTTTGCTTTTAATACAACCGTCTTTCACATATAGTTGCACATCCAAGAATATTATTTTTGTGGAGCTGTGGTTGGTGGTGAATCTAATTTTCATGTCATTGAGATAGTCATAAAACTCCTGTAATAGTGATTCTGTTCCTGTCCAGATCATGAGGCAGTCGTCGATGAACCTTCCCCAATATAGGATGTGTTCATTCCAACGACTTGCCCCTGGGCCCCAGACTAACCCTTCCTCTAGCCATCCCATAAATATATTGGCATAGGCCGGTGAAAATCTAGAGCCCATGTCTACACCCTGAGTCTGTTTAAACCACTCCTCTTTGAACAAAAATAAGTTGTTTGTCAATATTAGTTTTGTCATGGCTAAGAGCATACGTGCGTTCCCAGTGACTTGCTGATTTCTTAGACCAAGTGATTCAGTGCCTTTAGACCCAGATCATTCTTGATGCTTGTGTACAATGAGACTACATCAAGAGTCACCAGTAACATCCCTGGGTCCCACCTAATGTCTCCCAAGATGTTCAGTATACGGCGAGTGTCTTTTATATAAGAAGGCAAGTTAATCACTATAGGTTGCAGAAATACAACCACAAATTGTGACAAATGTTCCGTTGGTCCCCCAATGCCCGACACAATTGGCCTCCCTGGTGGAAAGGGGAGGCCTTTATGACAGCGTGTACAGACATGGATATCTTGGACGATTAACTTTCAAAAACATATACTCTTTATCATTTAAAAGACCATTGTCATACCATCATTTTAACCCCTTCGCTGCCAGGCCTTTTCCCCCTCCTGTGCCAATCCTTTTTTTGGCTATTTGGGGTAGTGCGCGATGAGGCCCCTGTAACTTTTTGACCACATAAGGTATCTACGCCAAATTTGCGTCCTTTTCTTCCAACATCATGGGGATTCTAAAGGAACTCAGGGTTTGTGGATTCCCCTGGAGGGGTCACAGAAATTAGTCAAAATACAGCAACATTTTGTTTTTTTTTCCGGAAAAATGGGAAAAACGGGCTGCAAATGAAAGCATCTGGGTTTTTCCCTGCAAATGTTATCAAAAAGGTTTGTGGGGTTGAAATCGCCATTTTCCCTGCTTTTAGGGGATGCCAGACTTTTGTCAGAAACCCAACATCTTTTACACAGTTTTGGCATTTTTCTGGGACATAGCCTATTTTTGCTATTTTTGTGTTTTTGACCTCCTTCCAGTTAATGGTAGAAATGGGTACAAAAGCAATAATGGATCCTGGAAAGCTATACATTTTAGAGAAGTAGACAACATTCTGAATTCAGCAAGGGGTCATTTGTGTAGATCCATCAAGGTTTCTTTATAGAAACTAACATTTAAATATAGGATAAATTGAAAATTAGTTGAAAAAAACAGCCTTTTGTGTCAACGTTTTCACCTGTAACTTCTAATTATGACAGCTCTTTGAAAGCAATATACCATTACATCCGCTGGACACTACTGGTTGTGGGGATATATAGGACTTGTAGGTTCACCAAGAACCCGACGAACCCAGAGCCAAAAACTGAGCAGCAACTTGCAATGGTTTTTTATTATGTACATAAAGTAATTATTCTGTAAAAATGTGTACATGGAAAAATCGGTATGAAAGGCACCTATGTATTTCTGAAATGGGAACAAAATATAGAGTTTAGAAACAGTAGATATTTGCACATTTCTGAAATTGGGAATACTCGTACTAGCATGAGAATATTCAGTCATTTTTTAGAATGACTTCGTTTTTACACTATCTTTCATTTGGAAGGCAGAAATGCATCGAAAGTTAATAGATAATAACAGTTCCTTTACAAATCTGAATTACCCTAAGTCTCCCGATAAAAATTGTACCTCACTTGTGTGGGTGGGCATAGTGCCCGCGACAGGAAACGGCGCAAAACGCAACGTGGTCACAACTCCATATCGCAGTGAAAAATGACCCTTTTTTGGTAAAGTGCCTAGCTCTAGTTTTTGAACCCTAGCTCTGCGGGCACCTTGGGAAACATAGCAAACCTATACATTTTTGAAAACTAGACACCCAGGGGAATCCAGGATGGGGTGACTTGACTGCCTCCCACCAGGGTCTGTTACCCAGAATCCCTAGCAAACCTCAAATTGTCAAAAAAAACATTTTCCCCACATTTCTGTCGTGGAAAGTTCCGGAATCTGCCTGGATCCACAAATTTCCACCCACCCCGCGTTCCCCAAAGTCTTACGAGAAAAATGGTACCTCACTTGTGTGGGTTGGCCTAGTGCCCGCGACAGGAAACGGCACAAAACACAACGTGGTCACACCTCAATTTTGCTGTGAAAAATGACCCTTTTTTGGCAACATGTCTAGCTGTAGTTTTTGAACCCTAGCTTTGCAGGCACCTTGGGAAACCTACCAAACCCATACATTTCTGAAAACTAGACACCCGGGGGCTTCCAGGGAGATGTGGCTTGCGTGGATCCCCCAACGTTTCCTTACCAAGAAGCCCCTGCAAACCTCAATTTTAGCTGAAAAAAATTACATTTTTCACACATTTTTGTGTGGGAAAGTTGTGGCATCACCGGGCTTACTCAAATTTCCCACCACCCAGCGTTCCCCCCGGGTCTCCCGGTAAAAATGGTGCCTCACTTGTGTGGGAGGCAGACTCTGTCAGCATTATCCCGCAAGGTGTCCACAACCGTCAAGATCACAGCTTCGGTGGAATGGGCGGGACGAAAGCCAGCCTGGCGAGGGTCCAAGTATTTTGACGACTCTAAGAAATTGGCAGAGAAACTAAAAAGACAGATTCCTGCACAGCCATCTATTCCTCAAACACACACACATACTGGTTGGATTTGGCACGAGGGCGAGTGATGGTTCAGTATATTAAATTTTATTAACGAGATTTCACAAAAATGAAATGCACTGTCAATAATTAAATGGAGAAAAAACTGAACCAATGACTCGCATCTCGTGAGCTGTAAAGCCACGGCAAGGCACCATCCGCTTTACAGTCCATTCACACACCATTCATACGTGATATACACAAGACCATTCACACCACCAGGCACAAAACCAACATATCACAACATTCACAAAAAGGGACAAGGTACACCCTGCTTCAGGAAGACAAAAAAAGACAAATATTACTGCACAGCCATCTAATCCTAAAGCACACACACGTACTGGTTGGATTTGGCACGAGGGTAAGTAATGGCTCAGTATATACAATTGTATTGGCAAGTGATTTCACAAAAATGAAATGCACTATTAATAATTGTAAGGACGAGAAACTGAACCATTGACTCGCAGCTCATGAGCTGTAAAGCCATGACAAGGCACCAACCTCTTTACAGGCCATTCATACACCTTTCATACATGTGACACATACAAAACATTCACGCCGCCAGCCGCGGGCCCATCACATTACAACACTCACACCAGCAGACCGCGCCATTCAAGGGCCCATCACTTCCACACGCCCACATTCCTGACACAGCAACTACACAAACTGATGGATTGCGTGGAGTGGCGCTCAGCTAGCAGTGTGTGTAGTGACCAGCAGTAAGTCAATACTCACACACCGCCAGCCGAGCGCCAGTCCACGCACACCGCCAGCCGAGCGCCAGTCCACGCACACCGCCAGCCGAGCGCCACTCCACGCACACCGCCAGCCAAGCACCACTCCACGCACACCGCAAGCCAAGCACCATTCCACGCACACCGCCAACCAAGTGCCAGTCCACACACACACACACACACCGCCATCACATTTAGGATTTTTTTAGACAAAAATAAAAACACAAACAAATCGCAAATAGATACAAATCTACAAACACAAAATCAGAAACTAAATACATTGCACTAACGCCAACCTTGAAACAGAATCAAATTGTTCAAAGAATACAGACCAGGCAGTTCACTTTACCACTCATGAATGCTCCCAAAAATTATTTTGCGTGTGGTACGCTCTAAAACAAGCAGGGACACACAGCCCAGGTTTAGAAGGACAGTCGGGGCAGTACATACGAATCTCATTCAGCGTATCTCTTCGCCAACAGACTCTACATCTCCTACAGGGAAAATCTTTTGAGGGTGTGGGAGGAATGTGATCAGGAAAGTGGCGATCTCTCAATCTAGCAACATCCTCCACCACTCCAAATCTAGGAACACTTGACTGTTCCACAACAACAAGGCTAGCTATCACAGAGTGCTGAAACTGAAGAAATGTCTGACGCAGGAGAACACTCCTTGAACACAATAAAAGCATTGAAATTTGCTAATTCGAAGAAATGGATGGCCAACTTCTTATACCAAACATAAGCCTTCCGAATAGCAGAGTAAGGTTCCAACCTCTGATCTACTCTGTCACTACCACCCATGTGCTTATTGTAGTCTAGAATGTAAACAGGTTTGCGCACTTCAGCAACCTGGCCCCAAACAGCCACAGGTGAAGTACTCTCATCATGGATGGTAGTCAGCATGTGCACATCCCTCCTGTCCACAAATTTTACAGCTAGTAGTTCATCACTCCGCAAGAAACTGCACTGCCCCCTCTGAAGTTTTTTGCAAACAAGCCTTTCGGATAACCTTTACGGTTAGAGCGGATTGTGCCACATGCAAAAGTGTCCACTTTATACAATTCCTTAAATAATTGCACAGCAGTATAGAAATTAAAAAGGTACAAATGGTGGCCTCTGTTAAACAGTCTTCTAGCAAGATCCCACACAATTTTCTCTGAAACTACAAAAGTGGACGGACAACCTGGGGGGTCAATAGTAGAATCTCTACCAGTGTACACACGAAAATTAAAATCCTATCCTGTCCTACTCAGACAACATATACAGCTTAATTCCATAGCGTGCCCTCTTGCTAGGGATGTACAGCCTAAAAACCAAACGGCCCTTGAACAAGACCAAAGACTCATCAATAGATATTTCTTTCCCTGGAGTATAGATCTCAGAAAATCGATCTACAAAGTGATCAAGAATGGGCCGAATCTTAAAAAGACGGTCACAGTCAGGGTGATCTCGTGGCAACGCCATAGAATTATCAACAAAATGCAGCATACGTAGCAAAAGTGAATACCGATTACGAGTCATAACTGCAGGAAATATGGCAGTTGCCAACAAGGGGCTAGTAGACCAATATGAAGCCAAGGTTGGCTTCCTTACCACACCCATCAATAAAGTCAAACCCAAAAACTTCTTAATCTCTTCCAGATATGTGGGAGTCCACCGGGTAGCTCTAGACTAGGGCCTAAGTTTGTCGCTGTTGTTCCTCAAAAACTGTTCAGCATACAAATTCGTCTGCTCAACAATCTCACCCAAAAATACATCATCCTTAAACAACTGAAAAAACTGTATAGGCAAAAAGTGTTCACAATCCACTGTACACCCTGCATCACCACTAAAGGCAGGCAACACCGGCTGCACCATGTTTGGATCAACCCAGAGTCCAGCACTTCCAGTAGGAAGCCTAGCAGCCTCAGACTGCAATCCAGATGCCTCTTGCACCATCGGCACAGCAGTTTCCTCCTCTAAGACAGGCACTTCATCCGCACTGAGAGTTGCTTCATCCACACCAAGAGTACCTTCATCAGCACTGAGAGTACCTTCATCATCCGATGATTCCATGTGGAGAGAAAACTCACTGCCAGAATCTTCCTCTCCCTCAGACGCACTGTCAGTCTCATAATCCTGCTCAGAGGAAGATTCAAGAAGCATACCAACCACCTGTTCAGCAGTCATCCTACGGCTAGCCATAATGATTACTAATGAAGGTAACTTGTCAAACAAGTCAACAACAAACACTTTGTAAAATAAGTAATAAACAAAAAGCACCTTTATCAAAAACACATATATACTCCAAAACAATCCCACTCACTTGCCAGAGGCTGCTAAACTACTCACTACCACCTACTCTGCACAGACACAGTATGGATCAACAATATCCCACTAAAAAAGAAAGAGCAAAGAAATTACACAGAAGACTATGCAAAACACATCGCAAAGAATTTCATGCTCAAACCACTAACTAAATATGCTGCCATTATGACATTACTTACAAACAAATTCATTCAAACATTACAATATTACTCATTTGGAGTAAATGGAACAAAAAAAAATTCTTACCAAAACAATGCAACTACACAACTGCAGAACAACCACTGTCGAAACAGGAATCAAAAGCTTTAGACTAGAATAAAAAGGAGAAAAAAGCATGTCTCATATGCATATAATGCTCTAGACCATCACGTACTGCGCAAAATTTATTGCTTGAACCTCCAACTTTCAAGAAGGAATGATCGATGGCCAAATCCTTTACAGGCAACGCGGCGAGAATCTGGATCTCAGCCTCCGCTCCGGACCACCCCCTCTTCCCAGTCCTTCAAAACTGACCTCAAAGTTCTCCTCCTGCAAAGACACTTCCAAACTTAATTCACACCCTCTATTGTCTGAAGGAAGTCTTTACATTATAGGAAATTCTGTTCTCCATGCCTATAGAAGTGCCTTCCCAGTGTGTTCCTGTGTTTTGAGTGTCTGCCATTTATTGCACTTTTATACCTCTACTTGTACTTTGTACTCTTTTGTAACTTGCACACATGTCACTTTTCCTCTTGTAACGTGTTGTTTGCTACCTCTTGTATTTTGTTTGCTTTTGATATATGCACAATTACCGCCATTGCCTCATGTAACGTAACGTTTGCTCTTGTTTTCTGAATGTCTGCCATTTTTTGCAGTATTTTACCTCTACTTGTATTTTGTACTCTTTTGTAACATGCACACATCACTTTTTCCTCTTGTAACGTATCTTCTGCTACCGCTTTGATTTTGTTTGCACTTTAAAATATTTTAAAAATAATGTGGCCATAAGCGGAGTGACCCTTGCCTAAGGCGCCGCTCCCACAAACCACCCCAAACCTAAAAAACGAGGGGAAAAAAAACTGACGCTAGTGGCCATTCCTGCTGCACGTTCGTGCAGCAGGAATGCAGAAAAGAGACATTTGGGGCAGAGGCGTAGCTAGAGCTTGTGGCGCCCGGGGCTATTTCTCAGATTGGCGCCCCTGGGGAGGGGGGGTTTGCTGGGGAAAAAAAGACAGTGACCACTTGAAAGAGGTCCGAGAGACACGTAGTATTCGCGCTAATAGTTACCTCGATCATGCACATACATGACACGGTCCAAGGCTACACAGTTGAATACACCGGTGACTGGCAGTACAAAAGAGAACACACAGACTGCATGATCTATCTGGGGACTCTGAAAAACCACATGTGACATCCATCAGAGAGCTGCGTGAATAATTACCTGGTAATCCCCTCAGCACAATGCAAACATGCACATACATGACACTATTCAGGGATCTATCATCTACAGCTGACATTAAATGACCATTCATCATGGTCCCCCCATTAAAGCAGTGCACTTTGTGATCTGCATGGTACATGTTCTTTGCAGCAGGCACGTTAACCCTCTGTGCTACCTTTCCAGGAGTCAACCCTTCCTCTAGACAAAACTCCATCTCTCTAGGAAGAACATTAATCACCAAATTTATCATGACATTTTAATTGTTTCTGAAAATTGCTGGAGGCCAGGAAGGAGGCAGCAAGTTTTTTTCAAACCATAATATACTTGCAAACACTACGCACCCACCCGAAATATGTACCCAGTGAGGTCACATCGTTCGCATCGCCCTAACCTGCTCAAGGTTCATGTGACCTCAGTGACAGTCACAGCGACTGGATCACTGTTGCTCTAGGGTGTGCTGCTTCGTAGGCCTGCCTGCAAGACTGGAGATTAACTTCAGTATGGATTGTGGTGGACAGGCCTTCAAGGTTAACCCACAATAGACACCACTAGGGTACACCTGCTTGTGCTAAGACATCAAGCCTTCTAAGGTCTAGTGGGGCCTTCTACGGTCTAGGAATGTGCTCCCTCAGTAGAGTGGTCTGGTGGACTGGTCATGAAGGCTGAACCCGGTTCCCCAGTTCCAAATTAGACAGCTCTGGCCATAGTGCCACATCCTCTCCCCCACTGAACACCATACTTCCCCACTGAGAGAAACTCGCACTGCCTTCAGCTACGAACTAATTGTGCCCGCTATAAACACTTGGGTGTGGCTCAAAACAAATTATGCACTTGATGAGAGTAATATGCTGCCTAAAAAAAAGTAAAAGCAACCACTCCTAGGGAGTGCAAGATTAAGTAAAGCATGTGAAATGTAAGCAGAAACAACATGGTTACCTTAACGATCTCTCACTCGCTATTCAGAAATCAGCGAGTGGTTTCACCTGAAAAGTTATGGACATGACTAGAGGGCCCTGAAGGGAACCGTTTCAATGTCCATTGCTTATATCCTTACAAAACGTAAGCAGTATGGTATAAAAAGACCACATCCATAAACACAGAGCCATGGTACACATTGTGTTTTTTCCAATCCACCCATCAACCAGGTATTGCAGTACCTCCAGGAATGGTACACTCTCCCAACCTGGGAACAACAATGCTGTTCAAAGAAAGACGAGAAAACGAAAGTAGCGCTTCACTGGCAAACTCTGTGATGCTGGTGTATTTGGATGTAAATAAAACCAATCTGGCCACTTTGCAACCCCTCTGTCTTGCTTTATTTAGTTATGTATTTAATTTTCATATTTCTCTCCAACCCGCTGCACTTTGGAATAGAACAATGTGAGAAAAAGGGCATCTCTCGCAAGAGTGTTTCTCTTTTTTGGATCCATTTCACAGGGAAGCAACTACAATAACGACGAACCAAGCCGAGCCTTGTCTAAATACATTTGTCCTCCCCCCAACATTGTGCCCCCACCCTACCTAACCCACCGATCGCGAAATCCCCCCCCTCCCCAGCCCCAAAACTCACCTTTCCTCTCTGACGCGCAGGAAGCAAATGGCTTCCTGCGCCTCGGAGAACAAAGGGGAATCCTCCAATGACGTCAGCGCGGCTTGCGCGCTGACGTCATTGATGACGCGGCGGTGGGGGGCGGGGGGAGGCAGGGGAATGTTTTCCCCTGCCTTCCCAGTAAAAAAAAAAATCAACCACTCACGGGGGAGCGCCAGCGCTTCCCCTGTTGGTAGGTGTCATGACGAGCTGGACTCGTCATGGGCACAGCGCGACTGTAATCCAGGACGAGTCCAGCTCATCATGGGCACAGAAGCGGTTAAACAACCATTAATAGTATTCGTCAATGTGAACATTGGGTTATAAGCTATTCTCTCATAACACAATACTTGGTCAGTTGAGAATAAATCTCCTGTTCATAATCCACCTTGTTCATCAACACTATGTTACCTCCTTTATCCGCTTTCGGATGATCAACTCATGTGGTGTTAAGTTGTCTTTCACATAACCTTCCTGGGAGTGTCTTTTTATTTCTGTTATCCAAATCTAAGGTAACTAGTCTGTGAAATATTTCTATTTTATACCCACTGATGAGATTGGGAGACCATCTAGATTTACTCTTGAGTCCACTTGATACTGTTAAGTCTGGCCTAATATCCAAAACTCTTGCCACAGTTACCGGGTCTCCCTCTAACTCAGTAATTGAGAGAAGGGTGACATTATCTTGGATATCACTAATGGTTAACACATTAGGCATTGAGTTGCATATTGGTATAGTAGTTTCTTTATTTTGCTTGGTTTTGCACAAAAAAAATTCAATTTCAGTCTAATATATTTGAATAAATCAATCTTGGTATCCCATATATCACCTCTGACATTGGGACAAAATCCCAAACCTTTTTTAAGCAAATCTTTCATACCCTCTATAAGTACAATGTTAGATCAATTCACTACCTCCACCTCTTTATCTGTCCCCGTGAAGCAAAGGTGGTAGGTGGGCCTAAAAGAATAAGGCTGATCTGCCTCCACAGGGAGCAGAAACAGGCCAAAAATTCACCCTCATAAAGGGGGAGCGACCCTTGCCCAAGGGGTCACTCCCCAACACCAACATTTAAAAAGCCCTGGTGTCTACTGGCTTCTGCCCCGCTAGGGGACAGATGGGCCTGAAAACATATGGCCGATCTGCCCCCAAAGGGGCAGAAACGATCTCAATAAATACCCGGTAAAGGGGAGCGACCCTTGCCCAAGGGGCCACTCCCAACCACACAAAAACAATCCCTGGTGGCCTAGTGGGCATACCATAAAATTGTTTGAGCCGATCTGCCCTTCCATGTGGTCAGAAACTGCCCAAATAAAAGCTCCTCAAAAGGAAAACTGCCGTTGCCGAAGGGGCCGCACCCCGAAAACATTGCTTCCCCAAGGGGAGCGACCCTTGCCCAAGGGGCCGCTCCCCAACAACACTAAAACAATCCCTGGTGTCTAATGGCTTCTGCCCCCCTTGGGGGCGGATGGGTCTAGACTCACAAGGCCGATCTGCCCCCAAAGGGAGCGACCATTGCCTAAGGGGCCGCTCACCAAAAACAATCTAATTAAAAAAAAAAAATCCATGGTGGCCTAGTGGACACAGGGGGCAGACCCCCCCCACCCCCTAAACAAATTGCTCACCCAAGGGGAGCAACCCTTGCCCAAGGGGCTGCTCCCCGACACACGAAAAAAAATCCCTGGTGGCCTAGTGGGCACACACCTACTTTTTTTTTTTTTTTTTTTTTTTTTTAAGAGATCTGCCCAATGATGGGGGCACACACATTTTTTTAATATATAACGATCTGCCCCCCCAAAGGGAGGCAGACCCAACTGCATACATTTCTCCCCCACGGGGAGTGACCCTTGCCCAAGGGGCCGCTCCCTGACACAATTTTGGCTTAAAAACAAAACAAAATCCCTGGTGGCCCGAGGGGGGCACACACCTTTAAAATATATAAATAATTAATGAATCTGTCCCCCCCCCCCAAGCGGGGGCAGACCCAACTCCATAAATAACCCCCAAGGGGAGCGACCCTTACTCAAGGGGCTGCTCACCGACACAATTTGGCATTTGAAATAAAAATTAAAAAAAGCATTCCTGTTGCACGATCGCGGACCAGCGCGATCGAGCAACAGGAATTCTTTTTAAAAAGACATCGGAGGAAAGGAAAACCCTTTCCTTTCTTCCGATGCCTTTTTAAAATACCCCCCCACCCTCCACGGTGAGAAACTCACCTTTCTTTCCTGACGTGCTGGAAGCAAATGGCTTCCAGCGCGTCGGGTAAACAAAGGGCTTCCCCTGGCTTCCCCGGTACAGGCAGCGAGATCTGTGTCCCACTGGGGGAGCGCCAGCGCTTCCCCTGTGGGTGGGTGTCACGACTGCCGGGAGCTGTCATGAGCACAGCCCCACTGTGACTCATGACTGCTCCCAGCCGTCGTGAGCACAGAAGGGGTTAAATAGCCCGGCAATGCCTATTCATACCAAACACCTGCGCAACCCAAAGTGAAATACCTCCCCCCTGAACCAAAGTAAACCAGCCCGCCACACATCATGAGATTATACAATAATTCTCATCTAAACAAGTGTAAGCACCCCAGTTGATGTTCATATGTTGCTAGAGGAAATTTCAAACTCGTACAAGTATATAGTAACTGCTCCATATCATAATACGGCATATTCAAAGAATGGGTACTGTGGCCTTTTATTAAAGAATAAAAGTTCTGTGCATTTCGAACCAACCCAAACACAGACACTTTGTTAAAAAGTATACAGTGCCATGCCTCTTAAAAAAAAAAAAAAAAAAAAAAAAAAAAATATCTTATTTAGCCCACACCTATCAACAATGAGATCCGAGCTTGTCTGAAATATGAAACAAATCCACATTCCCCTTCTTGATTCGGGAACATTAAACCTGCTAGGGTCACACCATATCTCAAAGGCTGCCACTATCCTAGAACGATAACATACAATATAAGCTGTCACTCCTAATTCCGCACACAGGCCATTTCATGCATCAATTTAACAACACAAGGGTCACCAAGTCCTCCATAGTATATTACGAAAATTTGCAAATCTAACCCCCAACAAAAGAGGGTATGTAATCAATTCAATTTTAAGTCTTTATTTCGATTTTCATCATAAAAGACATTTTACATTAAAATATATAACCGTTTTAGGAAGGGGGAAACAAAAGAGAAAAAAAAAAAAAAAACAGGACCTTAATCTCATCACAAATTGCAGAATATGGCATACATAGCAGCAACAATTATAAATAAACATCTCATTGTTAAAAGTAATAAAAATATTTAAAAAATAGCTAGATAATCAAATGAGGCGTAATTTATATGCACGAATTACCCATGTCCATTGGAGGAATTTTGCAACAGCAATAGTCACAGATTGAGAAGTATAGGTTTCTAAACGCCGCAAAGCCTCAACACCAGACCGAAAACCCAATAGGAGACAAATAGGTTTAAGCCAAACCCGCCTTGGAATTTTGTACTCCGGGCAAATAAATAAAATATGCCCAACATTTTCCCGTTGAGTAGGGCAAAAAGGACAATCGGGGTTTAGGCCTCCTCGCCATTTGGCAACAAACGAGTTAATAGGAAGCGTACCCACCCTGAATTGATGGTATCTCTTTCTATCCTCCACAACTGTAATACAGTCCCAATAATTTTCAAACAGGGGCCTGTCCTTGAGTGCCATAAAATCCGAAGTTAAGGACTGGCCAATGCATGATCCAAATCTTCTTTCTGAGACCACCTTCCAATATAAATCTTTTAAAGTTTTTCTAGGGGGAAAAATATGTGCTGTAAGGTTTTCCCATAGACTTCCTAGGCCCATAGCAAAATAAATTAACTTGACCTCCCCCATCCATAGAATCTTTTGCGCCTTATCAGCCCCCCTAACGTCCAAGAAAGCCCGGGCATACTGTGGGAGTTCCGGGGTAACCCAAAGTCGCCTCCAGTAAGCCACTGGTCTATATCGAGCAATATCCTCTAGACGCGAGACCCCTAAGTCATAATAAAGAGGGATCAGGGGAGTGGATGCTGGAAGGCCAGTAATTATACGCAAAAACTTATTTTGGGCCCTGGTCATCTGGGAGAGGTAACTATAACCCCAAAGTTCTGCCCCATAGAGAATTGCAGAACCTATCTTAGCATCATATATTTTAAGTGCTGGTATCATAGGTCTAGTGTGAGACAAGTGGAGTTCTTTTATTAATGCACCAGTTAACGGAGCATGCTTTATTATCGACTCGGCAATATGCGGTTTCCACTCTAACTTCGACGCCAGGGTTATACCTAAATATGAGAAGACCTTGGTCTGCTCCAATTTAATACCATTCGTTAGCACGTTCCCTCTAACATGTTTGGACTTATGTAAAACCATCAATTTTGTTTTGTTTACATTTACAAGAAGCCCATGATCTTTGCAGAAAGCCTCAAACACATTAATAGCCTTTTGTAGACCCTGTTGGGTCTTAGAGATTAGTAAAGTGTCGTCTGCAAACATCAACAGGGGAATCAACTTACCTTCCAACTTTGGGGCATCAGTAGGAGTTTGTAATAGTTGATCACTCTGTTGATGTATAAAGAAAAAAGGGTCGGAGCTAAGACGCACCCTTGGCGTACTCCCCTGGCAATTGGAAATTTGTCTGTGACACCGCCTGATTGATTCCATCTAACTTGGGCAAAGTTGTCCTCCATGTAATTTCATTAAAAAAGTTAAAATATCTATTGGCATACCTTGTTCCTTAAAAACTGCCCACATTTTTGCACGAGGAACCAAATCAAAAGCTGATTTAAGATCAACAAAAGCTGCAAATAACATACCCTCTCCCAGCTGAACCACCCGCCAGTATATTAACAAAAACCTAAATACCTGGTCTATAGTACTTGTGTGACTGCGAAAGCCTGCCTGGAGTGGAGATAGAATTTTCTCCTCCTCAATCCACCCCTGAATTCGTAATAAAACAAGCCTGGCTACCACCTTCTGTATACAGTCAATCAGGCTTATAGGCCTGTAATTTCCAGGATCAGAGCGCTCTCCCTTTTTATAGATTGGAATGATCTGGGCGCCCTTCCAGGTGTTGGATATGGTGGAACCATTAGAAATGCAATTAGCTAAACATAAAATATAGGGGTGCACATGCATCAAGCAAACCGAAAGCGATTCCTTAATAGCGAGAAATAAGGAATCGTTATTAAGGAATCGCTTTTGGGCATGCATCAACAGATTCGGTAATTATTAGCGATTCCTTAAATCGCTATTTTGACCGAATATACAATAGCGGGGCATGCAAACTCCGAATAGCTAATAGCGAGTTCGGTAATACCGAATTAGCAAATAGCGAATTCGGTATTAGCGAAATCGCAAATGACCGCGTCGCACCGGGAACGTGCAGATGACATCACCAACCAGGAAATACAGCTGCCCCACCCTCATTGCATCGACAGAGGAGCAAACAGGAGCACTGACTGCAGACTGCCTGTGCAGACTGAAGCCACACAGACTGTTCCATCTGCTAAAATACACCATCCATGGAGAAGGAAGCCCCATCCAGCGCTGAGGCTGCGCGCAAGCGCAAGTTCTCCGACAGGGAGCTGGAGCACCTAATTCAGGGAATCTCGAGCAAGCACGATCGCCTCTTCGGCAAGCTGTCCCTCAAGGTGCCTGAGGCGGAGAAGCGCCGCATATGGCTGCGCATCCGCAAGAGGGTGAATGCAGTAGGTGTGACGCCCCGCAGCATCGACGACCTAAAAAAAAGGTGGTACGACCTGCGGAAGCGTGCGAAGGAGAGGATAGCAGAGAGGCTCCGGGACGCAAGCAGAACGGAAGGCGGCCCTTCCACGGTTCAGGCTAACACTGCCCTGGAGGAGCTGGTGGAAGGAACAATTGAGCGGGAAGCCGTCGTGGGAGTGACCCAGATGGACACGTCCGGCGCAGCCACAAGTGCCCAAGGTAAGATGCATGCCTGTTGCCATACCCAGCATAGCGTAAATCCCATTCCAGGCCCCCAGCAGGATCTGAGTGTGCATGCAGCTTTGCAACACACAGCTTTACTCCTAACACTAGTGCATCATGGGAGTTGTAGTCTACTCAGGCAAGTGTGCATGTAAAGGGGTAAATGCAATAACCATTCACCAGATCAGTAGAAGCTGGGTATAGACAGTATATTTAGTGGATCACAGAGGGACATGTATGTGTACAACACTACGTAGGTCTAACTATCCCACTAACCATGCACTGTTTCACACACAGATGCATCACCTGGGGATTCAGATGACAGCGGCCAGCTGGTAATCTCCGAAACACAGGTTGATTCAGACCTTGAGACAGCGCAGGGTGCCCTCACATCACCTACACCTGCCACCCCACCAGCACCACCAGCACCAGCAACACCAGCACCAGCAGCACCAGCACCAGCCACACCAGCTGCTGCCACGACAGCCACCAAAGCGCCGCGGCGCAGGTCCCAGGTTGCGCCCTTGCCGGTGATGGAAACACCCACCACACAAACGGGACACGGTCAGCGCGCCATCACACCACCTGATGCACCACCTATCCGCGCCAGGCTAACACAGCAGCCCAGGTCTCGCCAACGTTCGGTCTCCTCAGGCAACCTGGATCTCCAACACACTCCTGGCATTGAGGAGAGGATGCTGTCTGTACAGCGCGTCAAGAGCCGCCACATGGCAACCATCAGCACCAACATCGTGCACCTTGTTCGTGAAATGCGAGCCATGACCGCCGCAGTAACGGCCATGGGCACGGCGGTCAGGGACATGAGCACTGTGGTGGCAGAGGGCAATGCTCACCTCAGGGAAGATATACAGGAGCTCACCAGTGCCATGAGGGAGGGCCATGAGTGCCAGAAGAGGAGGCACCGACAGCAATTGTTGCGTTCCGCTGCCGCTACTAAGGCTATCGCGCGCCACAGCAACAGTACCGCAGTGTTGGCACGCCGCACTGTGTCCTTGTAGGTCGACCTTGGGCACTTCTGCTGGGATGTGGCAAAGGCACTGGGGCAGTTGACCACTGCTGTGGAACACTTCCAGAGCAGCACATGCAGTGCTGCAGCTTTGGGGGGGATGACGCTAGTGAGGCTGCCTCCAGTGTCAGCAGCGTGTCACTGGCAGAGGCCAGCACCAGGCGCCGCAGTTCACGGGCATCCACGGGGACAGGCCGTGGTGAGGCAATGGAGACACCTGAGCGGAGGCTTGGGGTACGTGGCAAGCGCCACTAGACAGTTGAACATGCATACAGGACCATGGTGTGGCAACCATGGACATCCACTTACTGAGTATGCACAGGCGTGAGTTTAAGGCACATTTGATTTTAATTTATGCAATTGGAGCATGATTTACATAGCTAGTTTTGTTGCACAAACCTCAGTGCTACTGTGCATTAAACAGTTGCACCCCAAACAAACTTGTAATGTTTCATTCTCACATGTTTCAAAAATGATTTTGCATGATGTATGTCCGCCTCCTATGGCCCTCTGCTGTATTAGGGACGTGTGCCTGTCGTTGTTGGGCGGGTGGTTGGTCATCCCGGTGGTCGTCATTCCTGTCCACCTCTATGGGTATCCCCCTTCTGGTCGCAATGTTGT